>NC_139575.1:4409995-4647495 GCF_946808225.1 Silurus aristotelis
CCACCCGCCTCTCTGCTTCCATCCAATCAGAGTCAAGCAGCTGTTGTTAGGTTCGGGTGGGGGATCCAAGAGAAAAGGAAACCGAACAAACAAAAGGCAAGGAATGGGAGGAGGGACAGAGAGACCAAGTGAGAGGAAAGCACAAACAAAGCAAAGGAAGGAAAGAGAAAGTGCACAGCTGTTCTCGGCTAGTTTCTGTCCATGACGGGGCTTCCCGTTAGTCAGGAAACAGAAAGAGGTGGGAGAAGACTCCAAATGACAAAAAAGGTGTCACCTACAACTAAAACCGAGCCTTCTGTTAAACATTGAAAACATTTCCAGTTAATATGAGTCACATGGGTGAGATTGTGATTAATGAATTCTACAGAGAACTCAATAATCAGTTCTTATCGATCTAATGAGGCAGAAACACAAAGCAGACAGCATACTACGTATACTACTACTAATAAAACATCATTTTATTAAGCATCTTTAAATCGGCTACATTTGGCATAAAAGTTAACGTTAAAAGTAAAACATTGTGCATCGGATTCCAGTTTGCATTTCTAGCGTGATGCATCGTTTTGGTCATATTAAATTGATAAAAAAAATTATTTATATGTCATTATTGGAAGATGCGCTATACTTTTATTATTTAAAAAGTAAACAATCATTTTTGACAATTTTTTTGTTTTTATGACAACACTACGGAGACCGAGGCGTGTCCTGAGAGTCACATACAATACAGATTAACATGGCAGAGGTAGAGCTGCATCTTCCACGAGACAGAATTAGAAAAGATTGTATTGTTTTATTTATTTATTTTTTCTTTTTTGCACTACAAAGGCCTGTTTGTGAAAGGACCATGTTTTAGAAGTCAGAAGACACTTAAGTTAATTATATTTAATTTGTTGTCTATGAAATATCTGTACCTTATTGATTAGCATAGCATCATAAGTTTCCATTGCACCATATATGAATCGTATCATATCACATCCGTAACCCAGCCATTAGGGGGGCACAAGCCAGTGTACTCTTAGTGCCGGTCCCAAGCCCGGGTAAATGGGGAGGGTTGCGTTAGGAAGGGCATCCAGCGTAAAACATGTGCCAAATCAAATATGCGGATCACAAATGAGAATTTCATACCGGATCGGTCGAGGCCCGGGTTAACAACGACCGCCACAGGTATCGTTAGCCGACAGGGTACCGGTGGAAATTGGGCTACTGTTGGCCGAAGGAGGAGAAGGAGAGGAGGAAGGCGTCTACAGAGACGGCAGGAAAAGGAGCAGTGTAGGAGAGTAGAGGTTCGGGTTGGTACTTTAAATGTTGGTACTATGACGGGTAAAGGGAGAGAAATAGCTGATATGATGGAGAGGAGAAAGGTAGGTGTGTTGTGTGTTCAGGAGACCAAGTGGAAAGGGAGTAAGGCCAGGAACATTGGAGGTGGGTTTAAACTGTTTTATCATGGTGTGGATGGGAAGAGAAATAGTGTAGGGGTGATTCTGAAGGAAGCATACAGTAAGAGTGTAGTGGAGGTGAAGAGAGTTTCTGATAGGGTGATGATCGTGAAGGTGGAAGTTGAAGGGATGATGATAAATGTCATCAGTGCCTATGCTCCACAAGTTGGCTGTGAGATGGAGGAGAAAGAAAGATTCTGAAGTGAATTAGATGAAGTGGTAGATGGTGTACCTAGGAAAGAACGATTGGTGATTGGGGCAGACTTTAATGGGCATGTAGGTGAAGGGAACAGAGGTGATGAGGAGGTGATGGTTAGGTATGTTTTTAAGGAGAGGAATGTGGAAGGGCAGATGGTGGTAGATTTTGCTAAAAGGATGGAAATGGCAGTGGTGAACACGTATTTTAAGAAGAAGGAGGATCATAGGGTGACGTATAAGAGTGGAGGAAGGTGCACACAGGTGGATTATCTTCTGTGTAGGAGATGCAACCTGAAGGAGATTGGAGACTGTAAGGTGTTGGCGGGGGACAGTGTAGCTAGACAGCATCGGATGGTGGTCTGTAGGATGGTTTTGGAGGCGAAGAAGAAGAGGAGGAAAGTAAGGTTTGAAAGAAGAATAAGATGGTGGAAACTGAAGGAGGAAGAGTGTAGTGTGAGGTTCAGGGAAGAGGTCAGACAGGGGCTTGGTGGTGGTGAAGAGGTGCCGGATGATTGGGCAACTACTGCAGGAGTGATGAGGGAGGCAGCTAGAAAAGTACTTGGTGTGTCATCTGGAAATAGAAAGCAAGACAAGGAGACGTGGTGGTGGAATGAGGAAGTGCAGAAGAGCATTAGGGGAAAGAGGTTGGCAAAACAGAAGTGGGATCGACAGAGTGATGAGAAAAGTAGGCAGGAGTACAAGGAGATGCGGCAGCAGGTTAAAAGGGATGTGGCGAAAGCCAAGGAAAGGCATATGAGGAACTGTATAAGAGGTTGGACACTAAGGAAGGAGAAAAGGATTTATACCGATTGGCCAAGCAGAGGGACCGAGCTGGGAAGGATGTACTGCAAGTTAGAGCAATAAAGGATGGAGAGGGAAATGTGTTGACTAGTGAGGAGAGTGTGTTGAGAAGATGGAGGGAATATTTTGAGCAGCTGATAAATGAGGAAAATCAGAGAGAGAGAAGGTTGGAGGATGTGGAGTTGGTGAAGCAGGATGTAGATAGGATTAGTAAGGAGGAAGTGAGAGCAGCGATTAAGAGGATGCAGAATGGAAAGTCGGTTGGGCCAGATGACATACCGGTAGAAGCGTGGAGATGTTTAGGAGAGATGGCAGTGGAGTTTTTAACCAGATTGTTTAACAGGATTCTGGAAGGGGAGAGGATGCCTGAGGAATGGAGAAGGAGTGTGCTGGTACCGATCTTTAAGCATAAGGGAGATGTGCAGACCTGCAGTAACTACAGTGGAATTAAGTTGATCAGTCACACCATGAAGTTATGGGAAAGAGTAGTGGAAGCCAGGCTGAGAGAAGAGGTGACCATCTGTGAGCAACAGTATGGTTTCATGCCGAGGAAGAGCACCACAGACGCCTTATTTGCTTTGAGGATGTTGATGGAGAAGTATAGAGAAGGACAGAAGGAGCTGCATTGTGTATTTGTGGATTTAGAGAAAGCGTACGACAGGGTGCCGAGAGAGGAGTTGTGGTATTGTATGAGGAAGTCAGGTGTGTCAGAGAAGTATGTGAGGGTGGTGCAGGACATGTATGAGGACAGTGTGACGGCAGTAAAGTGTGCAGTAGGTACGACAGACTGGTTCAGGGTAAAGGTTGGACTGCATCAAGGATCGGCCCTGAGCCCTTTCCTGTTTGCAGTGGTGATAGACAGGTTGACGGACGAGGTCAGACAGGAGTCTCCCTGGACTATGATGTTTGCAGATGATATTGTGATTTGTGGTGAGAGTAGAGAGCAGGTTGAGAAGAGCCTGGAGAGGTGGAGATATGCGCTGGAGAGAAGGGGAATGAAAGTCAGTAGGAGTAAGACAGAGTACATGTGTGTGAATGAGAGGGAGGGCAGTGGAGTGATGCGGTTGCAGGGAGAAGAGGTGGAGAAGGTGGAGGAGTTCAGGTACCTGGGGTCAACAGTGCAAAGTAATGGAGAGTGTGTTAGGGAAGTAAAGAAAAGAGTGCAGGCAGGGTGGAGTGGGTGGAGAAGAGTGACAGGAGTGATTTGTGATAGAAGAGTATCTGCAAGAATGAAAGGGAAAGTTTATAGGATTGTGGTGAGACCTGCGATGTTGTATGGATTAGAGACAGTGGCATTGAGTAAAAGACAGGAGGTGGAGCTGGAGGTAGCAGAGCTGAAGACGTTGAGGTTTTCGTTGGGAGTGACGAGGATGGACAAGATTAGAAATTAGTTTATTAGAGGGACAGCACATGTAGGATGTTTTGGTGACAAGGTGAGGGAGGCGAGATTGAGATGGTTTGGACATGTGCAGAGAAGGGACATGAATTATATTGGTAGAAAAATGCTGAAGATGGAGCCACCAGGTAGGAGGAAAAGAGGAAGGCCAAGGAGGAGGTTCATGGATGTGGTGAGGGAAGACATGCAGGTAGTTGGTGTAAAAGAGGCAGATATAGAGGACAGGGTGTTATGGAGACGGATGATCCGCTGTGGCGACCCCTAATGGGAGCAGCCGAAAGAAGAAGAAGAAGAAGATCATATCACATCCGTAGCTGCTTCATTTATATCTTTAATGTATTGCATCGTCGGCTATGGATCGATATGCACATCTTTAGTCTACACACAATTTACAAAAAGCAAGCATGCATTTTAAACAATTGATTAGAATTTCAATCAAAAGTTTTATTTGTATATCTTTTTTCACAATCGACATTGTCCCGAAGCAGCTTTACAGAGATAAAGAGGTTATAAGGTTGGAGTGTATAAGTTTAATGCCTATAAGTAAGTTTGTACCTAATGAGGTGGGGCGACTGTGGTAAGGAAAAACATGTCGTATGAGGAAGAAACCTTGAGAGGAACCAGACTTAAAAGAGAACCCATCCCTATATGGGTGTCACCGAATGTTCATTCATTACAGTCCCATCATTGCTGAGGTGTTCTGTTGAGTAATAGGTGCTTAGATGCAGAACTGTTTATTCAAACTGTGGTCAATTCCATTAGTTCTATAGTTCAGAAGCACAAGTTGAAAAACCCTTTTGCTTATGTTCCCTAAACGAGTGTGAAGAACAACTAAAAAAACGGACTGAAAACAGGGTTATGTCTTGTGGCTATCTACACATAAGAACTTTAAAGTCAACTTGAACCCTGATAGGAAGCCAATGGACTGTATGAATTCTAAAATATATCAAGACATCAGAAGGGACAAAATGGCACCTGAGTGACGTTGACACTTTGATTTGAGCATTTGAGTCTGTTGATCTACAGGAAGTTTCACACTGTAGATTTTACATTGAATGGTGGAAACACCTTGCTGAAGCCAGAGGAGTACAGCCAGACTGCTTTAGTCTGACAGGAAGATGATAGTAACTTTACATGGTGGTGCTGGGATATGAACTCAAAACCTTCTAATCAGAAAGCCAACATTTTTATGAATATGTCTACCATAGCAAATAAACATCATCCTGCCCACAGTAGCTACACTCCACTACTACTTTCCTTTCCATCTAATCTACACTAGCGGAATGATTTTTTTCAAAATCATGCTAACACTTTATCTTTTCACTAGAACAAACGGATCTTCATGTAGGACAACCTAAAACATAACCAGAAGGAGGAAAAGACCAGCGTGCATGTTTCTGACCCACAGATAACCTTTAGCATTGTGTTATTTTGGTGTGTTTTTCCTGGAGACGCCCTCCACAGTACCCACAGGTACTGTTTGTCCATATACATCCACATACAGTGTAACACAATTCCAGTCCTGTTATTAAAGCGTTGTGGTAGTGATGTGTGGTGTGTGGTGACACACAACCACGTACTTGTTCTGGAAAACACTGTAATAAAAGAACTTCCTTGTTGCATTGTAATAGACTAGAAATTGTAATGTGCAAATGTCCTCCAAAGATATATATTTACATAACGGCTATAAAACAAATCTGCGTCCCACAAACGTTATTTTATTTGATCTTCCATACATTTTTACCTCCTCTTGAATGTTTCTACATTTAATAATGTTAGTGTCAGATCCTTAGCCAGTACCCAGAAACCACCCAAGCTTTCAAATATGGCTGCCATAGACTCCAGCTCCCAGAGCGCACACACTTTTTCCTACCCTGATTCTTCCTGCTACTGACTTCTTAATTGCACACACACACTAAGTAAACTATAAGGGAACTCCTGACTTCTTCAGCCAAATGCACAAATGATCAGAAATTTGGAGGCACACAATTGTATCGGACAGCTCTGGATGTGCAAGCATTGCACTTTCCCTTCACTTGAAGTAGGAGACCCAAACCTGTTCCAGCATGACCATACCCATGTGAACAAAGCCAGCTCCATGAAGATATGCTTTAATTGTGTTGGAGTGGAAGATCTTGATTAGCTTGCTATAGAGATCTGACCTCTACTCTAATGACATCTTTGGTATAAATTGAAACGCTTGAGTTTAAATACCAGGAGTCTACTGTGCAAAGTAATGGAGTGTGTTTTAGAAAAGTAAAGAAAAAGTGTGAAGTGGGTGGAGAAGATTGAGGAGTGATTTGAGATAGAAGGGTATCCGCAAGAGTGAAATGGAAAGTTTATAAGATAGTGGTGAGACCTGTGATGTTGTATGGTTTATAGTTAGTGGCATTGAGTAAAAGACAGCTGGAGGTTGTAGAGTTGCCAATCTGATTTTCATCAGGAGTGGACAAGGATGGACAGGATTAGAAATGAGACATTATTAGAGGAACAGGTAGGACATTCTATTGAAGAATCCTGAGGATGGAGCCACCATGCAGGAGGAAAAGAGGAAGGCCAATGAGGAGGTTGATGAATGTGGTGAGGGAAGACATGCAAGTGATTGGTTTGAAAGAGGCAGATGTAGAGGACAGAGTGGTATGGAGACCGATCATCTGCTGTGGAGACCCCTGAAAAGAACAGCCGAAAGAAGAAGAGGAATGAATTGGAATGCTGACAAATCTGAATTTGGATTTGACCAAATGCATCATGCTGACAGATGGAAAGTAACAAATTCCATTTACTTGTGTTACTGTAATTGAGTAGTTTTTTTGTGTTCTTCTACCTTTTTAAAGTTTACATTTGAAATTGCCCTGGAATTTACCACACTGATTGATTGATTGAATAATTGATTGATTGATTGATTAATTAATGAGAAAAAATGAGTTAAACTCACAAGAAAGAAAGATGGAGACAAGACTGACACCAATGATGAGGATCCAGCAATCGACCAATGCGTCCGAATTCTGAATCTGCTTTTGCGATTTCTCTTATCATCATAATAACAGGATTTTATTTTATTGTTTTGCTAGAACGTGCATAACATACATTCGATTTTTCTTTTTCTCAAAGGCGTTCATTCAATTACTCCAAACTAGTTTGAGATTTATATCTCCTTGTTTTTTTTTTTGTCATAAGATTTCATTGTAGTAACAGTATATTTCCACTTAAGTAGAATAATTTATCCCTTTTTCCACCTCTGACGCTGACCTTGTATTTCTCTCATGATCACAATCTACCATTTAACGGGACCTGCATGAAAGAGATCGAAAAATAGAAAACAGATGTCATATTTGGAAATGAGGAAAAAAGTGATATCATCTGGGAAACCCTTTATCCAGAAGCACACATACACACACACACCCCAACAAAGCACCTCTGTTTACGGTAGGACCTTGTTCTCACAGTCTTGTGTTTGTCTCAAAATCAGTAGAACGTGTCGAATCGTTCCGTTCCAAAGTCTGTTTACCTAAAAGCACGCAGATCAAAATCACATGCTAAAGTGTGATGACAACGAACGAGTCCACAAACCTTTCAACGTGAAGTTCTCGTTTTTCTAGGATATGCTTCAGATATGCACAGCTGCCTATATAATTTCTCAAGCAGCCATTTCCTGTTACCAGTGGGAGTGTATTTCAGTTGTACATGTAAATACAAACCACTCCAACCATTAATTATCTGAATATACTTCAGTCTCTCTGTCTCTGCTTTGCACTCAGGTTAACTAGAAAAGCTCTGCGAGTTTACACATGAAGTAAAGTATTCCCGCTGTTCCTGGAATTGTGCTTTTCTTGACCTAAGATCAGTGGCGTTATTCCTGGAAACCACTTTTACAGCGCTCCCCGACTCAAGGCCCTAACATACTGTATTATTATCACCCATACAACTTTAGTGTGAAGCCTTCAGATTCCTTCATAATTCTCAGTATTTCACAGTGTTCTCGTGTTTCTTCCTGTGAAACGAGCTCCACGTGCATATGTTCTCTGCACCAGCCTCAGCTAACACATTCAATAGAAATTCATAAATTTTATGCGATTATAGATACGTCTTTTTTGTGGAACCTCGATAAAATAAAAGTGAGCACGACTAATAGCAGATATAAGCTGTTGTTTGGTTCACCAACCTCTTTTTATTCTCATTTTTCTTTACCTTGAAGGTACCAGCAAAAAAACCTGAACAAAAAACAATGCAAGCATAACAACCTCAGTCCTGCAGACTCTACGTGTCAGAAAACGTAAAGCTACAGCTTTACTTCTCCTTCCAGGAAACTTATATGACAATATCGATAATTTGACTTTATATCTCTTTCATTCACTTTATTTATTAGCCTAATAGCTACACTACTGTCAGTGCTGCTGTTAATATTTGATACAATAAAATGCAATAACACCTTTTGACCAATCAGATTCCATGTGTCTATGAAAAGTGTGGAAACACCTTGTCGTTTATGGTTTTTAATAGACATAATGCATGTTTCTTATGTTTTTATGCAAGGTTAAAGATTTCAAACGAGATGAGCTGGTAATTGTTGAATTAAGCTGGAATGCTGTAGTGTTAGAAAGAAAAAAAACGTCTTATTCAGTTACATACACAAGCACCTTGTGCTCCACTTGCTCAAAGGGTGAAGGGTCACAGCTGAAGTGTCAGTTACAGTAGGTCTATTGCTCCTTGTGACTGTTTTTCCACTGATGTGTGTGTGTGTGTGTGTGTGTGTGTGTGTGTGTGTGTGTGTGTGTGTGTGTGTGTTTGTGAAAACTCACTATGATCAACAAAAAACCTAGACTCGTACACAAACTCCAAATTTCCTATAGTCCAGGTATAGATTCATCTTTAATTTTGCAATCATAATTTCCAATCCAGAATGAGATATTTTTTTAAATAATGAGTTATTTTACCTACTGTCGTTTATCTCTACTTTAACTCAACTACGTAGTTTGTGTGCAACTTCCACCACCGATATGTGGTGTAACTATATAACTATATATATAACTATATATAGTGTTCTCTTCGACTGGAGGTCACTCTGTGCAGCTTGGGACGGTTTCTCATCAACGCCTTGGGTGGTTCCATGGAGTAAGAACGGGCGCTTTAAGGATGGATTTGGACTGTAGTTAATGTCAACAGTCTCCTACACTGACTCAGGACTACTTTTCGCTTCTGATCATCATCACTGTACCCCGCAACACCGTATATCTGCTACAAAGTGACATTCAGTACAACCCAGATGAGGATAGGTTCCCTCTTGAGTCTGGTTCCTCTCAAGGCTTCTTCCTATCGCCATCTCGGGGAGTTTTTCTTTCACCATAGTTGCTCATCAGGGACAAACTTACTTATAAAGAACATATTCACTTTTAATCACCACATTATCTGTGTAACGCTGCTTTGAGACAATGTTCATTGTTAAAAGCGCTACACAAATAAAAATGAATTGAACTGAATTGAATCATTTATTCCTCTCTAAATGTTCTGTTGAACTGATGCTGAACTGTATGTCGCCACGCACCAATCAAAACAAGTTTAAAACAGCGTGCGCTCGACCCTGATCGGTGACTTGCTGTGTCTTTGACCAGTTACGTTTTTATCCTCATAAATAAAAAGGAACGACTGATTTCACAAAATGTAGTCGGGAATAAAGTAAAATATTTGATTTTGAAATCTAGTGAAGCAAACAACAGATAAAGTGCAGCAAAAAGCTACTTAACTACAGTAAGGAATTACCTTTACTTCCTTACTGTTTACCACTGCCATATACCATATCTCTGTTCTGGCACCTCAGTGAGACACTGGCTGTGTTCAAACATTGAAACACCTACCTCTTTCAGGAGAAAATAATCTACCTTGCTTTTATAACTTTATTTTCTCCCACTGATGGTATTTTTATTCTGTGGTCCAATCAGAATACATTTTCCCCATAAATATTTAAAATAACATTCACAAAAGTCTAGTTTCTTCTTTTCATAGCTTTTCACTTGGTCACAATGCTTGCAGTAGTGCATGTTTATGTTACAGTTTCTATCCAGTCATATTTGATTCATCACGAGTTCTAAAAAAATTTGCCTTGAGGCCTTTTGAATCAACTGATACTTGACATTGTAACTGAAACTGTTACAGTTTTAGTGACCCAGTAAAGTACAGTACAGTACAGTAACCCTCAGGAGCCTCAGTATCTGCGGAACAGCATGGGAATGGTTTACTTCCTACCTGGAATTTCACTCATCCACATCTGCCCCGTGCAGACTCACCACTAGGGTCCCACAAGTCTCGGTACTTGGTCCCCTCCTTTTCTCCCTCTATCTCATTCTTCTCAATTTCTTATCTACAACATCCGAAAGATTTGACCATTTCTGTCCACACAGGCTGCCCAGTTGCATGTTCAGTCTCTTGTTATTTCGAGACTCGACTACTGCAAGTCTCAGTTGGCAGGTCTTCCTCTGAACACTATTCATTCACTGCAAATGATCCAAAACGCAGCTGCACGACTTGTTTTCAATCTGATCAAGTTCTCCCACACCACCTCACTGCTGCGCTCCCTTCACTGCCTTCCAGTAGCTGCACGTATCAGATTCTTAACATTGATGCCTGCCTACAAGGCCAAAAATGGACCAGCACTGTCTTACATCAGAGAACTCATCACACCTTGCACTGCACTATGCTGTCTGAGATCCTCCAGCACTGCTCGACTGGTACCACCTTCTCTCAGGATGAGAAGATAAGTACACTTCAAGGCTCTTCGCTGTTCTGGCACCGAGGTGGTGGAATAAACTTCTCAGAGATGTCCGAACAGCCCCTGGCATCTTTAAGCGATGGTGAAAGACCCTCATCTTCCTGAAACACTTAAATTAGCACTTTCCAAGTTTGCTTTGTAAAAATCAAGAGGTGTAGTCTGATTTATCTTAAATTTGTAATCTGGTGTACCAGTGTAGATTTATTCATTGCGAGAGACTCAAAACACTTTTGTACGTCGCTCTGGACACGGATGGCTGCTAAATGCCGCAAATGTAAATGTAAATGTAAACTGTTGCTCTAAACAATCAGATTTTGAGTTGTCAACACCATGGACATCTAGAGTAACGTCTGCATTTTCACGTACTTTGATTGAATGGGGTGGAGAGAGTAGCAAACCGCTTCTGTAGCAAACTGCGCATGCTAAAATGTATTAATGGCTGACAGCGGAGAAGAATTTGATTAGGTTGCAGATACTGAAAAAGAAGTGTTACTTCAGAAATATTCTGATAATCCTTGAAAACTGGTGACTGGTTAGAGAGTAAAAGCTCGAATCTTTATTGATAAGTTGGCTATACTGATTAGGGTACAATGAGTGAGTGTGGTCACGCTGGTGTGATTTTACAGTAGATTAAATAAATCGCTGTTGGTTGCGTAATCGAGAAGTTTGATGCTCGATAGGTTGTGTATCATCTGCCTTCTGGCTTTTAAGCATGAGGCCAAGAGCAGCCCACTGTGATGTCACATAGATAACTTATCATGAGGTCACTGTAAATTTCCCTCTAGTGGTGAAGCATGGAAATACAACTAAAGGGAAAGGCTTTCCTACAGATATACTAACAATTTCAAATCCCCAGGAAATCTGTAATCTTCGGATTTTCCGTTGTCAGAGAACTCAAAAGGTGCTAGAAAATTTGCACTAGAAATGAGGTGAATATCGATGGTTCTGTTACAGATGATGTATACGGGAGGCGCAGTTGTGGCTACAGTGAAAGGAGTCGTGTGGAATTGGGTTCATTGGGTTTCTTGCTTTAGTAATGACATTTATTCACAGTGCATGAGATTCCTGTCTGTGATGCAGTGCTTTTTCTACTGCGTTTCTCTATAATATTGATGTTTTCCATATCCGTGGCATTATAATGATTGTATTAATTGGTGGATCGATTCAGGAAAGACACCACTAAAGGCCTGGGTGTGAAACACATGGCCCACAATACATTCCAATGAACCAGTATTAAAATGTATTCATTGATAGAGATTTACAGTAAAAGCACTTTTAAAATTCTCTCTGGATAAGGATGTCTGCCAGGCACCATAGATGTCAATATACCATACCTTTAGATGTACTTCAAATAGTTTAGAAAGAATTAATGAAAGCCAAAGAAATCAAATTGATATTTATGAAACCCAAAAGCGTAAGCTTGTCTGAAAAACTTAATATCTAAAGACTTCAAGTTCTTAAGATGTTGGACCATAGATCAAGCCATTGCTGGACCCTTGAGCAAGTCTATTAATCCTCAACTTTACAGTTATATAAATAAGATCATTGTAAGTTGCTCTGGATGAGCATGTCTGCCAAATGCCATAAATAAAATGTTGCAGTATTTGTATTTGTGATTTTCTTGACCATCCTAGAACATTAGAAGCTGGTAATTATAGTACATTTAAATTTTTGTCATTTGCAAACCACTCTGAGCCAAAGGGCCTTGCTCAGGAGGGTAGCAAATTGGTGGTAATAGGATTTGAAGTTCTGACCAGAAGTCCAGAATTGTAATCACTAAGCGAACTTTTTCTACTGTAGAACTTCTTTTTATTTTCACTTGCACACTAACTAATGAGGAAAAAGTTACAGAATGTTCTTTCTGCTACTTTATTTTTCACATAGCCTTCTCAGTACTGTGAGTAATTCTTGTTTTCTCATATCTCAGCTTGTTATGAAGTCGAAGACCAGGGTACAGGGTCAGCCCCTGTACGTCACCCATGGAGCAGATCAGGTTAAAGGCTTTGCATAAGTGCCCCCGGCTGTGGCAGCCTGGAAATGCTAGAGCTTGAACCTTGGACCAGTTAACCTAGAGGTTTACCCAGTCATGCCTTTTTATTATGTCTAGTATACAAATATGTATTAGAGCAAGGAATTAGAACTGAATTGTATGAATTAGACAAGACAAAGCTGCCACAATTTGATAAACTTCTTGCTGTATCTATTTCTGCAAAGGCCAATGGTTTGGTACATTAAAAGCACCTATGAGGATGATGATGATGATGATGATGATAATATAGTCTGGTTTATTGTACTGTATTGAACTGACACCATTTACTGAAATGAAGGTGTGTTAAATGGAATGATTCATCTGACTGGATTGTTATTTGGTTATAAATGTGTGTCATTGTTTACATATAGTGATGTTTAATAATGGTTTTTAAAGCTTTGGAGCTGTGTGTGTGAGTGTGTGTGTGTGAGTGTGTGTTGGTTGTTGCTTAGCAGCCATGCTTGTTTTCTTCTTTGCTATGATCATGTTGGGTGTTAAGTTGGTATAGATATCTACTGGTCATAAAAGAGCTACCAGGTTACTAACTGTTTATCAGATATGAATTGCTAAGGAGTATGCATGTGCAAATACTTTATATAGAAAGCCAACGTGAGTACTGCCAAGACATTTAATATTTACTCGTCGTGAAAGACACACCTACAAAATGGAAGCTGATACTTCAGAAAACTCGAATTTTGGACAGTAGAAGGACAGTTTTTACTGAGCAGGACCGGAGTGTGCATGTCAAGTTCATTTGTCTTTTATGTTATTACTGGCGATGTTAAACAAATGCTAAACAGCTCGGAGAAGTGGTTGGACCCAGTGTGATTTATGTGGAGACATTAATGGGAAATGACACACTGGTTTATGGTGTGGGGAACAGGGTGTAGGACTGCCTGAAAGAGAGTGGAGTGAAGTGAAGTGCCTTGAAAACCTCATAGTGAGGTTGCTGCAAAATGTGAAAATATCGTGGGAAAAATGACTTTGGAGAATAAAATATATATTAGATCTAAACTTTTGTCTATCTTCATTTCTTGACTTTTGTCTAATATTTGGATGTAATGCAATGCCAATCTCTTTTGCATGTTCTTCCTAAAACAGTTTCATATTGACATTGCTTTAACCTTTGACATTACACAGTGGTCCTGATAAAAGTTTCTCTAAAACATTAGGGTTATTATTATTATTATTATTATTATTATTATTATTATTATTATTATTATTATTATTATTATTATTATCTCTTGTAATATTCTCCTATGTTTCGCTCCATATATTTTCCCTTCAATTTCGGCAAGAAGCTAAGGTTCTGATGATGTTAGGGATGTGCGCCTCCATAACTGAGGTCAATGCGATTCGCATCCCGATGCATAGCCAATGATACACATTAAAAATACATATTAAGCAACTACCGATACGATATGATTCGACCCCCCCCCCCCATTACAATGCAGTGCGATTCGATTTCGATTTGATTCAACACAACGCGATTCAATTCAATGCCATGGATAAAACATAATGCTGTGCAATTCAACATTTGCAGATAATTCACTTTTATTTCTTTGGTTTAGAAAAACAGCAACTCATCAAATTACTTACTGCTGACTTGGCATAAAAGGTCAAGATGTGATGCATCGATTGAATAAGGTGCATTTGTAGCGTGATGCATCGTCTTTAAACAAATTTGCACCAGTAAAAACTGATTTATCTATATATAATTATTAGTAGATGTGGCAATAATTTGTGACAAAAATTTGATATGTAGATTGATTTCGCTTCGCTAAACAGTTTCTCGAGCACCTTCTCTCAGTGCTGCTTCTTCTACGTGAACATGACGTATCACAACACTATGGAGACCGAGACGTGTCCTGAGAGTCACATAGAATACAGATTAACATGGCAGAGGTAGAGCTGCATCTTCCTGTATACAGAACAGGAAAAGAACGTCTGTTTTTTAATATCTTTTTTTTATCTTTAATAAAGGCGTGTTTGTGAGAGGACCATGTGTTAGAAGTCAGAAGGCACTGATTGATGACTTTCTGTCCGTCTGAATTGAAGAAATTGAAGTAAATTATCTGTACCATATTGAATTGCAGAGCATCCTATTTTTTGCATTGCATTGTGTGGAATTGAAATCGGATCGCACGGCATCGTAATAGGAGTGAATCGTATTGCATCAGCAGCTGCTTTATATGTATCTTTAATGTATCGTATCGTTGCATATGCATCATGATGCAAATTGCATCTGCCTCAATTATGAAGACGCACATCCCTATTATTTAGACATATCACGGGTGGTTGAATACTTTCGCAAGCCATTCCCATATTTGTATATAACTTTTCTGGCAAACGTATTAAATAAATATATAAATAAATAATAATAATAAGAATAACAATTATAATAATACTATTAATATTCATTTTATATACATACATCTATACATCCTTTTTTTTTTTTTTTTTTTTTTTGCATCTACCTACTCGAATAATCCCAGACATCTGTGCCTCATGCATTTCCCTCATGTGTCTCCAGTGACCTCTTTAACTCGCAGCTTTGTCGGCTCGATAATCGTTCTGGCTGTTTTGTGGAACTGTACATTAACTGGATCCACACATGGCCCACAGTCATGAAAACATGGGGAGAACGTGAGGGACGAATCACGGACCCCGTGTGCATCTCTTTCGGAGAATTCTGAGAGACAAGGGGTCATGGGAAGATCATTAAAAAAAACAAAGACGTTCAGACAAGCTGCAAATGTGGACAAAGTGTCCTGAGGAAGCGAAGAAAGGGGGAAAAATGTGGGTTTTATTCCAGCGAGCGAGTGTGTCCACTGTCTATTTCTCTTTTGCTCTCTCTCTCTTTTTCATTCTGATGAGCCAGCTGGAAGGGAGTGTGTTTTTAACAGATGTTTCAAAAGTTCCTAGTGTTCCTGGAAAACCTTGAGCATGGGTTATCTTGTGGGCGTATGAGTGCTTGTATACATTTTGCTGTGTATGCAAGCATGTGTTAATTACATCACAGGTCAACTCCAAGTCATGATTTCTAAACCCAGTAGGATTTTTTATGACACTCCATGGGTTCAGCATCCAATGCTCTTTCAAAAAAGCAAATGTACATTTTTAATCATAAAGAATTCTATTTTCCAAAAAGTAAGACACCTCTTCCATTTGACCTGACCTAGAATATACTTCTCCACCACTACCAATCATTTCAAACAGCGCTCATGAAAATGACAGCAAGAAATAATTTAGCGACGGAGAACAGGAGGGGAGTCAAATATCCGTCACCCGAGTCTGGAGTCTGAAGTCTTTTGCTCCGAGCCAAAACTTAAGAGCACATTATGTTTCACTCTGAATATACCCACAATCCCACAAGGCTGGAGTGTCGGTTCACCACAGAGTCAAATGAGAGCGTGACATGAATGATAAATTAGCACTGGGGCACATGCACACATCTCGCACACACACACAAACACACAAACACACACGCACACACACACACACAGAAGTCTTTGGCATGAAAGCTCTGAAGGTAAATATGAGGTCTGTAATAAAGTCTAGTCTAAATTTAACCACGCTTCACTTTTCAAAGCTTTCACTCTATGCTCCTGCTCCCAAGCCACCCCAAGACTCTCATATCTGTAAAAAAGAATAATTCTGGTTTTGAAATATTCCTATATCTTACACAAAACAATTGAAATCACACAATAGAAGGAACTATTGCGACACCATAGTTTTCCAGCCAGATGTGTTGTTTTCTTAAATTGTTCACAAAGATGGAGGCACACAATTTTAATCGGACGGCTTTAAATGTGTCAGCATTAAAATTTCCCTTTACTTGACCTAGGAGATGGATTTAGACTGTAATTAATATAAACAGGCTGCTACAATGACTTTCAATTGAATTTCAGTTCAATGCATTCTTATTGGTGTGGTGCTTTTAACAATGGGCATTGTCTCAAAGTAGCTGTACAGAGATAAAGAGGTATCAAAGAGTGTATAAGTGTAGTACCTATATGTTTGTTCCCTAAAATTGTTAGTTTGTGCCAAAAGAGTGAGTCAGTGGTGACTGTCGCAAAAAAAAAAAAAAAAAACTCCCTGAGATGGCATGAGGAAGAAAACTTGTGAGAAACCAGACTCAAATGGGAACCTCATCCTCATCCGGGTGGCACTGAATGTCCATTCATTATAGTTCCATCATTGTTAAAGTGTGCATTGGTGGGCGCTTATATCTAGCCTGTGGTCCATTGTTTTAGTGTTGATATTAATTACAATCCAAATCCATCCTCAAAGTTTTTGTGTTGCTCAATTTTGCATTGCAGTATCCATGAGTGAACATTTGATAACCAACAAGGATTGAACTAATAAATGGACTTTCTGTGTAACCCAGATGAGGCTGGGTTCTGTTCTGAGTCTGCTTCCTGTCAGAATTTCTTTCTTATACCTTCTCAGGGAGTTTTTCCTTGCCACTGTTACTGCTGGCTGTACAAATAAAATTTAATAGAATGTATTTGGATTGCAGAGCCTGTTACAAACCTGTTCCAGCATGAAAATTCCCCTGTGCACAAAGCCAGTCATCAGTACCTGACTTTACTAACACCTTTGTGGCTGAATGAATCTCACACAGATCTTCACCAGCAGACTCCAAAAACCAACATCTTCAAAAGAGTGGAGGATATTATAATAGGAAATTTGGGACTGAATGTGGAATGAGAGGTTAAAAAGCACAAATTGTATGGACAGGTGTCCACAAACTCTATAATATACACTTTGAGTTTATTAGAAATCATTCAAAAAATTGAATCTTCGATAAACAGTATTCGATTGTTTTATTAAATAAAACAGATAAAATGTTCAATAATTTTGCATATACAGAAAAAAATACCCAATTTTGCATCACTTTTCTTATACAGTCAATGGTCCCTGCTCTTGTATTCCATTCCCGATTGTCCCAATGGTTGTGAGTTTAAATCCCCACCACACCAAGGACCTTAACCCCATAGCTGCTCAGTTGTATAAAGGTGATAAATGTAAATCGCTCTGGATAATGCGGTAAAGAAATGTAAATATCCTTCATTAATTTTCGCCTGTTCCTAAATAGACTCCTTGTTAACATATGTGTATAAACCGAGTATGTGTTTTTCATCGTGTTTCCCCAGCGGGTATAACAGATGTCATTCTTAAGTGTGGCTTTATTCGTGTCTCATTTCTGCAAATCCGTGTGTTTCTTTTGCGTGTGTTTCCTCATCAGTCTCATCATCGCGCTCTGATTAATCCTGTGAAAAAGTGCTTCGTCCACACACTTGTGTCTAAATTCATGAAGCTCAGACTTCATCCCACACGATATTATGCTCTCCCCCATCACATTGCACTATTTTATGTTGCTACATCACATGAATCATACAAAAACGCACACAGAGTGATGACGAATGCAAAACACAAACACACACAATCATAATTCTGCAATGTAGAAATTCAGAACAGAAGGCCTGAATTGCACACTTCACACATACATCATGTGCATTCACACAAAAATGTGTAATTAACACTGTCCTTTAGTTCTCATCTCACACCAATATCTGCCAGGCAAACTGCATCTTCCTACATCCAAGAATCCACTCCTGGTTTAATAGCCAACAAACATTTTCACTTGTTAGACAAGGAGAAAAAAATAACATGATTTACTACTAAACACTCCCTGATTTGTTCATTCAGCAGAAAAAAAAAAAAAGCAAATTTTTTAAAACATTGACATTTATATTTTTAGACTTCCTTGTTTTTCCTCTTTATCTTAATTAAAAGTCATGTACAATTTATGATTAATAAGTCTATAACACTAAGTATATTTATACATGCATATACTGCTAATACCCTTGTGGCTGAATAAATCTGGAGTGGAATGGAAATCACTCCATGGGCTTCAGAAATCATTTGCATGCATGGAAAGTATGCGTGAACATGATCCAGAAATAATTCTGTCTCCTTTAGACTGAAGCTCATTTAAAATATACTGCTGCAAAGTGGAAAACTTCTGTGGTCAGACTTATCGAAATGTGATATTCTTTTTGGAAACTACAAACGCTGCGTCCTCCGGACTACAAGGAGAAGGACAATCAGTGCTCAATTAAAAAATCTGCATTTTTAATAGTATGGGGTGCATTAGTGCTAATAGAATGGGCAGCGTTCACATCTGGAAAGGCAATATCAATGCTGAAAGATTTATACAGGTTGTGGAGAAACATATGCTTTCATCCAGATGTCTTTTTTAAGGGAAGGCTGAACGAGTGCTGAACTGGTCTAGACCTTTCACCGGTTAAAAACATTTAGTGCATCATGAAATGAAAAATACCACAAAGAAGACCCAGGACTATTCAGCAGTTAATCATTTAGTGAATGTTAGTGAAATTAAATTTTTTGATAAAAGCTTTAGGTATTTTAGCTTTAGGCTAAAATCACTAGTGCATTTGGATGTATTAGTTTTGTGTTTGGTTGTCATCAATGCATACCACACTTTTAACATTCCCAGGGTCGTGGCTGCATTGTTTTTTATTATTATTCCTTATACCATTACATTCTTATCTATTAACTTTTTACCTGTAGAAATACCACATAAACTGCATTCGTCATGCATATATATACACATGCGTGTATATATATTTATATATAGTAGACTGTTTATTCGACTTGTACTCTAAATTAATGTCCACACATCTCTGCACTGTTACTGCCTTTGTATTTATTTACTTTACATATGTTTACATATTATCACTATAACTTGCTGTAAATATGCCATATATTTATTTGCACTTTTGCACGACTGCTACATTTTGCACTTCTGGTAGATGCCAAACTGCATTTCGTTGCTATGTACCTGTACTATGCAATGACAATAAAGTTGTATCTATCTATCTATCTATCTATCTATCTATCTATCTATCTATCTATCTATCTATCTATCTATCTATCTATCTATCTATCTATCTATCTATCTATCTATCTATCTATCTATCTATCTATCTATCTATCTAATGACTAGAAGACTCATTTCGGAAGAGCTGCATCACTAATACTTGTTTTTTACATGGAGGAGTTCCTTTAATCAAATGTGCTCATTTCTGCTGCACACTAAAAATATTGCTTTCAGGATTTATTTGTCTGATGGTTAATTTTTCATCTATATATAGAATTTCTTTACCTATAATTCAATTATATTGTATTTTTGTTTCGCTTTTAACAATCAACATTGTCTCAAAGCAGCTTTACAGAACTAAATAGTTTGAAACTATCGATATCAGCATCAGGAATTAGTTCCTATAAACTTCTCCCTAATGCATGAACGCATGGGAAGTGGTATCTCAGTCCAATTCAATTCAATTCAATTCATTTTTATTTGTGTAGCGCTTTTAACAATGAACATTGTCTCAAAGCAGCTTTACAAAGATAATCAGGACCTGGTGTCAAGTCAAGTCAAGTCAAGTCAAGAGGCTTTTATTGCCATTTCTACTATACACAGTGGTACACAGTACACAGTAAAAACGAGACAACGTTCCTCCGGAACCCTGGTGCTACACTAAACAACAACAAACAAAACAACATAGAGCTACAACACAAGCTACATAAAGTGCATCGAGTGCAACCTGGTGCAAACAGTGCAGACAGACAGTGCAGACAGACGACACAAGACAAGACACAAAACCCAATATAGCGCCGACCAGTAAACCAACTGTATACTTGATTATACAGTACTTTACTGTCTGTGGAAATCACTGGCAAAAATAAAATGTCTGCTGTATGAGGAGCAGAAAGCAAGTGCCATTACAAATCAATAAAAAATTAATTACAAATCATTAGAAAAAGAATTCTAATAAAAATATAGAAAAAAGGAAAGAAAACACTAAATAACATAAAACATAAACAAGATACCATATTCTAAACCTCGGCCTAAAACCAAACCTGATCCTAAACCTGAACTTAAAGTCCAAGTTAAATTAAACCCAAAGCTAAACTTGCACCTTTACCCAACCTTAAATCTAAGCTTAAACCAGAACCTAAGCATAAGACTGAACCTGAACCTAAACATGAAACTGATCCCGAACCTGGGAGCACCACAGGCTTTGTTTTTATCATAAACTGTATGTTGCTTGAAGTTTTACCATTTAGACTGTGATTTGGTCATTACTTCTGCCTTCACATCCTTTGATTGGATGGTAAGAGTCAGAGCTCTCAAACCGCTTCTGGGAAACTGCAAACTGCACAAGCTCAAATATATTGGTGTGGATTTAATAGCTGTTGTTTTTATTCCACAATGACTGACAGGGGAGAAGAAATTTATTTGGTTGCAGATACACTTACAAGGACATTTACAAGACGGACTTTTCTTAAAAAAAAAAAAAAAAAAAAAAAAAAAAGAAGCTGGACGTCATGAGGACTTTCATACTTTTGCATTTTCTTTGCTATAGAGTTTTTATAGAAGCACATAATTTGCCTTCATTTCAAATACCCAGGAAAACCATAATACATATAAATCGGGGGTTAATATCGATGCTTCTGTTATAGATGATGTACGTGGGAGGTGCAGTTGTGGCTACAGTGAAAGGAGACGTGTTGAATTGTGTTTATTGGGTTTCTTGCTTTAGTGATGACATTCATTCTCCCTGTATGAGACACTGTGTGTGAGGCAGCGCTCTGTTATACTGCATTTCTCTATAATATTGATGGTTTCTAGAGCTGTGGCATCATGATGATATTAAGAGGTGAATTGATTCAGGTAGGACACCTCTGAAGGCCTGGGTGTAAAATGCATGGCCTGTTACTGATTATTATATTATGTTAGTTACCACTGTATGGAGTTCTGCTGATTTTTTAAGGACACTACTATAGACTGTGCACTGAGCAGACTGTATCTAGTGAAGGGAAACTGTTTTGATATGGACTAAAATAGCCATCCTGTGTGTGTGTGTGTGTGTGTGTGTGTGTGTGTGTGTGTGTGTGTGTGTGTGTGTGTGCAGTGGCTTTTGAAGACTCAGTATCCTATTGTCCTTTGCATATACAGAATGCTCAGAAAGCATGCAGTCTGAATCATTACTGCACTCACACGAAGTGCGTCAGCTTGAAGATTCGCACTGACGTTAGGTGGCTGTGCTGCAATGTCACACACACACACACACACTGTGACTTCTCAGTGCATATATTCAGAGGCATGCTACCTACTGTCAGTGTCATTAGTGGCAAATATGCATATACTCACACACACACACACATACACACACACACACACGCGCACACACAGTGTCACTTCTCAACACATAATAAATGTGCTACCTACATTCAGTGTCATAAGTGCATTTAGAAAGTATTCACAGCGCTTTACTTTTTCCACATTTTGTTATGTTACAGCCTTATTTCCAAAATGTATTAAATGTATTATTGTCCTCAAAATTCTACAAACAAAACCCCATAATGACAACGTGAAAGAAGTTTGTTCGAAACCTTTGCAAATTTATTACAAATAGAAAAACTAAGGAAAAATCACATGTACATTTATAAGTATTTACAGTCTTTGCCATGACACTCAAAATTGAGCTCAGGTGCCTCCTGTTTCCACTGATCATCCTTGAGATGTTTCTGCAACTTGATTGAAATCCACCTGTGGTAAATTCAGTTGATTGGACATGATTATGGAAAGGCACACACCTGATCTATAGAAGGTCCCACAGTTAACATTGCATGTCAGAGCACAAACCAAGCCAGAAAGTCCAAGGAATTGTCTGTAGACCTCAGAGACAGGATTGCATCAGGGCACAGATCAGGGGAAAGTGACAGAAAATTTTCTTTAGAATTTACGTTCCCAATGCGCACAGTGGCCTCCATCATGCGTAAATGGAAGAAGTTTGGACTCTTTCTAAAAACCCACCAATTCACTCTCTCAAAAAATGTAAGTATAGTGACATGCCAATCAGCTTATCAACTCAAAACACCAACAATGGTTTCCTGAGCCTTCAAAATGGTCTCTCAGGTGGTTCACTTGGCATCACAATCATGAGGAAGACTGCTGATCTGACAGTTGTCCAGAAGACAATCATTGACACCCTTCACAAGGAGATGAAGCCAGAAACATTCATTGCTGAAGAAGGTGCTGTTTACAGAGTGCTGTATCCGAGCATGTTAACAGAAAGTTGAGTGGAAAGAAAAAGTATGGAAGAAAAGGATGCACAACCAATCCAAAGAAACAAGGAACGGACTGAGGCTGGGGTCAAGGCATGAATAGCCACCACAAACAGACGTGTCAAGGAATTTGGCTACAGTTGTCATACTCCTCTTGTTAAGCCACTCCTGAACCACAGACAACGTCAGAGGGCTAAACCTGGTCTAAAGAGAAGAAGAACTGGACTGTTGCCCAGTGGTCCAAAGTCCTCTTTTCAGATGAGAGCAAGTTTTGTATCTCATTTGGAAACCAAGGTCCTAGAGGCTCATAGCCCAGGTTTCTTGAAGTCCAGTGTTAAGTTTCCACAGTATGTGATGATTTGGGGTGCAATGTCATCTGCTGGTGTTCGTCCACTGTGTTTTTTGAAAACCAAAGTCACTGCACCAGTTTACCAATAAGTTTGTAGAACTTCATGCTTTTTTCTGCTGACCAACTTTTTAAAAATGCTGATTTCATTTTCCAGCAGGACTTGGCACCTGCCCACACTGCCAAAAGCATCAAAGGTTGGTGAAATGACCATGGTGTTGGTCTGCCTGAACGGCAGCAAACTCACAAGTCCTGAACCCCATAGAGAATCTCTGTGGTATTGTCCAGAGGAAAAGGAGAAACAAGAGACCAAAACATGCAGATGAGCTGAAGGCCACTGTCAAAAAAAAACTCGGCTTCCATACCACCTCAGTAGTGCCACAGACTGTTCACCTCCATGCCCTGTCCAATTGAGGCAGTAATTCAAGCAAAAGGAGCCCCTACCAAGTACTGAGTACATTTACAGTAAATTAACATACTTTCACATATGAACACACAGAAGGCCAATAATTTACTAAAAATGGTTTTTTTTATTGGTCTTATGAAGTATTCTAATAATAAGCAAAGACTTAAACTACTTCATTTATTTAATACACGAGTTTCACAATTTGGGTTGAATTACTGAAATAAATGAACTTTTTCACAAGATTTGAATTTATTGAGATGCATCTGTGTGTGTGTGTGTGTGTGTGTGTGTGTGTGTGTGTGTGTGTGTGTGTGTGTGTGTGTATATATATATATATTCATTCATTCATTCATTCATCCATTCTCTCCCGCTTATCCGTAATTTGGGTCACGGGGGCAGCAGTCTAAGCAGGCCCCCGCCTGCTGCCCAATCCTCACAGCACCGTCCCTTACGGTCCCTCCTGCAGGTGGTGAGCCCACGGGAAGTATATATATATATATATATATATATATATATATATATATATATATATATATATATATATATATATATATATATATATATATATATATTTATTTGTTTTACTGATGTGCCAAGTCTCAAATCAGCACGAAAATCCGCCATGATGTACACATTTAACCCTCTGGGGTCGACAAACGCACTGGCATGTTTTGTGGCATGTATTCCTCATAACGGCGTCTTTTTTGATTGTACAGATAAAAGCAATACATCATCCGAATCTATAAAGGGTGTACTTTTATTTGTACACACTAAATTTTTATTTGTACACTTCACTAGTACATGACACTAAAACAGGAAGTAGAAATGGCTACGTTTTGCTTAATAAAATGTCAGAACCCAAACTCCTAACATGAGTATCTGAGTGTGTGTGTGTGTGTGTGTGTGTGTGTGTGTGTGTGTGTGTGTGTGTGTGTGTGTGAAACAGTGACTCAGGGTCAGGGTTACATAATGTCCAATGCTGACCCACTAAGGCCACAGATTTAGAGACAAAGAACAGCACACTGCAGTAATAACAGAGTTCAGGCACAAATGAGGGATGAGACGACTAACTGGATTTACAGAGGTGGGATAATCTGACTCAGAATGCCTGAATGATGTCTCACAGCATAGTGTGTGTCCTCACACTCAATGCTCACACTCTTCCAGAAAGACCCAATACCACTGTGACCTAAAACACTTCAACCAATAAATGCTTGTTTCAAACAAACACACAAACACACACACACACACACACACACACACACACACACACACACACACACACACACACACACCTTTGCTTAATGACACCAAGTACAAGGGAACCTTTGGTCTCTGCTATTTTTTTGTGAAAAGAAAAGAAACAAAAAGAAAGAAAATGCAGCACATTACATTTGGGGACTCAGTAAATTTCCACTGCAGTTTATACGAAAAGTCAGCCTGTAACACACACACACACACACACACACACACACACACACACACACACACTAGAACACCTCTACAATCACCATAGAACTTTCTCTCTGTACTACTAAAGACATCAATCATGGTCTTGTTTCCCCCTTTCCCTTTTCTTTACTTGACATTAAGACACAATGAATAAGAGAAGGGTTTTAAATGGTGCAGTTGGTTGGTTGGTTGGTTGGTGGCAGCTAGGAGGTGGTTAAACTCTCGGTTACTGATCAGAAGGTTGGGTATTCAAGCCCCATTATTACCAAGTGACCACTCTTGGGGCCATTAGGCAATGCCCTTAACCCCTCTGCTCCGGGGCCTATGTTTCATAGCTGCCACTGTGCTCTGACCACAGCTTCCTAACTTCACTGGGATATGTAAGTAAAAGCATTTCACTGTGGTTTAATGTACATATGACAAGTATAAAGTGCCTTTACAATTAACCAGGATCAAACTCACTGAGATAAATCTGAGCTGACCAAGAAGGCAACAAAAGAAAACATGAAAACTATTAATACAGATGAAAAGAGAGAGAGAGATAGAGAGAGAGAGAGAGAGAGAGAGAGAGAGAGAGAGAGAGAGAGAGAGAGAGAGAGAGAATCGAAACAGTGAAATTTATCAGTTTTGTGCATCATGCATGAAAGAAATGTTTAGAATGTTCCAGAAATCCTACAGCACCCGAGTTCCACTGCAAAAGATTTAGATAGTTAGGCGGACAGACAGACAGACAGACAGACAGACAGACAGACAGACAGACAGACAGACAGACAGACACATAAAATATAGAAAAATACACTCTTTATAGACAAAATGAGGACACCTGACTTCTTAAGCTAGATGTGGTTCTTTCCCAAACTGTTACCATAAAGTTGGAGGCACAAAATTGTATAGGACGTCTTCGAATGGGAGCAGTGGTAGAGGATGAAGAGATCAGTAGAGCAGTTGTGGAGAATGGATTGATCAGTGGTGAAATGGAAGAAGTTGATGGAATCAGTGGTGCAGTGGTAAAGTTTGAAGAGATCAGTTGAGCAGTGGTATAGAATAGAGAGATCAGTGGTCGAGTGGTAGAAGATGGAAAAAACATCAGATTAGTGGACAGAGGATAGCAGCTAGAGGAACCATTATAAATGAATTGTTAATAATAGAAGAGTTCAGCAGAGAGATTATTCTCCAGCAAGACACAGACACGCTTGAAAAAATCCATCTCACGAGATTGCAACACAAATAGTACATTTGACATGTGAAGAACAGCCTGTGTACAGTATTTAGTCACTTCTCACTTTAATTATGTTGGCTTTCCTCCAATAACCACCATAACAAGCAAAACCTGTTCGATTACTGCGTGAACTCAACGAACCCAGCAGTCAAGACTGCGCTTGCCAAAGCAGATGTTCAGTGATTGGCCTGAAAAAGGAGTCTGGCACGATCTCAAGCACCAGAAATAACACTGTACACTGTAACACTGTGTGCTTCTGTTATCAGAGTCAGATATCAAAAGATCCTTCTCTCTCACAATTAAAAAAATGTGATCATGTAGTAATACATTTCACAGAAACGTAAAGCTTTGAATTCATAGGCTAGTATGCCAGCTAGATTGTTTCGCTCTTTTGACTTCCTCTCCACAAAAGTTTCACATATATAAATGTAGACTTTTCTTTCTTCACATATTGCAGCTTGTTAGAAAGTTGCAGGAAGAGTGCAAAGTCAGTCATAATACAGAGCCTCCTGGAGCAGAAGAGTTTTCGGACCTTCAAAGGCCCAGCAGGGGCAGCCTGGGGGTGCTTGGAAATTGAACCCCCTGACCTTCTAAACACATATTTCATCTGTTTGACTGTAAGATCAACCTTTGTGTGTTTCAGTGTCTCACGGTTTTGCTCATGTGTCCTCAAGGAAAGAGCAAAGTCCAATCAAAACAACTACAGGCAAAGGGTGTGTTTCTGAGTGCATGTGCATGTGTGTGCTGGGTAATTATAAGTGTGTAATCAATGACAGGGTTTCTATTAGGACAGACAATAAATTACAGTACAGCATGTATGCCTTACTACCATGTCTTCTATCTGACTACAAGTTTGTGTGTGTGTGTATGTTAATATTTGTATTTTAATGAAGACAACATTTCCAACAACATAACATCATTGCTTTTCCATCATTATATGACCATCATTGTACTCAGGGATGAAAAAAAGTGTTTGATTTAATGGGCTATTAGTTTTAAATTTATAGGCTGTTATGCAAGCTAGTTTCAATTCTTTCCCTTTTCTTATTTACAGGATCATGTGCACGTCATTCCACATGATCATGTAATTAAGTGTGAGAATCGATCGCACTTGTTTGTGTCTGTATTCATACACTTCACTAGCGAATCGTATTATATTGTGTTGTGTGTCAGAGTGCTGTAGAATTAATGGATTCCTGGCTGTATAGCGTAGGCATAGTCGTCGAGAAAGTGAAGGTCTGGCAGATTTCTTCAATCTTCTTCTTAAGGCAAAGCCTTGGCCAGTCATGGAGAATAAAGCAGGCAGAGCAAGAGGGTTGAGTAGTGAAGAGAGGTTGTGGAGCTTATAAGGATCTTGTGCAGAGGCCTTAAGTTTTTCCTTGTCAAAGGCAGTCTTAGCAGGTCACATCTGGAAAAAATGTGGTCAGGAGTGCATGGTAAGAAGCGAGGTCTCCGTATAATTGTGATTTTTTTTTTTTCCACTTCCTCTCCGCTGAACTTTTTTTTTTTTTTTGCAATTGCTGCACAAAACTTCTGACAGCCAGGGGGCAGGACAAGAAGTCTTCTTAGGTTTAGTAGTCAGGGTGCAATGGAGGTCTATGGTTGAGGAAAGAGCGGAGATGAAAGTGTCAGTGGCAGAGTCTAAGGGTAGAGAGAAAAATGAGTCAGGGTCAGGAAGAGATAAAAGAGCTCAGAAAGCTACCGAGGAGGGAGAGATACAGTGGAGGTTACAACAGATAAGAGAGAGATGTTGGACACAATGAATAAGAGAAGGGTTTTAAATGGGTCATGCTGCAGTTGGTTGGTTGGTTAGTTGGCAGCTAGGAGGTGGTAGCTCAGTGGTTAATGCTCTCGGTTACTAATAAGAAAGGTGGGTATTCAAGCCCTAGTGACCACTCTTGGGGCCATTAAGCAATGCCTTAACCTCTCTGCTCCAGGGCCTATTGTTCAAGGCTGCCACTCTGCTCCGAACACAGCTTCCTAACTTCACTGGGATATGTAAGTGAAAGAATTTCACTGTGTTTTGATGTACATATGACAAGAATAAAGTGACTTTACATTTAACTAAGACCAAACTCACTGAGCAAGGAGGGAAAAATAGACTGAAGGTTACAGCGGATAAAAGAAAGAAGAAATAAGATATTGGAAATGGTTTTAGGTAGGATAGAAAGAGTGATTGTAAAGGAAACCAGGTGGTGATCAGAAATTTGAAGTGGGGGAGAAGTCATGTCTGTAGCTGGGGTAGGACGAGTAAAAGCCAGGTCCAGGGCATTTCCTCCTTTGTGTGCGGGAGGGCAGCTGTTAAATGTCAAGGAGAAGGAATACAGAAAAGTTAGGGGTGGTCTAGTGGTTAGGCTGCGGCACTCTCAACGCTGCGGCCCGGGTTCAATCCCCGGTCAGGGTACCAACCCCAGCCATTAGGGTTGCACAAGCCTTAGTGCCGGTCCCAAGCCCGGATAAATGGGGAGGGTTGCGTTAGAAAGGGCAACCAGTGTAAAAACATGTGCCAAATCAAAACATGCAGATGATCCGCTGTGGCGACCCCTAATGGGAGAAGCCGAAAGAAAGTTTCAGAAAGGCAGGATGACTGAAGTTTGTAAGATGGGAGGTTTAAGTCACTAAGAACTGTCAGAGGGGTGCTGTCAAATGAGAAAGTACTGAGAAGTGTGTTCATCTCTTCTTGGAAGTTTTCAAGTGGACCAGGAGGGTGGTAGATGACGATGATAAAGAAGAGGTTGATTGAAGAGGTAACTGAAACTACTGGTTTAACGTGTCTTACTTGTCTTTGTCAGTCATATTTTCATGTTTTGTTCATTAAAAGGAAGAACTATGCCTCCAACCTCCTGCTACTATTTTACTTATACACACACAACCTTTTTCTCTCCAAACAACTCACAATATTAAATTGTTTTTGTTCCTGCACTGCCCTAGGCCCTTGCCTCCTGTGGGAACTATTCTAACAGTTGTTAGCTAACACCTTGTTGCTAAGTTTTCCAAATGAGACAACCAAAAATACAGGACTGAGAAACTGGAGCTATTATTAGAGGTACATTATGAGTATAATTTGTTCATCCGGTTATTGCTGATATTAGAAATGTTAATGTCTATGAAGAGCAGTGGTGGACTGTAATGAAGTAAATGTAATTCGGTACTGTACTTAAGTAGTTTTTTCCTAAATCTGTACTTTACTCAAGTATTTCCGTTTGGGGAGACTTTTACTGTAACTTCACTACATCTAAAAGTCAAATATCTCAAATTTTCCTCAACTACATTTAGCAAAAATCTGTTTTTATTTATGAGGATAAAAACTCATAAACAGAGCTTTTCTAAGCTTGCGGATTTACGAGTGTCCACACAGAAAATAGAGCTTTTATTATTTTCATTCGTTTTTTTTAACCGTTTATTTGCACGATGTCAATTATTATAGGAGGAGGAGTTTTCTCATTCATACACTCAGAAAGGAGAGGCAGGGGGTTGCGTGACGTCACGTCAGTAAAGAGAGCTGAACCCAAATTAAAATGATGGATGACAAAATAAGGTCTAAACCCTCAGGAGCCCAAATTAGAAAAAAGAGAAAAGAAGTACAGGGGAAACATGCAAAAGATAAAGGTGTGTATGCAGCTCTCTCACTCCCCTTGTTATGAGGATAGTAAAGACTAATGCAGGGGTGGCCAACCAGTCAGAGACCGAGAGTCACATTTTTTACTGTGTTACTGCAAAGAGCTACATCATACACATGGGCACACATGAACATCAACCATTCCTTCCTCTTACACACACACACACACACACACACACACACACACACACACACACACACACACACCTCTGCTCAGCCAGATTTATTGTAAATGTCACACACCAACATAATGACAGAAATTGACTCCTACAATTCTAAGACCACAGGACAGTCATTTTCAACAATGAACATTGTGTGCACTCACACACACAAACTCTTAGTTTAACCAAGTCCACAAACAAAAATATTATAATTTACAATAGCGTTTTTCTTTTACTATGCGTGTTACTTAGTGGGACTTTTGGCATTCCTTGCCTTGAACAATCCCCTTCAAATCTGCCAAGTATTCCGTTGTTGCCACTCGAAGCAATTCTTTCACATGGGTGTCAGTCAGAACAGATCGGTGCTTTGATTTCACGTGTATCAGGGTAGAAAACACAGACTTTGTGTTTTTTTTTTTTTTTATGTGCATGTTCACTTTGCTTGAGTTCAATACGGTGCGTGAGATGAATATACCACAGGGGTGGGCAATTCATTTTTACAAGGGGCCACATGAGAAACCTAAATTGTGTCAGAGGGCCACACCAACGATAATATTTTAGGGATGCACCGAAATGAAAATTCAATTCAAAAGGCAATAAAATCCATATTTTTTTGTGTTATGCCTTTTGCCTTGGCACCATCACTGGAAAACTTACATGCCCTTTCAAAAACGTCCTCTACAGACGGAATGCGCATGCTCGGATTGACTTTACTTTTCTGCGCCGCGTTCTTCTCATATTTAGAAGGCAATCGGGATGTTTGGATTTCAGGTGATAAATTAAACCCGACTTGGAGACACTCTTTGCAGATACACCCCCTCTTGAAATTTCAGCATTGCATGTTTTGCACATCGCTCTCCGCACACCGCAGACATGTTGCTCTTATCCAGATAACGTGTGCTGCTGCGCTTTTTTATTGCGTCGTTACAATTGTGTTTCTGCCGTGTTGTTTCGGTGATTTAGGTATTTCGGCCGAAAACTTTCGGTGCATCCCTGTAATTTATGATTGGCCTCATGCGGTCCGGACAGGGACGTACAAAGGGCCGGGTGTACGTGGTTTGCCCAGGTCTGATAAACCGCAAAGTTTCCCAGTAGGGGCTAAGCTCATTTAAGTCTTAAAAATACCGTATTGAACTCAAGCGAAGCGAACACGCACATTAAAATCAAACACACCTTATGTATTATAAGGGTATAGATGTTGTATGTATCTTATGGCTACAATTAGCCACGGAGTTGTTTTGGTTCTTTTGGTTTCTGAGAGTTTGATAAAATGTGCACAATGACGTGAATTGAATTGTGCAATAAATGCATTTAGGGTGATGTTTCTATAAGAAATGGAGCTCAGAAATGTCTCTAAATTTGTGGACTTCTCTGAGAATATGTTCTTACTCATCCAGTGATGGTAACTAAAGCAGAAAGGAGTTTTTTAAAGCTGAAAATAATTAATGGGGGAGACTTTGGGTCATGGCGTGGTTCACCCACAGCATCATTCAAGCTAGAACCACTATTGGCGCTTGGTGTATCTACTTAGCACCAACATACAGTTTAGCATCAGTTCAACAACAAGCAGAACATTTAGAGAGGAAGAAATGATGGAAAATGACTACTGACTCAAGCTTGCACTATGCTGTGATGTACAAGTAAAAAGCGAATTTTAATGATCAACAATTTGGGAATTCTTTAATATGTACCGGGATATGAACGAGGATCGGAAATTTTATTCTAACGAGTGTGAAGTGCACGAAGAGTTTGTAGCTTACATCCTTTAAAGTTGCAAAGTTGGAGATAATGCAGTAGACTGTCAAACTTTGACAATTTTGATATTTTGACAATATAATTTTGACAAATTTGATACTTTGTGTTACCATCATATAAGAGAAAACCGATACCAACAATTCAAGGAGAAATGAGTGACATAACCGAATGTGTTGTTTCTACCTGTAAGGGATCTTTTCTTTCAATCTTCTCTCAGGACGTGGGAGTGACAAAAATAAAGCTGAAGTCATCAGAGGGAATGTTAGTTTTCCTCCCACGCTTTTTCCCAAGGTAAATATGTGTAATTTGAGAGGCTAACTTTAGACTTTACCCACCTTGAGGACATTAAACCTCTTACCCACTTTCACTGTGTCAGCAGACTTGGAGTGTGTTTTGTTTATTTTCCCCAGACATACTCCAGAAAATAAGTAGAAAGTACAACTCGGACATGAACATCATCAACAATATTGTCTGGCAAGATTACTGTTTATATATATATCCTATGTGTTTGTGTATAAGTGTGTGTTTATGTTGATGTGTTTGTCATTGGGAACGGCCCATCAACAGCAGCCACATAACCATAAACCCCATTATAGAGCTGAGAAACACATGTTACTTGCTGAGCTCAGCACATTCATGTAAACACTTCTGCACTCTGAGGACATCCTTTCAGGAAAAAAGTGTATGTTGTGCAATAAAACACGCAAAGCTTAGTGGAATTACTGATATGAGACACCATACACACACACAACTGCTGAGTCATGGATCATGTAGTAAAGTACTGAGAATAAGCATACTGACTGTTTAGGACGAAGTCGTGTAGAAAGCAACGTTAAGGAAAAATAGTATTGGTTTATAAATAATGATTTGAAATCTAAATAAAACTTTGCTTGCTAGGTTAAATAGGAAACTAGCTCGAAGGAAAAACATCACTTGAGCTGCTTTGCATTAAAAACAGGGGTAGGTAGTAGCTCTAAGGGTGAGGCATTGGAATCTGGATAGGTAGGTCATAAATTCAAATCCCAGGACTAGCAAGCTGCCAATCCTTGGCCCCTGAGCAAGGCCCTTAACCCTTGACTGCTCAGTTGTAGGTTGCTCTTGATTAGAGTGTCTGACAAATGCTATAAACATAGAAAATTCTAGAAAAGTAACATATAGACTTTTTAAGGTTTCTGTGGAAAAGGCTCAACTAAATTCCCATGCTTAGCGAAGAATAAATAATGCATTGCGTGTAAAAGTACTCAGCTCTTGCCCATGTTTATTAAAGAAACCCACCAGTCTCTCTGCTGAAGACTTGCTTTCTATGTGTACTTGTACAATCTGCACTGAAAAACAGCTTGCTCTTTTGAATTTCATTTTCCTAGACCGAACATTATATTCCCTCTTTTGCAAAATGACATGAAGTGTACATTTCTTCTGTCACATACTCTGTGCCTATCTGGTCTACACACACACACACATACACATACGCACACACACACACACACACACACACACACACACACACACACACACACACACACACACACACACACACACACACACACACACACACACACACACACACAAGGCTAAAGGACCACAGGGTACAAGCTTCTCCAGGAAACCGAGCACACACCTATTTCTAGGAAGAGTATCTGCACATATCCTCCTACAGGAGGCATCGAAGATTAATGCTATGGGATTTCTCACACTTTGCAGGAAATCCTTTGTTTTCGTTCAGTGTTGTTCCAGTTTTTATGGTTTTAACATGTTTGTTGTATTTATGTTATGATACATTTTTAACTTCTAAAATTCATTCTTTTTTTTGCAGTAGTCGATAAGCATCTTGCGATTATTACACATTTTTAGACGGTTTTCTCTCTGTTAAATTGTTTATATACGTTATTTAAACTTCACATATTTTGCACATATTTTTATGGAGATAATTATAAGTTTTTACACCTCAACAGCTAATGCACGTTTTGGATTTTCTTTTGTTTAGCCTTGAATACTTATCATGTGACGTGCATACTCCTTTTCTATACATTAAACAAATTTATGTAACAGTATGAAGATTTACTCTGACCAAACAAATATGTAAACGTTCAGATGTTCAACTTTTCTTGCATTGAAAAAAAAATCCTCCCTTAGCATGAAGAAAAGCTTTACACACTCGGCATCAGGTTAGTTTATTTCTCCAAACATTCAGCTGAAATACTTTGCTGTGCATTTTTTAAAAACTTTCCGCAGATGTTCTTCACTAGTTGAAAATTGCTTTATTGTGATCCAGTTCATCCCGAAGCAGTTCAATAGGTGCGGTGACTGGGCAGGTCATTCCATTATAGCTGGAAGTCCAGACTCTAAATAATGTTTACAGAGCTCGGACGTACGCGTCGGCTCATTGTCTTGTTGTACGGTGAATTCGGTTCCAATGAGCTGCAGTCCAGATGGAATTGCATGGTGTTAAAGTATGTAATGGGAGTCATGTTGGTTCCTTTCACCCAGAATAATTCTCCAACATTCCCTGCTCTAAAACACACCCAAACCATTAAGCTTTCACCTCCATTTTTGACTGTGGGGGTGAGGCAGTCTGAAAGCATCTTCTCTCCTGTTCTCCTCCATCTTACACAAGTTCTTCTGTTAGAGACAAAAATATCCAATTTGGACTCCACAGAACTTTCTTCCACTCATTCAATGTCCAATTCTTGTGTGGCTTTGCCTTTTGTTTATTGCATAGAAACATAAGGAACATGCATGGGTCTCAAAAAACATAAAAGACTCCAAACTTTTGACAGGCTCTGTACATGAGGATCGATCCCCATAGCTCCAGCCTTCTGGTTCATGGCAGTTTATTGACACTTGTGTTTGTGTAGAAATTATTCACAGTGTATCATTTACAGTATGCTGAATTTGTGACTGTAATATTTGCCCATATGGCTATGAAGTTCCTATTGGTATTGTAAGTTCTTCTGTTAGAGCCAAAAAATATAAACAAAAGGAACTTGCATTCTATGTTTAGTCCCTTTTTGATCAACCTTCTGAGAGTTCTATCTATCTACCAATCAATTTACCTGAAACCTACATCTATCTATCTATCTATCTATCTATCTATCTATCTATCTATCTATCTATCTATCTATCTATCTATCTATCTATCTATCTATCTATCTATCTGTCTGTCTGTCTGTCTGTCTGTCTGTCTGTCTGTCTGTCTGTCTGTCTGTCTGTCTGTCTGTCTGCCAATCAATTTACCTGAAACCTATCTATCTATCTATCTATCTATCTATCTATCTATCTATCTATCTATCTATCTATCTATCTATCTATCTATCTATCTATCTATCTATCTATCTATCTATCTATCTATCTGTCTGTCTGTCTGTCTACCAATCAATTTACCTGAAACCTATCTATCTATCTATCTATCTATCTATCTATCTATCTATCTATCTATCTATCTATCTATCTATCTATCTATCTATCTATCTATCTATCTATCTATCTATCTATCTATCTATCTATCTGTCTGTCTGTCTGTCTGTCAATTTACCTAAAATCTATCTATCTATCTATCTATCTATCTATCTATCTATCTATCTATCTATCTGTCTGTCTGTCTGTCTGTCTGTCTGTCTGTCTGTCTGTCTGTCTGTCCGTCCGTCCGTCCGTCCGTCCGTCCGTCTGTCTGCCTGTCTGTCTGTCAATTTACCTAAAATCTATCTATCTATCTATCTGTCTGTCTGTCTGTCTGTCTGTCTGTCTGTCTGTCTGTCTGTCTGTCTGTCTGTCTGTCTACCAATCAATTTACCTGAAACCTATCTATCTATCTATCTATCTATCTATCTATCTATCTATCTATCTATCTATCTATCTATCTATCTATCTATCTATCTATCTGTCTATCTGTCTGTCTGTCTGTCTGTCTGTCAATTTACCTAAAATCTATCTATCTATCTATCTATCTATCTATCTATCTATCTATCTATCTGTCTGTCTGTCTGTCCGTCCGTCCGTCCGTCCGTCCGTCCGTCCGTCCGTCCGTCCGTCAATTTACCTAAAATCTATCTATCTATCTATCTATCTATCTATCTATCTATCTATCTATCTATCTATCTATCTATCTATCTATCTATCTATCTATCTATCTATCTAAAAGCCCTTCGATTAAACTTATTTTAAAACACTAAAATGTATCACTTCTGCAATATCTGTATCTGCAAAAGACCAATATTGCAATTACTTAATTACTTAATTACTTAAATCACATTTAAGAGATAATTGTTATAGGTACATAAAAAAAAGTATTTTATGAAATACGATAACATTTGAGATCAGACAAGATCGAGCGTTCTCAGAGTGGTATGGCCGTAAGCGGTGGCTCCAGCAGTTAAGGCGCTGGGTTACCGATCGGAAGGTCGGGGGTTCAAGCCCCGGTATCGCCAAGCTGCCACTCTTGGGCCCTTGAGCAAGGCCCTTAACCCTCTATGCTCCAGGGACCCTTACGAGAAAAATAAATCAAGGACCGTGACGTCAGAGCGACGTGGGGCCGCCTTCCCGTGGGCTCACCACCTGCAGGAGGGACCGTAAGGGACCGGTGCTGAGAGGATTGGGCAGCAGTCGAAGGCAGGGGCCTTGACAGCCCAAACCCTGGACACGGAGAAGTGTCTGGGGAATCTGCTTAGACTGCTGCCCCCGCGACCCGAATTACGGATAAGCGGGAGAAGATGAAAAAAAAGAACAAAAAAAAAAAACAATAACATTCTTACTCAGTATGTTGTGCAACACAGAGCCTTAACACCGAAACACACTAATGAGTGTAAGCACTTTGTTACACAGCTGTGCATGTGACATGGAAGACATGTAATAATGCAGGGCAGATCCCATGTGATTATGGTTCAGCTGGAACCTCCATCCTGCAGAAAGTAAACTGACTCATGAACATATGATGAGTACAGTTATTAACACAGAGATAAGACATCATATACAACCTGCTGCTGGTTAGACATGGCTAATGATTAACAAAATACATGTATTATAATTTTTGTTTACTTGTGATCACAACTTTATTTTCCCCTGAACTCGGCATAACAAATGTTGTCTTCTCGATTTCTGATGGTTTTCTGTGTATTCGACATAAGAGCATGTTCTAGATGAATAATAAGCATTTTGTTATATCGAGATCATTTTTTTTGTGATCACACCTTAATTTGCTCCTGTTATGGATTCAATGGTTACGATTATTAAATTGTGATCACGAGAAAACAAGAAAAATTTAAAATAATTATAATGCATTGCTTTCTAGCATTAAGGACACTTGACTTTTTCAGCATATGTGCTTCTTCAACCAAACTGTTATCACAAAGTTGGAGGCACACAAACTTTGGATGTGATTGAAAGACATTTTCCCTTCACTTGAACTAGGAGACCCAAACTTGTTCCAGCATGACAGTGCACAAAGTCAGCTCCATACAGTATGCTTCACATGGGTTAGAATAAAAGATCTCCTGCTATTGATCTCTGACCTCAACCCTACTGAACAATATTGGGCCGAATTAGAACGCTGACTGCACCCCTGTAGCTGAATGAGCTCAAAATCTCCACAAACACACTCCCAGAAGAGTGGAGGCTTACAGCAAATGGAAACTAAATGTGCACTGAGATGTTCCAGTACAAATCTTATGGTCAGTGGTCTTCAAACTTTTGTCCATATATAGAATTTTTTATAAACTCGAATAAAGTTATATAATTGATATCATATTATGATATTATGTTGGTGGTAGAATGTTGGTGATAGGTGGTAGGATGATTGTGAAATGATAGTGTTGGTGGTGGGATGGTTGTGAGATGATGGTGTTGGTGGTAAAATGTTGGTGGTGGGATGGTGGTGGGATGGTTGTGAGATAATGGTGTTGGTGGTAAAATGTTGGTGGGATGGTTGTGAGATGATGGTGTTGGTTGTAGAATGTTGGTGATGGAATGGTGGTGGGATGGTTGTAAGATAATGGTGTTGGTGGTAAAATGTTGGTGGGATGGTTGTGAGACAATGGTGTTGGTGATAGAATGTTGGTGGGATGGTTGTGAGATGGTGGGATGGTTGTAAGATAATGGTGTCGGTGGTAGAATGTTGGTAATGGGATGGTGGTGGGATGGTAGTAGGACGGCTGTGAGATAATGTTGGTGGTAGACTGTTGGTGATGGGATTGTAGTATGATATGAGATGATGCTGTTGTTGATAAGATGTTAATAGGATTGTGGTGGGACGGTTGTGAGGTGATCATTTTGGTAAGATGGTTGTAGAAAGGCTGTGAGATGTTCTGTTGGTGGTTGCATGTTGGTTATGGGATGGTGGTAGGACAGCTTTGAAATGATGGTGTTGGTGGGACAATGTTGTTGATGGGATGATGGTGGACAGTTGTGAGATGGTGGTGTTGGTGAGCAGATGTTGGTAATTAGATGGTGGTGGGAGAGTTGTGAGATGATTATGTTGGTGGTAGGATGCTGGTGATGGGATGGTGTAAGGATGGTTGTGAGGTGATCGTGTTGGTGTTAGGTGATGATGGTGGTTGGATGGTGGTGTGACAGTTGTAAGATGTTTGTGTTGGTGGTAGTATGTTGTAGATGGAATGGTGAAGGCATGGTGGTGTGATCAGTTTTCATATGCATTTTGCTTCCTAAAAGAATCTAAAAGCAGAGTTAAAGAGCCAACTCCTTTGCGAATGACTTATGACTTGAGGGATATTAAACAGCTAATTCCCCTGTAGTGTCTCTGGGCATGTTGCCACATCACATGATTATCCTAATTACAGCTTGGGTGTAAAGTACAGGGTGTAAAAGGAGAGTTATAGGGTGGCAGTTTTTGGCCACAGATCATGTTTTACCACAGTGAATTTAGTCAGGGGAGTGGTGAGGGTGTAAGGATTTGTGGCTTCTTCTAGTGCTTTAGCGAAGATTACTGGCTCAAGCAGTTGCATCAACTTGCATTTTTGTTCTGTAGGCATCTAAATAATCTTTAAAATGTACACATTTATTAATTACAGATTGTAAGAATGACACAGCTGAAGTAAAGAAATATCAGTAAAGCTCTCTAGGACTGATAACCAGCCTAGAAGAAGAAGATGATGATGATAAAGACAGTGGTTCATTTGAACACCAGGATGTTGTGGGACATTTGTATTGTGACTGTCATTATTTTGGATATTTAACATTTCTGGATTAAAAATGTGAAATAAATAAAACATGCTTTCTTTACAAGGAATGAAGATGGTGGTGATGGTAGTAATGGTTATCTGATGGCAATGAGATGGTGATGTTAGTGGTAGAAGGGTGGTGGTTTGAGATGGTGGTGGTGGTGGTGGTGGTGGTGATGTTAGTGGTGGAATGGTAGTATTGGTGGTGGGTTGAGGTTGAGATGGTGGTGGTGGTGATGTTAGTGGTGAGATGGTAGTATTGGTGGTCGTTTGGGGTTGAGATGGTGATGGTGGTGATGTTAGTGGTGGGATGGTATTATTCATGGTGGTTTGGGGTTGAGATGGTGATGGTGGTGATGTTAGTGGTTGGATGGTAGTATTGGTGGTCGGTTGAGGTTGAGATGGTGGTGGTGGTGATGTTAGTGGTGAGATGGTAGTATTGGTGGTCGGTTGAGGTTGAGATGGTGGTGGTGGTGATGTTAGTGGTGAGATGGTAGTATTGATGGTGGGTTGGGATTGAGATGGTGGTGGTGGTGATTTAAGTGGTGGGATGGTAGTATTGGTGGTGGGTTGGGGTTGAGATGGTGGTGGTGGTGGTGGTGGTGTTGGTGGTGGTGGTGATGTTAGTGGTGGGATGGTAGTATTGGTTTTGGGTTGGGGTTTTGATGGTGGTGGTGGTGATGGTGTTAGTGGTGGGATGATAGTACTGGTGGTGGGATGGGGTTTCGATGGTGGTGGTGGTGATGTTAGTGGTGGGATGGTAGTAGTGGTGGTGGTGATATGGTGATAATGTTTACATGTACAGTATTTATTTTTTATTTGTATATGGACAAATATATCTTGCACAACCTACCGTACCGGTCTGTGCTTCTATGTTACTGTTTTTCTTCTTGTCTCACGTTGTCCTTTTGTCTTTTTTTTTTTAGCACTGAATATTGCACGTGTGCACTTTGTGTTGTTGTTTTGTTTCACTGTGTACTGCACTTTATATGGTTCAAATGACAATAAATCCTACTTAACTTGATACGATTAGGGTGATAGCAGAGAGATAGTGGTGTTGGTGGTGTTAGTGGTGCGATGGTAGTGTTTGGGTTTAAGATTGTGGTGTTGGGGTTGAGATGTTTGTGGTGTTGATGCAAATGGTGGGATGGCAGTATGGCTTTGAAACGTTGATAAAATTGTGTAATTAATAAAAGCTGGATTGCAATGTTTCATTTTGTAATGAACTCTGGGATTTTATTGGACATTTATTCTGTAACTGTACTAATTATTTTTATAGATAGTAAAAACATTTGCTTGGTCTTGACATTAGAGAGAGAGAGAGAGAGAGAGAGAGAGAGAGAGAGAGAGAGAGAGAGAGAGAGAGAGAGAGAGAGAGAGAGAGTTTAATTCAGTATACTGTCTATATATAGATGTAAATACCCTAACCCTATTCTCATTTAGTATCCTGTCTATTCATATTGAGATTGATGTTCTATACATTTTCCACATATTTTTCCTCAGTTATTATACATATTTTTTTCCATTTCTTTATAATTAATGATATTATATTTATCTTTTATGAACCATACATTTGCTTTGCTGTTAATGTAATCTACCACTGGTGCCAGTGAAGCATTACTGAACTTGAACTGGTTGAGGGGGTGACTTCCAGTTCAGTCCAGTCATGTCCTGATATAATGTGTGTCTGTGTGTGTGTGTGTGTGAGAGAGAGAGAGAGAGAGAGAGAGAGAGAGAGAGAGAGAGAGAGAGAGAGAGAGTTTAATTCAGTATACTGTCTATATATAGATGTAAATACCCTAACCCTATTCTCATTTAGTATCCTGTCTATTCATATTGAGATTGATGTTCTATACATTTTCCACATATTTTTCCTCAGTTATATGTTATTATACATATTTTTTTCCATTTCTTTATAATTAATTATATTACATGTATCTTTTATGAACCATACATTTGCTTTGCTGTTAATGTAATCTACCACTGGTGCCAGTGAAGCATTACTGAACTTGAACTGGGGTGACTTCCAGTCCAGTCCAGTCATGTCCTGACTGTCCTGATATAATGTGTGTCTGTGTGTGTGTGTGTGTGTGTGTGTGTGTGTGTGTGTGTGTGTGTGTGTGTGTGTGTGTGTGTGTGTGTGTGTGTGTGTGTGAGAGAGAAAGAGAGAGAGAGAGAGAGAGAGAGAGAGAGAGAGAGAGAGAGAGAGAGAGAGAGAGAGAGATACTTGTTTGTGTAAATAAATAAGAGGCATCATGTTGTCCTCTGCTGGTGATTAGTTCATGGTACATCTGAAGTAGTTTATGGTGTTTGAGGAAATGTGAGTGAGTCTACAGCATTTTATAACTGCTAAAGCACAAACAAGTATTTTCTAGTTTCATTCTGTCCAGGTTTGGGCACATCTGTGCCCATGACAGCCTCAGATTCCTGTTATTGGCTTACAGGGAAGGAATCTGATGTTGTAGCTTGTCCATCTCTAGGTTTGATGTTTTCTGTGTACTGAGATGCTTTATAGCTCATCGTTGTTGTAAAGAGTGATTATTGGAGTTATCATAGACTTCCCGGTAGCTCAGATCATTCCAGTCATCTGATCAGTATATTTTTTTCGCCTTAACATTAATGGGAGATCAACAGAATCTGAAATACTCATAGTCTGCATCAGCATCAATGACACAAAGAAGTCACCGTCTTGTGATCTTATTTTTCATTCTATGCTTAATGTGAACATTACCTGAAACTCTTGACTTGTATCTGCATGTCGTTGTGCTTTGCACTGCTGTCACATGATGTATAATCACACACTGGATGTCGCCCAAATGAGGATGGGTTCCCCTTTTGAGTTTTTCCTTGCCCCAGTTACCATGACTGCTCATCAGGGATAAATACACATTGTTCACCTTAACAGTTAAATTCTGTAAAGCTGCTTTGAGACAATGTCTGTTGTGAAAAGCGCTATAGAAATAAACTTAACTTGACTTGATTGGTTGATTAGATAACTGGTGTACAGGTGTATGTGTAGCATGTCTGGAATGGACAACCTCACCCACAAGGACCACACAACCACTTAGTGATGAGATCTGGTATTTTTAATCTGTTGATAAGGAGAAATTATCAGTTCAAAACGGGGTAGCAGCTCCTCCCACTCTGATACATTCAGTATTGTTTATAGGGAGGACCGCACAGTGCATGCGTCCACCAGCCTCATGCAGTGAACCTGAGGCCAACGCAAAACGCACGATGAGAAACCCCGGATGTACCCCGCTGATGACACTCCCCCCCCCCCCCCCCCCCCCCAAACAAGCACTCAAAGAAAAGTTCCTCTATATTTTTAGATATTTAAACAAAAATGATTCAAACGAAATATCGTGAAGTTCATTACTTCAGCATGAATATACACATATGGAAGGTATAACATTAATAAAAAAAAAGAATAATAATTTGAGAAGAAAGAAAAAATAATAATAAAAATAAATAAATAATAATATATATATAATAATAATAATAATAATAATAATAATAAAAAAAAACATTAATACAGAAATATATAAATAAAAGGAAAACTCAAAACAAAAATCTAGTCAAAGTACCTTTTATACCAGTTACATCTGGATGGTGAGTATATGTTAAAAGTCATATACAGCTATGAAGGGATGTACACCTACATAGGGGAAGGTGTAGCTCAATTTTATGGGTTACTGTTTGAAAGGTCATGGGTTCAAAATCCAGTATCACCAAGCCATGGCATGTAACAGGCGCTCTGACCCCGGCTTTCTACAACACTGGGATATGCGAAGAAATAACAATTTCCCTGTGTGATTTGGGGTTAAATACACGATTGTAAAGAATCTGTTTGTATGCTGTAGCATGAACATTTCCCCTCATTGGAAATAAAATAACAAGAAACCTTGGATGGAAAATGGAAATATATATAGCATGTATTTGTTGTGTTTTGCAGTTTTAAGTGGCGAAGTTTATAGTAAATTAAATAAATAATTTGATTCCCCAGCTGCCGAAACCCGGGATCGAACCAGGGACCTTTAGATCTTCAGTCTAACGCTCTCCCAACTGAGCTATTTCGGCGCTGCAAAAGGCGGATAAATATGTTTTTGTTTACTCAGATGCGTCCTCTGGCGGCAATTTATTAGAAGTACGATTACGGTCAACATGACGCGCATGCGCATTTACACTCAGAACGAGCTGGTTAATAAAGTACTACTGGCACAGGAGAAAGTGTAATAAATAACAAACACTGTATGTTTATTTTGGGTTCTTTGATATCAGCGCTCATCTGATCATTTAAGACCTATCTGATTTATAAGAAACAGAAAATAAATATATATTTTTCCCCCCTCGTATTGTGGGTTTCCTCTGGGTTCTCTAGTTTCCTTCTAGTTTGCTGAATTGCTGCTAAACCCAAATTAAAAATAAATTAATCATTTTTCTTTTTTTTTTTTTTCTTTCAGCTATCATCTTTTAATTCGTAAGCTTCACTTTTTTCCACATTTATTAAAAAATGGATTCTATTCATTATTTACCTCACAATTCTACAAACAATACCCTGTAATCACAACGTGAAAGAAGATTGAAATTTTTGCAAATTTATTACAAACTAAAAACAAAAACAACAAAAAAATCACGTACGTAAGTATTCAAAGCCTTTTCCATGACACTCATTATTAAGCTCAGCTGCATCCTGTTTCATCTGATCATCCCTGAGATGTTTCTACAACTTGATTGGAGTCCACCTGTGGTAAATTCAGATGATTGGACTTTTTTTATTATGCAGCGTTTTCTGTGTTACCTGTCCAAAAATTGAGGAACAGAGAGAAATCAGCGAAGGGCGAGGAGAAAAGTTTGGCATAATTTCAAACTAAAACTTAAAGAAAAAATCTTACAGTTTAAAGTTATTTGGAATTAATTTTTGATATTTTTATATATATGTATTTTTATGTTTGTATTTTGAAGTCAATTCAAGAAGCTTTTATTGTTATTTTAACCTTATACAGCTGACGCAGCACACAGTAGAATGAGACAGCGTTCCTCCAGAACCCTGGTGCTACATAAAACAACATAAAGCCACATAACAGAACACAGAGCTAAGGACTAAAGTAAGCTGTCCTAGTCACATAAACTGTACAACCTGGTGCAAACAGACAGCACAAAACAGTGTAGGACAGATACACAAAACAGTGTTGCCAGTAAACCTTCTGTATATTATTAACCTACTGTATATGTACAAGGCTCGGTACTTGGTCCCCTCCTTTTCTCCCTCTATACCCACGTTAATACATCTTTTCTTTCCCTGCCTTAGATACCACAGCTCCTGCTAAGATCTCAGAATGCTTGACGGACATATCTTTATGGATGATGCTTGCAACCTTGGGGTAACTATTGACTATCAACTGTTCTTCTCCCTGGATGTTGCTAATGCATCTCATTCTTGTCGATTTCTTCTCTACAACATCTGAAGGATTCAACCATTTCTGTCCACACAGGCTGTTCAGGTGCTTGATCAGTTTCTTGTCATTTCAAGACTTGACTACTGCAACTCTCTGCTGGCAGGTCTTCCCCTGAATGCTATTCGTCCACTGCAAATTATCCAAAACGTAGCTGCACGATTTGTTTTCAATCTGATCAAGTTCTCCCACACCACCCCACTGCTGCGCTCCCTTCACTGGCTTCCAGTAGCTTCATGTATTAGATTCAAAACACTGATGCTCTCCTACAAGGCCAAAAATGGATCAGCGCTGTCTTAACTCATCACATCTCGCACTGCACCACGCTGTCTAAGATCCTCCAGCACTGCTCGACTGGTATCACCTTCTCTCAGAATGAGAGGTAAGTACACTTCAAGGCTCTTCGCTGTTCTGGCACCAAGGTGGTGGAATGAACTCCCCCTAGATGTCTGTACAGCGGAGCCCCTGGAGTCTTTAAGCAACAGTTGAAAACCTTCATCTTCCTGAAACACTTAAATTAGCACTTTCCAAGTTTGCTTTGTTTAAAAAAAAAAAAATCTCGAGTTTTAGCTTGATTTATCTTAAGTTCATAATCTGGCGTACCAGTGTAGATTTATTCATTGCTAGAGACTCAAATAACTTTTGTATGTCGCTCTGGACACGAACGTCTGCTAAATGCCACAAATGTAAATGTATTATACAGAACAGTGTGCAACAGAGAACTGTATACAGGAGTGTGCTTGTAAATAAAGACAAAACGTGAACACAAAAGGCTATACAAAACAGAAATAGCAGCAATCAAATGGATGTGCAGAGAACTGCATGTAAACATTATGTGATAATAGAAGAATATAATGCGGGTGGTACTGAAGACATGGATTTGCATTTTAATGTAATATAGCAATTAAATGAGTTTAGTTTTCACAAATATTCTTGCATGCATTTTTAGCAATAAAAATTTAAATAAAATATAAAAAGGGGACAAATTACTTGTTTGAAGTGTTCTCTCTCTCATATAGCATAAGGCATGTATATAGAAAATAATATAAATACCAGTGAAATTCTGTGATATTCTGTAAAGCAGTTGTGGATGCGTATTTGCATATAGTGTCCCTTGATTTCACCTTTTAGAAAAAATTTTCCATTTACACAAATTAGAATGCATGTAAAATAGTAATAATACAAAATAATGAAGTAGTTGATGCATTTGCATACAAGAAGAAATGGATCAACATGAATGTTGAATTAAGTCGTGTCTAATAAAGAAAACGTGCTTCGTGTGCAGCCTTAAAGCAATTACACAGATGCATTATGAACAAACACCTTTTTAATGAAGCAATTCAAGAAACTAAAATGAAGCAGAAAAAAAGGTTTTGCATGCACACTATTAGACAGTCATGCAAAGGCACGTTTGTTGCTTACTGTGTAACAGCGCCCTCGTGTGGTTAATGTAAATGTATTACAGAAAAAATAAAGAAGTCTAGGATGGAATGGTCACTTTATTCATCCTAAAAGGAAATTCACATATCATATATATATATATATATATATATATATATATATATATATATATATATATATATATATATATATATATATATATATATAAAGAAGGAAACTGTGTGACGTGGATGTGGGAGTGCAGTATAGCATGAACGTATTTGATCTATCCAGAATTGTGGTGAGTTGAACATTAATAAAACGCGTAACAAGAATAATGGGATTAAAGTACCAGTGTGTATAAATATAAATAACGGATTTTGGTAGAAGAACCAGACCCAAAAAAGAAACCCGTACCTATATGGGGCTTTTCAGCTGCCGAAACCCGGGATCGAACCAGGGACCTTTAGATCTTCAGTCTAACGCTCTCCCAACTGAGCTATTTCGGCGTGCAAACTGTGCTTAATTTACGTCTCTTCAGGGGGCGTCGAGTGTCTTCATTTAAAAAATGCATTTAATGCATTAGAAATAAAGTAGTTGTGTTCGTGAAGTTTTTTTTAACTAATAATTATATAAATAATATATATATTTTTTTTTATTTTAAATTATAATTTCAAATAATATTAAGAAAAAATATCCGTTATCACCAGCTGCCGAAACCCGGGATCGAACCAGGGACCTTTAGATCTTCAGTCTAACGCTCTCCCAACTGAGCTATTTCGGCGGTGTGCGGTGGTCCCTCAGTCTGGAGTTTTGCCATCAAACTGCAGCGTTATGAACATTTTTGTAAAGTGGCGGCGTTGTGTACAGTACAGAAGACAAATGGAGGAACGGAGAGAAATCAGCGAGGGGCGAGGAGAAGATTCAGGCCAAAGAAAATGACAGAAAGTTTCCAGAAAGTTTGAGCTTTTCTGTTGTGCTTTGCACTGCTGTCACATGATTGGGTAATTAGATAGCTGCATAACTGTACAGGTGTATGGATGTTGAATATATGTTAAAAGCCATATGTACAGCTATGAAGGGATATACACCTACATAGGAAGCTGTTGCTCAATTCTCTGGGTTACTGTTTGAACGGACAAAGGTCATCCCCAGCCATTAGTGTTGCACAAGCCAGTGAACTCTTAGTGCTGGGCCCAAGCCCGGGTAAATGGGGAGCGTTGTGTTAGGAAGGGCATCCAGCGTAAAAACATGGGCCAAATCGAACACGGATGATCCGCTGTGGCGACTCCTAATGGGAGAAGCTGAAAGAAAGTTTTACTGTTTAAAAGGTCATGGGTTTAATCTCCAGTATCACCAAGTCATGGCATGTAACATGCGCTCTGACCCCGGCTTCCTACATCGCTGGGAAATGCGAAGAAATAACAATTTCCCTGTGGGATCTGGGGTTAAATACATGATTGTAAAGAATCTGTTTGTATGCTGTAGCATGAACATTTCCCCTCATTGGAAATAAAATAACAAGAAACCTTCACAAAATTTCAGCCCTGAGCTCCTTGACCTCACTGAACATGTTTGGGATGAACTGAAACACTGAACGTATATATATATATTAGAATGTAGTTGTTGTGGTTTGCAGTTTTAAGTGCTGAATTTTATAGTAAATAAGAAATAATGTATTTTTCTAGTAGGAAACCCACTTTTATGTAATTGTAGGGGGCGTTGTGTGTCGTCATAAAAAAATTGGCGGTGGAAAGGCAAACTTATTATGAATAAAGTAGTGGTGTTTTTGAAGTTTTTGAAGCTTTAGGATAAAATGAATTTGTAAAAACAAACAAAAAATATCCGTTATAACCAGCTGCCGAAACCCGGGATCGAACCAGGGACCTTTAGATCTTCAGTCTAACGCTCTCCCAACTGAGCTATTTCGGCGGTGTGCCACTGAGCCGCTCTGCGACTTGACGTGGCTGAGCTGCTGCTGTGCCTCATCGCTTCCACATTGTTATAGAACCACTAACAATTAACTGTGGAATATTTAGTAGTATTTTGTTCCTTAGCTGCCGAAATCTAAAATCAAAACAGTGACCATTACATATTCACTCTAACGCGCTTTCTTTTGGCACGTTTGTTGCTTACTGTGAAACGGCGCCCTCTTGTGGTGAATGTAAATGTATTGCAGAAGCAAGAAGGAAGTATATGATAGATGGATGGGTCACTTTATTCACCTCAAGGAAATTCACATTTTTACATGAGCACAGAGTAATGCACAATAAACTAAACATAAGAAGAAATCGATATATAGGCAAATATATAAAAATAAGGAAACCGTGTGATGTGGATGTGGGAGTGCAGTAGAGCATGAACATAGTTGATCTATCCAGAATTAAGGTGAGTTGAACATAAATAAAATATATGTTAAAATAAATAATGTGATTACAGTGCCAGTGTGTATAAATATAAACTTCTGTATAAATAGCAGATTTTGGTAGAGCTATTCAGGTTCAGATAATGGCTTCTGCGCCTGGCTTAGAAAGCTGCTTTTGAATTCGTTTGATGGTCAGGAACCTGTATGTAATTTTCTCTTAATGCTTCTAAGCAGCTGCCGAAACCAAGAATCGAACCAGGGACTTTTATATCTTCAATCTAACGCTCTCTCAACTGATCTATTTTCCTTCGGTTTCGCATTCCACTGTTGGCTCACTGGAGTGGATCCCGATGTGGTCTTTTGCTGTTGTAGCCCATCCACCACAAGGTTTGATGGTTTGTGTGATCTGAGATGCTTTTCTGATCACCACAGTTGTAAAAAGTGTTTATTTCAGATACTGTATCTTTTCTGGCATCTTCACGTGTAAAAACAAACAGCGTGTGGTGTCAGTGATTTGCCTCTAGAGGCCGCTCTCATTATGACAGCGAGAGCCGGAAAAACTATCGGCATGGACCTCTAGTGCTTCAGCTCATCTGTATAATGCAAAATGCTACAAATAAGCTGCTTCTGTAATCATAAAAGTATGCCCTGCTTGTCCCAAGGGTCTTATTTATAATCTGCTTACACTGAACATCCTGTGAAGATACTCAGCATTTCAAATATCTTTGCTCTTGTCCACTTGGTTCCTTTTCAGTCTGGCTCCTCTCAAGTAGGTCTCAGTGATGTACACAGATGTAAATATAAATCTGTTTTTCTGTAAAGCCGCCTTGTGGCAAAGTCCGCTGTTGAAAGCGATGAATAAATAAAACAAAAGCTTTGCAAGGAAGGATTTTTGTAGCCTGGAGAGAGGAGAAGAAATAGTCAGAGGAGCATTTATATCATTTTAGCAGGATGTGTTATACCTCCACTTATCATACCTGTCAGTGCGCAATTTCCTGTATTATAGGGTTTGTAATGTAACATAATTGTTTTGCCTGCAGAAATTCTGCCCACAATTGGAGCTTATCCTGTTTTTTGATGCTTTAGAGCACCACATGGTTCCTCATTCCACCACCCCCACAGCATCTCTCTTCTCTCTCTCTCTCTCGCTCTTTCCTTCAAGGTGACTTTCTCCCACAGAGGCAGATGAACGAAGAGAGAGAGAGGGAGGGCTACATTAAAGAAACGAGGAGAAAGATGACAGGAAATGGAAAGGATGATATCGAAAAACGCCATTCGTGAGAGTTTGAACCGTTTGAATGAAGTCTGGGGTAATATTTAGATCAGATCCATCGAGTAATCATCTCTGATTTCTGTCTCCTGACTCTCGTTTACTTTCCATGTCATGGCTCAGCAATCTGGGAGGGATAGACAGGAGGTGAGGGAGGTGAGAGAAGAGTGCTCATGCCCATCCTGCAGGTGTTTGTATATATAGAATGATGTAATGTCCTCAGTGAAACGTCTTCATTCCCTCACCGTGGGTGAAGATGTATTTTAAGCTTCGCTAATCAAACATTCAGGATGCAGCTGTCATCATGTCATCATGCCATCATGCCCACAGACACATCCGGCATCATTTACTATTATAAAGCTGCCATTTTGGCGATTTATTTTCATGTATGGCAAAATGTTTGTGTTTTCTTGCCTTTATTTTGTCCTTGTGCTATTTTTTTGGTCAGAGATGATTTGAGAAGGCACTGAAGTGGATGAAGTGTGAGGTGAAAATATTACCCTCAGCTGAGACCTCAAGTTATCAGATGTTCAAGATCAAAATGGTCATTTTCTGAATCCAAGCGCAGCTTTTACAAACCCTGTACAAAAGATTTAAATGAATTGTAATGCATCCTAATATAAATGCATAATTTAAATAAATAAATACAAAAATTTAAATGAAAGGTTGTACAATTTTTGTTTGCAAATAGCATATTTTAAATAAGTTTAATATAAAAAAGTCTAAAGTTACATACAGAAATAATAATATATAATATTTTATAAATAGAAAATAGAATAAATCAAATAAATGCAATACACTTTTTTTATTATATTGATAAAATTTAGTAATAAATTAAATTGGCACAAACTAAACTAATTAAATAAGTAAATAAATGGAAAAATTCAGTTAAATAATTAACATTTGTAAGACCCCATTTGGGTAATACAGATGTGTGTGTAAGTGTGTGTGTGTGTGTGTGTTTTACATTTAATATTTAATTTTCGAAAGATATAATCCACTTAACTGTTCTATTTATTTTACCACACTTCATTCCTTCCATCCTTCATTCATTCACTCCCTCGATATGTGAAATTGTCAGGATTTTCTCCTTTTAAGAGAAATTCTTAAAGCTGGACCTTAAACGCTGTTAGTGACTGTTAGCCACTGCCTGGATAGCAGCTAACGCTAGTGCTGTGGTTTCTTTAGTGTTTTCAATGTTTAAAACAAATCTTATATACAGGACTGAGTGAGCAGCCACAGTAATGATGTGCTGCCTCTGGTTTCTTTTTGATAACCCTGCCATTGTCTATGTACTTTCTGTCCACCACTTAATACGTTCCTGAGGGAACTGCAGTATCTCAAAACAGTGACTACACCCCTGACATTTCAACCATTGTAGTGTATCTTCTGAACGGACAATAATATTGAAATAAAACTTAAATATATTTTAGAGGAGTCAATGTGCAGGTTGTGCAGCAGTACAGATTTACTGTCCTCTAAAAATAACTTAACATACAGCCATCATTGTCAAATAACTGCCAACAAAAGTAAGTACACCCTCAGTGATAACAGCTGTAGGTAGTGTAAACATGCAAAGCCATGTCTGCTTGACAGGACAAATTTGTGTATCTTGTATTAGAGCAGTTATAATGTGCTGCTTTGAGTTATAATGTGGTGTTTCTCATACTGATCGCTGGATGTTCAACATGCACCTTATGGTAGAGACTCTCTGAGGATTTGAGAATTAGAATTGTTGCCCTCCACTAAGATGCCGAGGCTGTAAGAAGATCAGTATCACCCTGAACCTGAGTTACAGTACAGTGGTCAGGGTCATACAGAGGTTTTCAGAGCCGAAAATTTCATTAAAAAACACCATATACCATTGTGTGCCTCCAACTCCTGCTGAATGTTCCTCTGTATTCTGTGTTTGTTTTTTGGCACACACATTTAATCACATACAGGCCGTGACTGAAATGTATTCAGTAAAACTCTATATCTGAGCTGTTCAGGGTGGAAAATAAACCTTTAAAGCCATTGAGAATGTTACACAGACTGTTTAAATGATTGACACAGTCTGAAGGTTTGACTGCACTGTGTGTGTGTGTGTGTGTGTGTGTGTGTGTGTGTGTGTGTGTGTGTGTGTGTGTGTGTGTGTGTGTGTGTGTTAGTAGGACAGGAACCTGCTATTATTAAATTGCTATTATTACCTGCTTTTTATTATTATTCGATTGCTCACGGAACTTTCAAATGACTTGTGCATTATTTATTCGTTTTTATTCTATTATTCGATCCATTTTCATTTTATATTTTTTCTAACATTTTTATTATATATATATATATATATATATATATATATATATATATATATATATATATATATATATATATATATATATATATAACTTATTGCATTTTTACCACTTATACTTCTTCGTTTCATTCTTCTTCTTCTTCTTTTCTTCTTCTTCTTCTTTTCATTATTATTATTATTATTTATAATTATTATTATTATTATTATTATTATTATTATTATATACATATCTAGCACCTGGTGAACATTTGCAGACACACTACAGTGACCTTGGCAGTGAGCCAGCTGTTCTTGATGACTCAGCCGAGGGCTCTGACTCACTGAAAACTCACTGTGGTCCTCATTACTACATTACACATGGAGTAGCACAGAACACAGTGTCCAGGATTCACATATCCAAGTGACCCACCAAAGCAAACCAGAAATAATCAATTGAATCTGTCATTCAGGGGTTTATTTCTGTCATTAAATGGCCACAGGACATCTAGAAATGAAACCTAATCAGATTATTGTGAATATGTTGCTGCTTTGCACAAACGTCTTATCAATAAGAATAAGAGGAGCGAATTGATCACAGTTTCATGTATTACAACAATAACCTCACTGCTTCATAATATTCATTTTAAACCCACCTCGTCCATATGGAGATGTGACAGGGACAGAGTCCACGCTGTGGTGTTAAAGTGATGGACAGCATTTTCCTGAACTGACTTTTGACCGTTTACAGCTGCACCTTCATATTGTTTATTCATTAGTTTGAAAATTTACGGCTTTTTCTCTGGAAAACTGGAGACTCCTTCAAGGCTTTTCCAAGGCTTTCACTTGTCACATATACATTACAGCAGAGTGAAATTCTCTCTTCTCATAAGCCAGCTTGTCTGGAAGTTGGTTTCAGAGCTCGGGCCAGCTATGATAAAGCACCGTGATAAAGCTCAGGGCCAGCTATGATAAAGCACTGCATAAATGGAGCAGAGAGAGTTAGGGGCCTTGCTCAAGGGCCCAACAGTCGCAGCTTGGTGATGCTGGCGCTAAACCCCCAATCTCCCAGCCAGTAATGTTAGCTTTCATAAATTAGTCCCCTATAAGTTTATATATAATGAGCGAGCTAGTGGAGTCTGTGGCAAAGAAAAACTCCCTGAGATAATATGAGGAAGAAACCAGAGTATGAGAGGAACCAGGATTTAGTAGGGAACCCATCCTGATCTGATTGACATCGAATGTCCATTCATTATAGTATTATTGTTGAGGTTATCAGCTGTTTACTGATGGACACTTGAATGTGAAACTGTTCATGGCAATTGCAGCCATGAGTCATTGTAGGAAACTGTTTATATTAATTACAGACCAAATCCATCTTCCTGGTTCTTGAGTTTAACCTCCAAAATAACCTCATGCATCTTTAAGGCTATTCATGTGGAGAACATCTTCAGCTGCACAGAGTGGTGTCCAATTAACGATAACTCCTTTTAGATGTATCCAGAAGGTCCAGAAAGAAGAAAGTGACAGAATCACTGGTACCTCAGTAGCATCTTATACACTACAGTACACAGTAGAGAGAAAACAACGTTCCTCCACGACCAAGGTGCTACATAAAACGACAAAAATGTACACAAAATGATGCAAAAAACAAAACTAACAAGAACACACCTGTGCAAACAGCAATCAGGGCAAAAAAAAAACACCACTATGAGGCAATAAAAACTTCCCTTGGCCAGTACAGTAAATGTGCACCAGTATGTAACTTCAACTGATGGATGTCAGTAATGAAAGGATTTTGATTTGTAAAAAAATGAAAAGAAAATGACTTTCCCTTGCCTAGTGATGTCCTTTGATGCTTTTAGCACCTTCATCACTGTGTCTCAAACAGGTCTCTGGTAAATGTCAGAGCATGTCATCAAACATTAATATATGTTAAGGTTATTAAAGTGCACCCGTGGAGTGCCTCCATCATTACTGATAACGAGGATAAGTGAGGACCTGCACTTTACTCTGCACAGTGACTTTGTTACAGTCACAGCGATAATAACGCTTCGAAGATTAAAACACACCTCTAACGGAGAGATTACATAGCTAACCATTTTACTAATTAAAGAGACGTCCTACTGAGGGGCTCAGTCACCGAATTCAATCAGCTTTGTGAAGGCATTGGTGTTGAACTGGAACACAGGAGGGACTTCAGTGGCCCCTTTGACTGAGCAGTTAAAAAAATGTAATTGGCTCTAATTAGTTGAATGAATCTGAGAACAGCGTTAAAAAACTGACTCCTCAACTGTAACTACAAACATATAAGCATCAATTCTGAACAAAAGATCTTCAGTAGCAAAATGTAATTTTTTATACAGAAAGAAAATAAGAGGTGGTATAAAAATGTTCGAGACTAATGGTGCTAACTGGTGCTTTTCTCATCAAGGAAGGCGAGTTTGAACAAAAAAAAAACGTGAAATTCTGGGTGAAACTAAGCAAATCCTCCACAGAGACATTCGAGATGACACACGTTTGGCATACGGCGATGCTGCAATGTGTTTTGATCGGCAAGTGTGCTTCAAGAGCAGAGAACATCACTGAAAGATGGCAAGAGATCAGGAAGACCTCCAATGAGCTCACCCCCCCCCCCCCCCCCCCGAAAATGTCAAAACCATTCAGCAACTTGTGCACGATGAACGTCAGAGAACAATCCACATGATCTCACTTCCACACCCACCCTACTCGCCAGATTTGACTCCTGTGGACCTCCTGAAGATGAAGATCCAGCTGAAAGGTTGCCGTTTTGACACCATTGCAGAGATCCAGTGTGAAACGCAGAAGGTGCTTGACACACTTCAAAAGGGAAGACTTCCAGGACACATAAAAGTGGCAGAAATGCTGGGAGGTGATAGTGTTTAAACGTAGGTAAATCAAGTACTTTCATGTTAACAGAGCAAATCTTGAAACTGTATCTTATATGTTCATTTTGCCACTGAAGATCCATCTTTACAATAAATCTTGATTTTGATATATTTTTATATATATATATATATATAAAAAATGGATAGTTTTGTCATTAAATCTAAATGGAGCAAATGCAACTATTTTTGTGTGTATGTCAGCAAAACGCTTCCAATTATTTGCCCCAGTTATACTTAAAACTTGCACTTTATGTAGCTTTGTGTTGTGTTGTAGCTCTATGTTGTTTAGTGTAGCACCAGGGTTCTGGAGGAACATTGTCTCGTTTTTACTGTGTAGTGTGTACCACTGTGTATAGTAGAAATGACAATTAAAAGCGTTTTGACTTTTGACTTGACTCTTGAACTTCAAGTGAAAGCATGTGACTTCTCTATTTCTGAAGAAAACGTTATGGACAAAAATGATTGGGACACCTGATTCTCCAGCCGTATGTGGTTCTTCCTCAAACAATGTTGGCACACAATTGTGTTAGATGTCTTTGGATACTTCCATCACTTAAACTAGGAGATCCAAACCTGTTTCAGCATGACAATGCCCATGTGCACAAAGCCAGCTCCATGAAAATATGCTTTACATAGGCTGGAGTGAAGGATCTCCTGCTGTAGATCTTCAAGCCTATTGAACATCTTCTAGATAAATTTTTCACACTAATTGCACCCCAGGCCTCCTCACCTCACCTCACCTCACCTCACCTCACCTCACCTCACCTACATCAGTACTTGGCTTCTTCTAACACACCTTGTGGCTGAATGTATCTCCACAAATCTAATGGAGCAAGCTTGTTTGCTGAATACTGTCCCCTAATTGAAGTAGCTTTTTTGTTGGGTTACCATTTGCACACCATTGCATGAATGACTGTCTGACACATAATATACAAATTTATTTATGATTAACAATCAAATGAATAATCAGTTAGAAACTAGTTGCTATGAATGCAGGTGCCATCAGTCGTCTTTTTATGACTTGTTTGTAATTTTCATGCAATTATCAGTCAATCGCAAACTGCTGAACATTAAACTGTTGGTTACTTTAAAACTGACCTTTATCTGGGAAATCACAGGGATATGGTATGTGAATATTTGATCTGTTAACTGTGTTTATATGTCAGATTTATTGTGTGACTCTGCCAGAGAAAATTTGTTGCTATTAAACATTGTTACTTAATCAACTGTCAGTGTAATGGTGAAGGAACAGATCAAATACGCCAATTAAACTGCACCTTTCACACTTATGGTGAGCCACAAAGCAGCACAGCTCACACAAAGCAAGCACTTACATAAGACACCTGTGATATTTTTATTTAAGAATCCCGGCAATGTGGGAAGGGTCAGCTATGTTACAGCGCCCCTGGAGAACAAAGGGTTAAGCGTCTTTCTCAAGTTCCCCAAAGGAGCCCTAACCCTAACCCGACCTTCCGATCAGTAACCCAAAGCCTTGGTTTACATTTGGCACCATTTGGCAAGTGCCTTCCTCCAGAGCCATTTTTAATTATCTCCGTTATACAACTGGCTAAGGGCCTTGCTCAAGGGCCCATAAGTGGTGGCTTGGTAGTGTTGGGATTTAAACTAATCACCTTCCCTCATGAATGTCCAATGCTTTTACTACTGAGCTACAATTTAAAGGTGGTTTTACACAGACTTTTGGAGTTCACACCAGCTCATGTGCACGCTTTTATTAAAGCAACAGGGGGCAGATTTAATAGTAAACAATTCAGTAAATATCTTTTTAGCTTTGAAATTACATTTACACAGGGTCCTGTTTTTTTTTTATATTTTATAAGCACTTGTCTGTGACCTTGTATCTGTCCAGATCTGCCGTGTCGGTGTTTTTCCTCCATCCTCTTTTGAGAAAATTACAGGCTGGATGAATGACCTGCTTTATTCCCAAATCAGCAGATGTCTGATCGTTTTTGTCCTGTTGGGATCAGATACACCTCTGTACTTTTCTATGCAGATGCCACTTAATACTGGAAATTAAATATTCTGGCGCTGCTTTGTTTATTTAGTCCAGTGACCTTGCATTTTTTTCTTCATACTGTCGCTGGAACGCTGCATCTCTCCAAACTGAAAACTCCACTCCAGGGTTTCTGTGGACACTTGGATGCTTGGATGTTGTGAATACATAGTCATAGGCCCATGCGATGCAAACATCTGGGTTCTTAGAGAATGCTGAGGAGACTTGCAAAAGGTATTAATTGTAGAGATTAAGTTTCTATTTAAAAATAAAAAAGTTAAGCATTTATTATATCACTTTAATGATTTTTCCGAGACACATGTACTGTATTTCACAGAAGTAAATACACTCCTAACATTTCAGCAACCATTTTATTATATGTTTTCAAGGGACAATAGCATAAAAATCAAACTTGTATATATTTTAGTGTATTCAATGTGCAATTTGTGTAGCAGTACAGATTTACTGTCCTCTAAAATAACATCATACAGCCATTATTGTATAAATAACTGGCAACAAAAGTGAGTGCACCCTCAGTGAACATGTCAAAACTGTGTCAATATTTTGTGTAAGCACCATTCATATCTAGCACTGCTCAATAACTGACCATAAAGGCTGAATGTTGAGTTATTTTTAGAGGACAGTAAATTTGTACTGTTGTACAAACTGCACATTGACTACGGTCGAAACTCAGAACCCATTTCTGAGCGCACACTCTAAATAAAGTTGATTCGAATATTTTTCTCGACACACTAAAATATATCCAAGATTCATTTCTATAGTATTGTCCCTTAAGAACATATACTACAATGGCTGCTGAAATTTGAGGGGGTGTACTCACTTTTGTGAGATACTGTATGTTCCTTTTGTTTCTACGTAACAAACTCAGTCATGTAACTGTATGAAGATCTACTCTGACCAAACAAATATATAAATGTCCAGATGTTCCACCCTATTTTCATTGTAAGTGGTTATGAAGTCAATAGAATTTTTATTCTTTTCTCAGTACATGTAAAAGTGCTGTAATTCTTCTCTGCTGTAAACACACATGATACTGTTATGGATAAATAATAGGTAAAAAAAATAAAAATAAAATAATGATTTTAACAAGTGTGTTGATGTTGGGTAAAAGCAGCCCAGCGTCTTTAATGAATTAAAGTGTAAACAGCGACAACCAAAGAAGTATATAACTTTATTTATAGAATTCAACATTATTGCTGATCTACTGCAAAATCCACAGTAATCACAAATGAATGGAAATCATTGAATGCTGTTATACATGTATATACACAAGTACACATAGACCCTGTTGCATTTGTTTTACAAATTCAGCTTGAAGTCAGTCGTTAGAATCGGATCGTCGTTTATATTTACATCCCTGATCATGAACATCAATAATAAATCTATTGCACTCTATCAGGAACAAAAGTACAGGTAGTCCCAGAGTTACGATAGAGATGCGTTACAATGACCCCATCTCCTGGGTAGGTGTCTTAAAGAATGGTGATCAGTATGGGGAAGTGTACTGTAATTTCTTATTAATTTAAATTACATTATATAACTTGGCAGAACAGAGCACTTTTCAGTACCGTATTGGATAAATTATACTAGAACTGAAACGATTCCTCGAACAACTCAAGTAATTAGAATACAAAACTGCATCGGAGCAATTTATTTGCCTCAATGCTTCATTTAAGTCCATTTAACTCCACATGGCGCACTGTGTTTCCCCACGGACCGTTATTACTGACGCACCACTCACTAAACTCTGGAGCGCTCTGGACAGGCAAACACAAGATGCTGCAGAATGAAAAATGGACAGTGCAGTACAGTGCAGGACAGTACAGTCCATTTACCCTTTTAAAAATCATTTGAAAATAATTTTTATATATATTTTTTATTTACATATTTGTATTAGCATTTTGATGTAACATGGCAATTAAATGGGTTTAGTTTTCACAGATATTCTTGTGTGCAATTTCAGCAATAAAAATTTAATTTTTCTAAAAAAAGGAGAGAGCCATCGTATTTTTTCTTGTATATTTAATATAGTTGTTTAATGAAGAAAAAGTACTTATTACTCGATTAATTGATGAAATAATCAGTAGAATACTTGATTACTAAAAGACTATAAATGATACAGAATATTATATGTACGTGGCAGTGGGCACATGGACGAGCGCTGGTTCGCCAGTGGAGGGTGGAACATACACTGCTACGGTTGCCTGCCACTCGAAACTATATATTTGTACAAATTTGTTATATCCCTATCAAACCATCGTAATGCGGGGACCATCTGTACTAGATGTAGATCTATTACACAGACGCAGGTTTGTAAAATCATGTAAATAAATGCTACGCATCTCACGGTATATAATGCCAGTGTTAGAAGAATTCCTCCACATGAAAATCCTTTCATGCATGCCCTGGTTTATGAAATTATTGCCATCTGATCTGTGGCTATGGTTAATTAGACATCGCCCTGTGTTTTTCTCTCTGAGCTCGCTGTGCTTTGGAACATGTGCTTCTTATTATCGCTGTACAGAAGAAACTGTTGACATGCAATGTGAGATGATATTCCCACCTTGTTCTCCACACCTCACACACACACTCTCACACTCTCACACTCTTACACACACACACACACACACACACACACACACACACACACACACACACACACACACCACACAGCGCAGGTTGTCACTCACGGACTGCGTCCATTAGGCAGCGGTCAGTAGCATCGCTGCAGGTTGCCCTGTGCTTGCGGCGATTCCTCTGCTTTATTTGGGCCACGGTGTGCTGCGTGTTGTTGTTTCTGTTATGCAGCTTGCGTAGACGTGTGTGCAGGACTTTGCGCAGTTTCTGCCGTGTGAACGCGTACAGCAGCGGATGAAGCACCACTGTCCAGTAAGCAAGCACTAGGAAACAGACCCTGAGGCGCTCCAGCCAATCAGAGGGTCCGATGGCCAGATGTAAAAAAGGTGTAATAGACAGAGGAGCCCAGCACAGGAGGAACGAGAGGACAATTATGACGGACATGCGGAAGACACGTTTTTGACGTTCCCTTCGGTCTCGGTGGCGTCTGACAGCTCGCCGAAGAGCCAAGATGGCTGACACCGAGGCCCCCACACCAACACTGGGTGGAGCAGGAGTAGCTGTGGGACCCAATGGAGTGGTGGATATTGCTGGACTGGGATTAAGTGGCAAGACTGTTGATGAGGCAGTGTGTTTAAGAGGTGTGGTTATGGTGGAGGGACCTGGGTTTGTAGGTAGGGGGTTGGTGGATGTGGCGGGGCTGGGGTTTGGTGGTAGGGTAATGGTGGATATAGAGGGGCTGGAGTTTGGAGGTAAGGGTATGGTGGATTTTAAGGAACTGGAGTTTGGAGGTAGTGTTATAGTGGATACCACTGGGACATGGCTTAAAATGATAGTTGAGGTGGAAGTAGATGGACTGCAATTTGGAGACACAAATATGGTGGATATAGTCGGCATAGGGTTCAAAGAGAGAGATATACTGGATATTGTGGGGTTGCAGTTTATATGGGTGGTTATGGGGGATGTATGGGGGTTAGAGTTTTGGTAGTTGGTTGTGGTCGATTCTGCTAAGTTATGGTTTAGAGGAAAGGATATGGTGGATGTATTGGGGTTAGGGTTTAGGTGTGTGATTATGCTGGATGTGTTTAAGGTATGTTTTTGATGAGTGGTTATTGTGGATATGTTAGGGTATAGATGGGTGTTGAAGGTGGAAGCATTTGGATTCTGGTTTAGAGTTGTGGTTGAGGTGGATAGTCTTGACCTAGGATTCAAAGGTGTTGCTCCGGATGATAAGCCTACATTTGAGGTCAGTGAAAAGGGTGTGGTTGCAGTGGATGTGGTTGGGGTTGGACTCAGTGGAGTGTTCACTGATGGAGTGTTAGTCTCTGTGTTCATAGTCACTGTGGTTATGGTGTCTGAGGCCACAAGAGGTCCAGTGGAAAGTGGAGGAGGGGAGGCAGATACAGTCTTTGCTATGTGATCTGGTGACCTTGCAGACCTATTGCGACACTGCCAGGGGCGCTGGACAAGTTGCGTGGTGCCTTTTTGCACTCTTGCTGGATGTCCGATGCGAATGCGCAGGGCCCTCATGATGCGTGAGTAAGTAAACAGCATTACAGCCAGTGAGCACAAAAAGATAGGAGCCTGCAAAAAAAGATGAGCTTGCAGGGTCCCTACCAGTTGGGAACACAACAAAGTGCTATTTGAGTAAACAGGTGCTCCATCAGTTGTCTCAGCACCAAGCCCTGCCTCCACAAATGGCAAGACTGGCAAGGTTAAAGATACTACCCACACTCCAGCTAGCAAAAACGCCGCTCTCCTTGGGGTGAGCAGACGATTGGCAGGACGGACACTGATATCATAGCGATCGAGGCTAATGAGCAGAAGGTTCAGTGCAGTTCCTACACTGGCGAATGTGGCTGCTGATTCATGGAGACAGCAGAGCAGGACGTGATGAGGGCTGGAGGTTCCACCCAGAAGGAGGAGAATCGCAGTGATGGGCAGGCAGAGCAGACAGAGCAGCAGGTCAAGCGTGTGCAGGCTGAGAGTTACAGCATGGCTGACCGACTCGAGAAGGTTGCAGTGGCCACAGTACAACACCAACACCGTCAGGTTCCCGCCCACACCGAGCAGAAACTCCAGAAACAGCACAGCACTCACTGTGGCCCGGAAGCCGAGCCACTCCTCCTCGGGCTCAACAAGCCCCAAACCCACACCGTCATTAGACTGTATAAGTGTGAGTTTGGGGCTCTCAGAAAAGCTGCCATCTGTCTCCATGGAAACAATCATGCACTGTCAAACTCATTGCAAGCCACACCCATCTGTCACGCTTGACCCCCTCATATCATTGAGTGATTGACAGGCCTGGGAAAAAAAGAGAGAGAAAATGATAGCTATTATAACATGATTTCAAGGAACATCAACTGTGGTCGCTGAAAGTGTGACATTGTCGTTAATGAAGCTTTTCTTGCGTGGATGTTATGGTGCGTGAGTTTATTAAAACCCGGAATAATAATGAACGTCACTACAGTCATAAATGTCAAAGATTCTCGGTTATTTGTAACAGATAATTAACCATGAACCCGATGACCATATTTTTTTTTTTGTGATATAGAAAAATATGCTCTATTAAGTATTAACATAAAACTAAAACAAAAAAATGAAAGAATAAAAAAAAAAAAAAAAAAAAAGGTTTTTGTGCATGTGGGTGCTTTATTATTTATAAAAAAATTAAATAAAAAATTAATTTTATATTTTTTACTTTTAACATAATTCTTGAATAGAAAATTCTATTGTATATATAAAATTATATACGTAGCTCATAGATGTAGTAGCTCAGTGGTTAAAGCTTTGGACTCTGAAATCGGAAGGTCACAAGTTCAAATCCAAGCACCACCAAGCTGCCACAGCTGGGCCCTTGAGCAAGGCCCTTAACCCTGTATAAGGGAGTCTGCCATGGCATGAATGTGAATGTGACTGCACCCCAGGCCTCCTCACCTCACCTTTATCACTACCTGACTTTACCAACACCCTTGTAGCTAAATGAATCTCACAAAAATCTCCACAAAATCTAATGGAACATCTTCCCAGAAGAGTGAAGGTTGGTTAATATAACAGTAAAAGGGGGACTCAATGTGGAATGGGATGTTCATAAAGCACATACCAGTTGTATGGTCACGTGAACAAACACAGTCCCCATACAGGCCATGAGTTAAAATCCCAGCTACACCAAACTGCTGGGCCCCTGAGCAAGGCCCTTAAGCCCATAGCTGCTGAGTTGAGTGAATGAGATAAATATAAGACGCTCTGGATAAAGGCCTCTGCCAAATGGCGTAAACGTAAACACACAATTGGGAGGATGGATCACCAGTAGGAGCAGCGTTCAATTCGATTCGACAATAAAGTATTGATTTGGCATTGATAATGATATAAATCTTTTTGAAGCAGTTATACAAAACCTCTTGATGACCAGGGCATCTGTTTTATCAGGTCTCTATGATGCCACCAAAAAAAAGTCATTCTGAATTCACTTCAGAGCCATGCAGGTTTCTAGTAATCATATTGATTTGCATTTGATCCTAGCACGAAGATCACTGAAACGATATAGCAGTTTCAACGACAGTCCTGGGGACAGGAAGCATCTTGGGAGCAGGAATCATGCGAGAACATTACGGGTTTTAAAACCACAGCGGTTCACGGCACCATTCCGAAAACGACTCCTTAAACAAATAAATAAATAAATAAATAAATAAGTTTGACTGGGGGCTGATCCCATTTCTATGATGGCTGTTACTATGGCAACTGGTCTGCAGGTTTAACCGTGCAATCGAAAGAAATGTAAAAAAAAAAAAAAAGGAAAAGATAGAAAGCAAAAAAAAAAGCAATAAAAAAGAGCCCATCTGCATGTCCCTGAGTGTGAGTTTTATTGTGGGAGAAACGGAAACAGATCAGAACTTCACAACAGTTGGCACTCGTGTATATATATGTTGTATTTTTACATTTTTAATCTGCAGTTCAGGGGATAATGTCAACCTGTTCTACAGATGGCAAAAAAAAACATGATGGATGGCTGTCAGATGTGAGAAACTGTCAGCGAATTGGGCAGGAGCTGCTGAGAAACAGAAGGTGCAGGAAGCATGCTGAGTTGTAAATTCACAGGAGGCATATGTTTACATCTCCATCTCTCCATCCATCATCTTTTCCTTCCTTCCATGCTATCCTGCACAACTCGGTCCTCTCTCATCATTTCTCAATACGCTACAGGATGTTAGATCTGTTTTTTTCTCCCCTCTTTCTGGACAATTGCTTGCAGAGGATCTCACAGTGCTAAAGGAAGAAACACTCGGAGAAATCAGGGTTTCATCCTAAAACCGCACATTGCTCAATATGTGGTGTGGCTAAAAATAATGATATCGTAGATGTGCTGAAAATATGATATAGTTTGGTAGTGTCCCAAGTGTCCGTGACTCAGAGGAGGATTATCTGCTTACGTTTTCTGAATAAGTCGGAGAGGTTCTGAGAACAAGGATGAAGTCTTTCATTCATATGCTGGTAAATAACATGTATGTAATGTTCAGAGAGAATCAGAATCACATGTATTTGTAGCCTCACGTCTTTTGTGCCAAAACGCGAATGAGATTTTTTTTTTTTTACATCTATGGGATTTGTAGGACGCTGTTCTCCACAACATACAAAGATTTCATTTATACATCTGAGCAAAACAGAGGTTGATTTCCTTGTTCAGGGGCCCAGCAGTGGCAGCTTGGAGGTGTTGGGATATGCACTTACAAGGTTCTGGTCAGAAGCCAAAGTTCTAACCGCTGAGCTACAGCTTCCCTGGGACACCACATGATGCCTCAAAAAAATACGATACCAATTATAGGAATTATTCAGAATAACCAATGTTATTAATTACCTTGTGAACATTTTTTCATCTATCATCATCTATAAACTCCTTCAAAGCATCTGTGGATTTTTTTTCAAGAAAAAAAGAACCTGGTCAAATGAGACCAAATTCAGATTTTTCATTCATTCCTTCCTAAAATTTTTCCTGGTCCACAATCCAGAGTTATGAAATCTAGGAACACCAGGCGTGAAGTGGGAATACACACACACACACATAATTACACACTCATTCATGTAGCAGGTCCTCCTGCCAGGATGTCCCTAGATGATGTGAGGAACCTGAAGGAAAACCCACACGGCTAATTCCGTGCTAATTCCAGCACGGAAATTTTTACTCCGAACTGTGGCTGGTGTTTTTGTGTTAGAGCACTTTTAAACATACTCTATGACGGCTCTCTGATTTAACCTCGTCAGAATATCAGCCAAAAGTTTCCTCAAAACACACAAAAACAAGAGCAGGTCACTCCTAATGGAGTATATTACATGCTTGAGAGGGGAATTAGGGTATGAATATGCATGATGGTCCTGATGCTACTGCTGCTGATGATAATGATGATGATGATGATGATGATGATGATGATGATGGTGATAACGATGCATGATTACGAAAGCCAACTTTGCATTCGTTTAAAAACAAAATAATTACATGGGAAAAATGAGTCGGTAAATAATAAAAATCTAGGGCACAAACAACAAAGAGGAGTGAGAGAAGGAGAAGAAGTATTGGCACTCTGTACCGGGACTCAGATTCATGCAGTCTATAGATACATTAAAACTAATCCTCTGCTTTTCCTCCAGTCCTGCAGCTCCACAGGCACCATCACCATGAGGTTCTGATCCAGCAGTCCACACAGCTGTGCTGTCTTTATCATGATGCAAATGCACATAAATCTCTTTATATTTACATACACACATATACATTGCTACTCACCTCGTCCCGCGTGCAAGTAGTCGCGTGGTCACGCGCCAGGGTCTCTCTCTCTCTCTCTCTCTCTCTCTCTCTCTCTCTCTCTCTCTCTCTCTCTCTCTCTCTCTCTCTTTCTTTTTTTTTTTACCCCAACCCCCTGCCCCATGCACGCGCGGCTGGGTTTTTACATGGCACTGCGGCGCGCCGGCGCTCCTCCTCGCGCCCGCTCTGCGCTCCAGCCCGTCCGCGCGCGCGTGACGTGACGTGACGCGAAGCCCTCGTGTCACGATCTCGCGCATCACGTCGCGCGAGCTACACCAGCCGGGGCACTTACGCCCCACGGCACGGGAGGCGCGCGCGTGCATGCGTCCGCGTTTGCGCGCGCTCCGTGTGGGTTTATTTGTTTGTTCGAATGGTTTGTTTGATTGTTTCATTTAAATACATAACTGGGGTTGCAAGTACCCCCACTGTCGATTAGGCACGCGCAAGACACAAACACACACACGCGCGCGCTAGTCAATGCGCAAAGCCAATTAGCGCACGCGCAACGCACGCTTTTTATAATAACTGAACAAAAAATAAACCTTAGTGGCAATTCAAAGTCACCACGACATCCTTGTATGTTTTTTTTTTATTTTTTTATTTTTTTTGGAGGTAGGAGGAAACCACGGTGGATTAAATATGGATAAAAACACAGAAAAACAAACAAACGTAAACATCAGTTATAGTAAAAGGATTTTGGAGGAAACCAAAGAACCTGGATAAAAAAAAAACAGTAACACAAGAGGAAAAAACCTGCAAAACAAACCGAATATCCCAAACACTCTTACACACACTCTTACACACTCACATCTCATGTTCCTGGGAACAATTCAAATGGAACATCATACTAGCATGCTTTTACTGGAGGTAGAAGGAAACCAGAGAACACCGGCAAATAGGACTCTATAAATGAAACCCTGCACAGTGTGATTCAGTTTCTGCTTTAAGAAGCACAGTCTAATGAATAATTGCTGTTGTATGGGGAAAGCCATGAAGATCAAGATTATTGAGAAGATGCACTCAGCTTCTAGAACCTCTATAAGAATGTCAAAAGAAGAAAGGAATGGAGATAATCTCCAAATTACCAATTCAAGCTGTTCATTTCACACTCATCAGCTGACTTTTCCAGCCATGTGAGGTTCTTCCACAAAGTTCGAGGAACAATGGATATTTTGCATGTGGTTGCATTGAATTTTCCCTTCATTTAAACTAGAAGATCCAAACCTGTTCAAGCAGGATAATGCACAAAGCCAGCTCCATAAGGATCTGCTTTGCATGGGCTGGAAGTGTGTGTGGAAGTTCTCCTGCTGTAGAGCTCTAACCCTACTGAACACCTTTGGAATGAATGTGAACACTGAGTGCACCCCAGGCCTCCTCACCTTCTCACCTACATCAATACCTGACTTTACTAACAACCTTGTGGCTGAATGAGCATAAATCTTCACATGATCCAGTGGAACATCTTCCCAGAAGAGTGGAGGATATTATAAGAGAAAATGGGAAATCGGATGTTAAAAAAAAAGCACATATGAATCTTCTGGCCTCCACCACCATCTCATCACTGCTTTGTTTCCTACTGTCTTTACTTGTGTGGTGTTTGGTTTCCTGGTTTGTCTGGTTCCTCACCATGGAATCAAATCACACACAAAAGACACGGACGCATCGGATCGAGGGTTAGTTAGAAGAATGGCTGAAGTATTCCTTTAACTTTCTGTCCTACATTTCCCAGACAATTCTCCCAGGCAGTTCAAAGTTATTTTAATACAACAGAGAAACGACAGACGTCCACGATGACTCCATTTCCGAGGTACGATCATTTGAACAGGCGAAAAACATGCAACAGCGATACGGAAAAAGTCAGTCAGTGGAACCAAAGCAGACACGACAATGACAAAAACACTGGGGGAAAAAAAACGTGAGAGTGAAATGCGAAGAAACATAAACATATGAATATATATGAGACGTTGTGAATGTGAAGACGGTACCTGAGTGACAGATCTGGATTGTCGGCCTAATTACTCTCGACGCATTGCAATGAGATGCGGCACCGTGATTTGTGACATATTTAGAAGGCAGAGTGGAAAATACACACACACACACACACACACACACACACACGCACACACACACACACACACACACACACACTGAGACACAGAATGCATTATGGAAACAGATTGTTGGCACCAATTATTAAAAAAAACGAACTGAATAATATGGCAAAGAAATTTTATACTAGCAGTTGGAATGGGATCCGGTGGAATATTAGTAATTATACCTTGATTCCGATTGGTCAGAAGGTGTTTATAAATTAATTATCAGCTCGGAGAGTAGTGCAGCTGCAAATCAGCGTTATAGATGCTCTAGTAACAATGCATGCTTTTGTTATTATGTGAAATTGTTCATAAAAAAAAAAAAAAATCAAGGGAAGGAGTCTCCAGTGTCAGTCTTCAGGAAATTAGAGTTTCAATTGACCTGTCCAAGAGAATGAATTACTGGAACGTTGTCCTGTGGTCTGATGAAGATAAACTTGTTTGGCTCAGATGGTGTCCAGCATGTGTGGTGACACCCTGGTGAAAAGAACCAAGAAAACTGTCTTGCATACAGTCAAGCATGGTGGTGGTAACATCATGGTCTGGAGCTGCATGAGTGCTGCTGGTACTGGGGATCTGCGGTTCATTAAGGGAAACATGGACATGTACTGTGACATTCTAAAGCAGTACATGATGCTCTTCCTTTAGAAACTAAACCGAACAGCAGCTTTCCAACATAATAACAACCCCAAACTCACACCAAGATGGCAACTGCCTTGCTGGGGAAGGTGAAGGTGATGGAGTGGCCAAGTATGTCTCCAGACCTGAACCCTAATGAGCACCTGTGGGCTCCTTAAGCGGAAGGTGGAGAAGTGCCATGTGTCCAACATCCAGCAGCTCCATGATGTCATTATGGAGGAGTGGAAGAGGATCCCAGAAACAATCTGCAGCTCTGATGAATTCCACACCCAGGAGGATTAAAGCCGTGTTACAACAATGGTGTTCACACACAATATTCACACTTTGGACAGTTTTGAAATGTTCTTTTAGGGTGCAATTACTTTTGGCAGTTATTTAGACAATAATGGCTGTATGTTGAGTTATTTTTAGAGGACAGTAAATCTGTACTGTACATTGACTAAAATATACCCAAGTTTCAGTTCTATTTTATTGTCCCTTTAAAAAATAGAATTAAAAGTTTTGTAAAATGTGAGGGGTGCACTTACTTTTGTGACACACTGTATATTTATATTTCTGTGTAGTTCTGTGTTGCGTTGGTTCATTCATGTTGTTTGATGTAGCATTATGGTTTTGTTGAAACTGCACTGTAGATGGTTGAAATATCAATAAAGCCTATGTGACTCGACCTGAAACGTCTTAGGAACCGAACAAAACATTTCCGAGTCGAGAAAAAGTGAACAAATTGAAAATTTTATTCATTCGACCACATACAAAATGACATTATCAAGTACAATCCACATTATAAATATGTCTGAAAAATAGCACCATTTCTCTAAATTTCATTTTTTTTCGTGAGCAAAGTGAACATGCAATTCAAGAAAACATTGGGGTTTTTTTGGATCGCAGGCTGAAAATAAAAACACAGTTCTATATTTACACTTACAGCTTCTCTATACAGCAGAGACTGACTGTGTACTAAAAATGGCAGCTGCTAATATGGCAGTGTTTTTTACACATGTAAGCAGGCGTATCATCGCTTCTCTAATGTCATCGCAACCGCCGGCGCGTTCGTCGATCCTCAGCCCACGCCGACAAAACATACCGATCCCACTGTATAAAAGCAGCTACTGCTAAACGGTTTATTTTAAAGCATGTGATAAATTTGATATGTGAGCAGAAACCTGATGTGGCTGTATGGACTACAGGTCCGGCCTTTTATTAGCACCAGAGCAACAACGGAAAAAAAACAGAAACGCATCATTTCCGAGGGAAAACTAGTCCCAGTTAATCACATGACTTTGTGGAGTCGATAAAAAGGAATAAAAAAAAAAAAAAAAAGAAAACTGCAGTTCAGCTTTTAACCTTTAAACACGTATACTATATGGACAAAAGCTTGTGGACACACTAAGTGCCTCCACTCCTTTGGGAAGATGTTCCACTAGATTTTAGAAGGTGCTTGTGGAGATTTGTGCTTCTTCAGCCACAAGGGTGTGTAAAGTCAGGTTCTGACGTAGGTGAGGGTGAGGAGGTTCCTGGTGAGCAATCAGGATTCACATTCATCCCAATGGTGTTCAATATGGTTGGAACTGTGTAGCAGGAGATCTTCCACACCGTCCCATGTAAAGCACATCTTCATGGAGCTGGAATAGGTTTGGCTTTCCGAATTCAACTGAAGGGGGAATTAAATTCTACTGCATCCAAAGACGTCCTATACAATGGTGGTAACAGTTTGGTTAAGAACCACGTATGGCTGGAAAAATCACGTGTTCCAATACTTTGTCCATATAGTTTACATCATAATGCTTCTTTTTAACTGAGTATCAGGTCTATTGTTTCAGTGTACTATTTCTATATATAGACCACAGGGAAGTGGGACTTATCCACAGAAATGTACTTGTGCTCTCGAAAAGAAATCTCCGTCCACACAAGAACAATTTGGAAATGTTTGTCAGAGTGCTATTTCATAAACGTTAATGTCTCGAGAATAACCCAAAGAGCTTTACAATAAGTGGAAGAGAGGGCGAAATTCAGAATTAAAACCATGGACATATCATACTATAGACTCGTTGTCCACTTTATTAGGAACACCTGTTCTTATGCAGGTATCCGATCAGCCAATCACGTGGCAGCTGCACAGAATCGTGCACATACAGTATAGGGCAAGATCTTATAGGGTAGTATAGGGCATCATCAACCACATGATTGGTTGATTGGGTATAAATAAACAGGTGTGCAGTTTTTTTCTAATTAAAGTTAATAGAGAGTGTCGGGGATTGCACTCATCCATTAAAAAAAAAAAAAAAAAAAAGTTTCTGTGTGAACAAAAAGAGAAAATATACATTTCGAAAAATATACGTCCTTAATCCCGTTGTGAAAAAAAACGAGTTATTAATGAATGAAATGAAACAAAATGAATATGGTGAACTTCTTAAACAAAATAAATACAAAAAAAAGTAGTAATGGATTATAAACTGCATAAAAAATGTGCACAATTGAGAACAGTCGCATCATATGAGAACCTTAAGATGAGTGTAAACGTCAGAACACTGAACACTGGTGCTGTGTGTGTGTGTGTGTGTGTGTGTGTGTGTGTGTGTGTGTGTGTGTGTGTGGTCCCGTCATGAGCGTTCACTATTCGACCCCAGAGCACCTGGAACAAACACGAGACAGCAAATGTCAGTAAAAAAAAGAAATTCAGTGAATGTGTGTGTGTGTGTGTGTGTCTGTGTGTGTACCTCTGCTTTGTTGTAGGCAGCTTTGTTCACACTTCTCTTTGTGTTCGTAGCGGTTAGCGTTTCCTCCACAGCCGCTGTAGATGAAGGGTCTGCACTCACCCTCCTGAGAATTAAAGTACCAGCGCAGAGTGTATCTGGAGCACCCACCCTCATCCAGCGGCAAGACGCACGGGTCTAACACACACACACACACACACACACACACACACACACACACACACACACACTCAATCAAAATAATAGAGGGCACAGCAGCAGATGAACAGCAGCAGAGCGCTACAGTTAAAAAACGCTTTATATTAAATTCAGGAACACTGACGCACTTACTATCACTTTATACAATCATGGTTTGTCTATTAGACATTTTTCATTTAAGAAAAATATATACTTGAAATGTACTCTCTATTTATTCTCTACATAAAGACATATGCTGTATATAAGGCCTTATTCCAGAGTGACTTACATATACATTCTGATACTGGTTTATTAGGTCACAGAATAATGACATGCTTTTTATAAATCCTCCAATTTATTAAACCCTGCATACACACACACACACACACACACACACACACACACACACACACACACACACACACACACACTGCAGTTTCTACACTGAATACCTGGACTGTATGGACATAAGTATTGGGACACCTGACTTGTTTCACCATATGTGGTTCTGTTGCAGGCACAGTTTTATAGGATGTCTAGAGATGTGGTAGCATTAAATTTGCCCTTCAGTTGAACTTGGAGACTCAAACCTGCATGACGATGCCCCTGTGCACAAAGCCAGCACCACGAAGATATGCTTAACATGTGTTGGATTGGAAGATCTTCTGCTATAGAGCTCTGACCTCAACCCTACTGGGATAAATTGGAACGCTGACCGCACCCCAGGCCTTCTCACCTCACCTACATCAGACTGGAAAAGTGTTAGCTCAGTGGTTAAGGTTCTGGGTTACTGATCGGAAGGTCAGGGGTTAAAATCCCAGCACCACCAAGCTGCCACTGCTGGACCCTCAACTGCTCTGTTGTGTAAATGAGATAATTTGAGATAAGAGTGGAGGTTATTATAACAGCAATTAAGGACTAAATTTGAAATGGGATGTACAGAAAGCATATACCATTCTTATGGTTAATAAGTATAAGATTTCACAAACCTTTGTCCATATAGTGCATACATAGTATACTGATAGATTGTATTAAATATGAATAAACGTAAGAACAGGAGGAGAAATAAGCACTCCTCATGTCTCAAATTGAGACAAAACAAAAGAGTGACTTGTAGAAGTTAATTAAAAACCCTTTGTTTGCTATTGTAGCTTGTAGCTTAATGTGGGTGAACGCGGGCAGTTCTGTGCTCATACTAGTCTAGAATTAATTTGCTCTCTAAAGCAAGTTCAATGCCCTTTAATGAGGACTGATGAAGGAATGGGAGATAATAATAATAAAGCTAAAACGCTAAAAACTTTATACTGCATAACAAGCACAGGAACACAGAACACTATCTTACCTTCACCTTTAACCTCTCTCTTCTTTCTCACTGCAAAAACCAAAACATATTTATACCGTGTTAGTCTCTGTGTGCATGTGGAGAAATGTACAGAATACTAAACTTAACACATTTCGACCCAACAACGAGCAGCTGAATTTTCTTTGCAGTCATTAATTTCAGTATAAAAGTGCCCTCATACCTTGGCTCTGATTGGTCGAGGGCACAAAGTCAACGGTCTCCTCCTCAGGATCATCGTAGTTCTCCAAAGAGTAAACATTCTCATCGTAATCTGGGTCGTTTGTGTTTACCAGAACACGCAGCCCGTGACCTGAAATACACACACAAACCAACAAACACAAATACAGAGAAAATACTCCAGTCATGAGTTTCACTTAACTGCACAGTGACATTAACTTTCATACAACAATACAGACACATAATAATCCATCTCTCTCTCTCTCTCTCTCTCTCTCTCTCTCTCTCTCTCTCTCTCTCTCTGTCGAGTTAAACATGCTCCTGAGGCTCCAGTGACCACTGTTTCTGCCCCTCCTCCCTCCGTGGATCTTCCCACTTCGTCCAGGTCTGCCTCTGGATAGTGTTCTCTTCGACTGGAGGTCACTCTGTGCAGCCTGGGACGGTTTCTCATCAACACCTTGGGTGGTTCCATGACATTCCGGAGTAAGAACGGGAGCTTTGAGGATGGTTTTGGACTGTAGTTAATGTCAACAGTCTCCTACACTGACTCAGGACTACTTTTCGCTTCTGATCATCATCACTGTACCCGCAACATCGTTTATCTGCTTCAAATGGACATTCGGTGCAACCCAGATGAGGATGGGGTTCTTTTCGAGTCTGGTTCCTCTCAAGGTTTCTTCCTTATGCCATCTCGGGGAGTTTTTCCTTCACAACAGTCGCCACCAGCTCACTCATCAGGGACAAACATACTTATAAAGAACATATTCAATTTTATTCACCACATTATTGGTGATTAAAAGCATTATTAAAAACATTATTAAAGCTGCTTTGAGACAATGTTCACTGTTAAAAGCGCTACACAAATAAAAATGAATTGAATTGAACTTAACATAATGTCCAAAAGACATTCCTAAGAAATTTTTTTTGCGAAGGCCGAACGTATCCAATTTTTTTTTTATTCAATACATCAATACATGGATGCTGTAGCATGAAACAGCAGGTTACACAAACAGCTACTGTTTGTGTAACCTGCTGCTGTAACGCAATAATCTTCCACATGGGATCAATAAAGTATATCTAAGTCTAAGTCTATATGCCCTGAGTCTTGCCTTATAGGTGTGTTTAATGGGAAATTGGTTTTCTGTTCGTTTTCTCAAAACACGCACACACACATGCGCACACCCATGCACACACACACACACACACACACACACACACACCCGTGAACACACACACGAGAGGTGAATAGGGATTAGGATGAAAGTGTAGTAATTTCCTTTAATGAGAGGTTAAGGTGACAGATGACAGGATAAAGGTAATTAATATTTTACAGCTCCTTACTGTAATTACTGGAAGCACTTTAGAGGTGTCGTTGTAAGCTTAATAGCATTGAAACAGAATAACAAAGAACAATCCCAACACAATAATACACATTAGTGAATGTTGAGCTGTTGTTTGAGACTTTGGTTATAACTAATAGATTTGTACATGCACAGAAAATAAAACGAAAAGAAATCGTGTACCTCTCAGATCTACTCAACGGCCCTGAATTTCTTTTCCAGTGTGTATAAAACCAACACAAATAACAAGGCACCATGATCATCACAGGCTACTGTATACAAGCACAGGAAGCTACGTGTGAACACAAAGAGGTGGACAGCACACTCACCCGAATCGTCGGCTAGTGAGCGCTCGGCAGACGAGCGACTACGGAAAGCCTGCACTGCCGAACGCGTCGGAATTTCTCCAACACCTGGCAACATGTACAGAATACAATTACATAAGTACTCTCTAGCACAATCACCAAACACACACACACACTTGTATCCAAGGTCGCATTATACACCATTACCCAGCTGTCGAGCATTTATTAACATCACCACATTATAAGGACAAAAGTAAACCTAGGACAATGATTTTCCAGCCATATCTGGTTCTTTCCGAAACTGTTAGCAGAAACTTGGAGGCACTCACCTGTTCCAGCATGACAAGACCCATGTGCACAAAGCCAGCTCCATGAAGAACTGCTTTACATGGGTTGGAGTATTTAGCTATAGAGCTCCAATACTATTGAACACCTTTGGAATGAATTGAAACACTGACTGCATGCTAGATCTCCACCCTTGTGGTTGACTGTGCACAAATCTTCACAATCACGCTCCAAACTCTAGTGGCTCATCTTCCCAGAAGAGTGGAGCGTATTATACCAGCAAATGAGAACCAAATGTAGAATGGGATGTTCAAAAAAATGCACATACGGATGTTATGGTTTGTTGTCCGCAAACTTTTGCCCATATAGTGTATAAAACAGCATATAAAAAGTATGGATTGAAATAAAAAATACACTACAATACAATGAAAACAAACAAAAAAAAAATCTCCAAAATAAAAAATATTTAAACGGTTCAATTTTTTAATATAAAGTATTTTAGAACTTTTTCGATTGTAAACGATATTTAGATATAAAAAAAAAATAAAAAAATAAAAATACACTTTTAAATAGACTATGAGTGCCTCTTTTCATTACAGAGAATGTACATTGTGTTTTGAAAGGTCAGATCAGATTTTTTTTTCCTCAAGTGAAATATAGTCATTAAAGCATGCAGTAATGACAATCCTGTGATCCGCGATGGTTCGAGCGACACTACTTAACCTTTTCAACGCTAAGCTAGTGCTACAGTGAATTCGTAAAAAAGGTTAACGATGGCACGTTTATGAAAGCTTAAGGTCACTTACCTCCACAGGCTTCACAAAAGGAATAACATGGAGATGGAAAAAAATAAGGAAAAAAAAAATTACGGTATGGTACTGTGTTACTTTACTCAAGGAATTTAAGGATATTAGAACATAAGTACATGTCGGAAATGATAAGTAATGAAATAATCGCTCACCACAGTGCTGACTCATCTCAGAGCGAACATACGCCCGGATCTCGTCCTCCTACACACAACAGAACCAATAAGAGAACATTTGGGCTGGAGAGGTTTTATATGTGTAGTCATGATACAGAGGGTGAATTTTAGAGTTCAACAAAATACAACCCCAAGTTACAAAAAAGTTGGAACACCGTGAAAAATATCAATAAAACCAGAAAAATTTGCAAAAAAAACACCCACATTTTATTCACAATGAAACACAGAAAACACGTCGATTGTTTAAACGTAATTGTCTTTTACCATTTGAAAGAAAAAAATAAGGTCGTTTTGAATTTGAAGGCTGCACACAAGTTGAGACAAGTGTTGTTAAAATGAAACAGTTGGTGAAGCTTTTTGCAACTAATGCTGTTAATTGACAGCAGGTCAGTATTCTGACTGGGTTTAAATAGTGTATCATAGAGAGGCAGAGTCTCTCAGAAGTAAAGATGGCAGCGCTTCACCGATCTGTGAAAGAACACCTACAAATTGTGGAAATAATTCTGAATAATATTCCTCAAAGTTCCTAAACATTTGACGTGTTTTTTTTATGTTTTGTTTTTTTGTGAATAGAATGTGGATTTGTTAATCGTTGCAGTCTGTTTTTATTTACATTTTGTGTCCCACCTTTTTTTTTTGGGAATCAGGGTTTCAAATAAGATTTGCTGCAACTGGAGATCTGCTATTATAAGCTTGTATCATTTCCCCTATTAATATTAGCATGACATTTTGATCATTTACAGTACAACTGAAAAAGAAAAAAAATGAAGACGACTTTAGACAGTAGATTATTAATGTAAATTAATATCATCATGGCTCTTTCCACCACCAGACCCCGCCCCGTAAAAATACTAACATGCCTCACACGTCTTAATAAACAGATCACGCTGTGATTTTATTTAGCATATTTCCTCGTCACCTCTCCAAATGAATTCCTGCCTCAAGCCCCCTTGTGTGAAAGAACGTGTGTATAAGTGTGTGAAATTCTGTGCTCAGACCGTCATGCTGGTTTCTCCTTTATCTCCCTTCGCTCCATCAAGACCAATTTCTCCCTGATGCATAAGAGAGCAAAATGTGAGAAAGAAAACATCGTTGAAACGAGAGACAGAGTACGCAGAGGTGTGTGTGCACACACACTGACCTGCTCTCCTCTTTCTCCTGGGATCCCTGGGATACCACGAGGGCCGACCGAAGTAGGGCCTGGAGGACCTCGTTCACCCTGAGGAACACAGCATATATACAACAGTGATAATGTGCACGAGAACTCAAGTACACTCTCGTATAGAGGTGATGAGGATAGAAATACTTTAAACAGCATGAAAAACAAAACAATCTCTCTCTCTCTCACACTTTCTCTCGACCAATGAGGTATGGTACCTGCCCACCTACTATATTCATGATATAAACTACACTAACAGTTTTAGACACCTGACCATAAAATTTGGTGCTTCCTTTTTGAACGTACCATATTTAGTCCCCATTTGCCCTGATAATAAGCTCCACTCTTATGAGAAGATGTTCCAATAGATGTTGTGGAGGTTTGTCGCATTCATTGTGGCTACTGATGTAGGTACAGATGTAGGTAAGTTGAGGAGGCCTGGGGGTGCAGTCAGCATTCACCTTTATCCCAATGGTGTTCAACAGGGGTGGAGCTAAAGAGCAGGAGATCTTCAACTCCAGATGCCCATGTAAACCATATCTTTATGGAGCTAGCTTTGACGCATTATCGTGCAAGGTTTTGGGTCTCCTAGTTCATTTCCTGCTGCAGTTGTATGCCTTCAACTTTGTGAAGAAGAACCATAAATGGCTGGGAACACGGGTGTCCAAAAGACTCTTTAGTCCATATAGTCCAAGTGGTCTGGTTCCATTTTGTAGGTGCTGTTACTATAGACAATACATGCCAAGCAAACCAGCCACATAAATATGAATATAATAATAATAATGATAATAAAAATATGCTATGCCTGGAATATGCAGGTATACACTGGTAAATCCCGTGGAGAAACACCTGAAAAAAAACAGTACATGAGGATGGTACTAGACGGTATTAGACATGGCTGAGAAATTGAATGGCTGTAACATTACATGTGTTCATTTTACCACACTGTTTGCTAATTTTAAAAACTACATAGAGCTAAAAAATTCGGGTGTCAGAATACAGTAATCCCCACGTTACCGCGGTTGGAATCTGGCGCCCCCGGTTTATCGTGGAATTGCGTTTGCCACATAACTAATTAGTTTGGCTGATTTTCCCGGCCTCTATCGGAGAGCACGATAGACTAAAACACCAATAGGAAATTGTTTTTATGGAGTTTTATATTAAAATAATGACATTAATTAATAAAAATATAATTATTAATTACAAAATGAAGTAAAATGTTAATACAGTACAGCACTGTATACATAAAATAGCATTTTTGGGGTGGTGTGAAAAATCCCCCATAAAAAACGGGGGATTACTGTATTTTTTAGTCCATAGAAAGGTGCAACTCAACATTAAAGCAGCTGTAGTATATCTCGGTTTTATTTCAGTAACTAGTAACTACTGAATTAATTAGTAACTACTAATTTTCTCCTGAGACTTTCATTTTCAGTAATCAATCACCAACACATTATTTCTTCTTTTTTTGTTTTTTATAACTGTGCAAGACTTACAGTACAATCTTCCAGCAAAAGAAGAGCTGTAACACTGAACAGTCGGCGTGGTTACAGGGATAATAGCTTTATTACGCAGTCTACTGAGGCTACACCAATGATGGACAGTCGTTTCAGAGGAAGGGCTGATTAATATTCCTGAGGAGATGAAGGTAAAGAAAGAGGCTTCTGCTGAGACACCGTGAAAGGGTTTATGGGTACATTTAGTTCACTGCAGAGTTGAGGTGGACACCTGCAAAATTTTAAATACACACTGTAGTGCTGAGCGTCTAGAATAAAGTAGTGCTGGGGGGTGTATGATGCCTGAATGAATCTTAAGACAAAGATCTGGAGGTCGGCATTAGAGAAAAGGTAAAGCAATGCAGAACTGATAGTGACCCCAAATTATCCTTATATACATAAATATATAAAAAGTTATTTTATTGCATCTGATAATTCACATATGTACCTGTGTAGCTTACACTATATATTACATTATAGCTATGAATTAGGAGACCCAAACCTGTTCCAGCATGACAATGCTCCTGTGCACAAAGCCAGATCCATGAAGATCTACTATACATGAGTTGGAAGTGTGTGAAAGATCTCCTGTTGTAAATCTCGGTTCTCAACATTATTGAACACCTTTGGGATGAATGTGAATGAACCCCAGGCCTTCTCACCTTCTCACCTACATCACTACCTGACTTTAGTAACACCAATTCATTTGGATTCTATTGCAATGTTATTTGTATAGAACCTTTTAACAAGGGACATTGTCTCAAAGCAGCTTTACATAGATAAAGCTGTAATAATAGTGTATATACGTTTGATCATTATTATTTTAAGTTCGTCCCTAATCGGTAAGCATGTAATTAAAAATTTCCTGAAATGGCATGGGGAAGAAACCGTGAGAGGAACCAGGTTCTAAAGGAAACTCATCCTCATCCTCAACACTGAATGTCAGTTTGTTACAGTTCATCATTATTAAGGTGTGAAGTGATAGGAGCTTAAATGTAGCCTGTGGTCCTGAGCCATTGTAGTAGACTGATACTGATTACAGTCCAAATCCATCCTCAAAGTTCTTGTGTTGCTCAGTAACTTTATGGATCTTTAGTCCAAATCTCCACAAGCACACACCAAAATCTAGTGGAACATCTTCCCAGAAGAGTGGAGGTTATTATAATAGGAAATGTGGACTCAACGTGGAATGGGATGTTTAAAAAAAAAAAAACACACGGACTGCTATTTACAAATATGGTCAGGTGTCCACAAAGTTTTGTTGTTGTTGCAATAACAGAATGTACGAGCATGCATCACCTGGTGCAGAGAATTATTGAGAGAGATTGGATTTTTGAAGGATGTCAAAGATTTAGAAGTGTGTGTTTTAGAAGTTAATTGGTTAGTCAGCAAGTCAGCATACTCCTTGTTCATCTACACACACACACACACACACACACACACACACACACACACACACACACACACACACACACACACACACACACACACACACACACACACACACACACACAAATTTACCAACTTGTTTTTGCATACCTTCTGCCCCTGAAGTCCTTCAGGACCTTTAACTCCAGCAGGTCCCTGAGGACCAGTCAGGCCTGGGGGTCCATCAACACCTCGGGAACCAGGTGATCCAGGGATTCCATGGGGGCCCTTGACAGAGAAAGAGGAGAGAGAGAGAGAGAGAGAGAGAGAGAGAGAGAGAGATTATTTGAGAGAAAGATGTCAATAAATAAATATACCCACAGTATAGAAAAAAAGAATAACTTACCCGTTCACCTTTTTCTCCTTGTTCTCCCTTCGGTCCCATCACACCATCAAAACCTCGATCACCCTGAGAACACACACACACACACACACACACACACACACACACACACACACACACACACACACACACACACAATTTGTGTCACATATTCCACTATTTCTTATGCGCTCTATTTTTTTGTTAAGTGTTTCCCTTAATCAAGCAACAGCGTGAATTTGTAGGCACTACTGCTGGAAGGTGTGAGGAAAAGACGGGAACTTTTTGTTGTTTCTGCATCTCTAAGGAGCATCTCAATTCCACCCCTCCCTCCTCCGTGAAGCAGAAGCGTGTGGATGAAGGTCTGTAGAAAGGCCCTTGGAGATAGTGGGAGTTCTCCGTGGGAGAAAGTTGTATTGCTGGAACTGGAAAGGAAACTAAACTTTCGCATGAATCGCTGGTCACTCGCAAGTGTGTGTGGACTGGTAGAGGGATTTATGGGCCCAGAAAAAAAGACCTTATTGAAATCCAATTCCCCTAATCATGTGCGTCACTGTTGTTTTATACAAAGTAAGAAGCTGTGCGGAAAACCGTGTTAAAAAGGTTTGTGTATATCTTCTGCAAGGGAATGATGAACGGGCCGGTACGAGATCTGATACTGATGCCAGGTGAAGAGGAAGCACATTTTGCACTCTAAAGTAATGGGTCTTATCAACTGCAGTAATCAGTTTAGTGCGTTTACATGGCAGGATTTTTATTCAGTTCGGGTTCTAGAAAGGTTTATCCCACCACTCTCAAACTAATTACAATTTCATTCAGTCAAATTTTTTCTAAATGAGGTGTTTATATGGAGCATTTTCTTTCGGATTGTAAGTGTAAAAGATTTACAGGGTGTTTTGGGGAAGTAAAGTGTGTAAAGGCGGTGAGCTTATGTGTGTTCATACTTTAGGGCCGACGAGACCCTCTTTTCCTGGACTCCCTGAAGCTCCTGGAGATCCCACATCACCCTGCAACACAAACACCACCGACTTGTGACAAACTGTCTACGTTATGTGTGTATGTTAGTGTGTATGTAGTGTTAGTGTTAGTGTGTGTGTGAGTGTGTGTGTGTGTTAGTCTGTACCGCCTCTCCCTTTCTTCCAGGTAAACCTGATCTTCCGTTCATTCCAGGATCCCCCTGAGAACACAGTCACTGTTATTAAAGAGACCCATCAAACACACACACACACACACACACACACACACACACAGACTCACTCTTTCTCCTTTTGGTCCCTCTGGTCCACACGCACCCTTGGATCCACGGTCTCCCTGTAAAAGCGACCAGGCTGTCAGTCAAACTGCTGTGAACTCAGTGTGACAGAAAATAATGAAAGTGTGTACCAAGTCACAGGAGAGCTCTATAAATGTCTCTCTAGACTAAACCTCTATTTAAATGTCAGTCTCTCTCTCTCTTTCTCTCTCTCTCTCTCACTCACTCACTCACTCACTCACTCACTCACTCACTCACTCACTCACTCACTCACTCACTCACTCACTCAACTCACTCACTCAACTCACTCACTCACTCACACTTACAAATAACTCCAGTGCACCTCAATCACTGTCTGTCCACCGTGGGATTTACGCAAATGAGTTGGGTTCAATCAGGACTGGATACTGAGTCAGACTGTGTGTGTGTGTGTGTGTGAGAGATAGAGACAGGAGAGTGTGTGTGTGTGTGTGTGTGTGTTTGTGTGTGTGTGTCTGTGAAAAACAGTAAGAGAGAGTGTGTGTGTGTGTGTGTGTGTGTGTGTGTGTGTGTATGTGTGTGTGTATGTGTGTGAATGAAAGTGAGGGTGTGAAAAAGTTAGAGTGTGTGTGTGTGTGTGTGTGTGTGTGTGTGAATAAAAGTGAGAGTGTGTGTGAGTATGTGTCAGAAAGAGTGTGAGAATGAGTTTGTGTGCGTGTGTGCATGTGTGTGTGCAAATAAAAGAGAGTGTGTGTGGGTGTGAGAGAGAGAGCGAGAGAGAGAGAGAGAGAGAGAGAGAGAGAGAGAGAGTGTGTGTGTGTGTGTGTGTGTGTGTGTGAGGGAGACAGAGACAGGAGAGTGTGTGTGTATGTGTGTGTGTGTGTGTGTGTGTGTGTGTGTATGTGTGTCTGTGTGTGAATGAAAGTGAGGGTTTGAAAAAATAGTTTGTGTGTGTGTGTGTGTGTGTGTGTGTGTGTGTTTGTGTGTGAATAAAAGTGAGAGTGTGTGTGAGTGTCAGAATGTGTGTGAGAATAGTGTTTGTGTGTGTGTGTATGCGCGCACGCGTGTGTGTGTTTTGAATATGCAGATAAACCCTAGTAAACTCTTCACACATACGATCTTCTCTGTGAGGTGAAGAATACGGTATAATATGTACATCTGTCTGCAAACTAAAAAACACAAACATTAGAATTAAAATTTGAAAAAGAAATCAGAAATATCTGATATGTTGATATCAATTTAAGAAAAGAAAAAGCGTAATTGTGTTTAAAAGAATATTAAAAAAATTTCTTTTGGCTTCTCCCGTTAGGGGTCGCCACAGCGGATCCTCTGCATGTTCAATTTGGCACATGTTTTACACTGGATGCCCTTCCTAACGCAACCCTCCCCATTTATTCGGGCTTGGGACCGGCACTAAGAGTGGCTGGGGTTGGTTTCCTGACCGGGGAACGAACCCGGACCGCAGCAGTGAGAGCGCCGCATCCTAACCACTAGACCACCAGGGACCCTGTGTCTAAAAGAATATGAACACACAATATTACATTATATGACCAATAATTCTGTTCGAAACCCGACCATTAAATAGTTTGTGCTAATTTTTAAACATCCAGTTCCTCCAATCTTCTCAAAGATGTTCCACTATATTTTTTGGTGTGTGATTATAGAGATTTGTGGAGATTCATTCAAGGGTGTTAGTTAAGTCAGGTACTGATGTAGGTGAGGTGAGGAGGCCTGGAGTGCAATCAGTGTTTACATTCATCAAGGTTCAATAGATTTGGAGATCCGAGTATGTATGTGAGTATGTATCTGAGTGTGTATCTGAATGTGTATCTGAGTGTGTATCTGAGTGTGTATCTGAATGTGTATCTGAATGTGTGCATCTGAGTTTGTATGTGAGTGTGTATCTGAGTTTGTATGCGAGTGTGTATCAGAGTGTATATGAGTGTGTATCTAAGTGTGTATCTGAGTGTGTATCTGAGTTTGTATGTGAGTGTGTATCTGAGTGTGTATCTGAGTGTGTATGTGTATGTAAGTGTGTATGTAAGTGTGTATGTGAGTGTGTATGTGAGAGTTTATCTGAGTGTGTATCTGAATGTGTATCTGAGTGTGTGTCCGTGTGCCGAGTGTGTGTTTATTTAGGTGAAATGGGAAGCTGTGATATACTGCCATATGGAGTGAAGTGACACTGTGATACACTGCTGAAAGTCTTTTAGAAACTGTGTTTCCATGCAATGCATCCACACACACACACACACACACACCACCCCCACCCCAGACACGCACACCCTCACACACACATGCTCTGCAATCCATATGCCTACTATCTGTTTTAGTGTCTGTTAAACGACACACACACACTGAAGCAGTAATACAGGCGCTGAAGTGATCACACACCTTGGGTCCTCGCATGCCGGTGAATCCGATCTCTCCCTTCTCACCTCTCATGCCAGAGAGCCCATCTTTTCCAGGTGTGCCCTGGAGAACACACACACACACACACACACACACACACACACACACACACACACACACATACACACACACACACACACATAAAATAGAAGGTGTAAGTGAGATCAGAGGTTTATTGAGAAAGAAATTGGAAATGAACAACACTTACAGATTCTCCTGGAACTCCTGGCATTCCTGCTTCTCCCTGAAAACATCAACACTGTATCAGGCCAGAAATGTATACACAGTGTGTGTGTGTGTGTGTGTGTGTGTGTGTGTGTGTGTGTGTGTGTATGTGTGTGTGTGTGTGGTGTTGGATCAAAAGGATAGCTGTGTCTCACAAACAATATCAAGGTCTTAACTGTAATTTTCTCTATTGTGTGGCTCAGAAACGATAAAAAAGTCCAAAAATCTAAAGGGGAACGAAAGCGTCGCAATCAACATTTTGTTTATTTATTTACGAATCAGACAGTAAGTAATGGAGTGTGTGTTAGAGAAGTGAAGAAAAGAGTGCAGGCATGGTGGAGTGGGTGGAGAAGAGTGATAGCAGGAGTGATTTGTGATAGAAGAGTATCTGTGAGAGTGAAAGGGAAAGTTTATAGGACTGTGGTGAAACCTGAGATGTTGTATGGATTAGAGACAGTGGCATTGAGTAAAAGACAGGAGGTGGAGCTGGAGGTAGCAGAGCTGAAGATGTTGAGATGTTCGTTGGGAGTGACGACGATGGACAAGATTAGAAATGAGTTTATTAGAGGGACAGCGCATGTGGGATGTTTTGGAGACAAGGTGAGGGATGAGAGAGTGAGATGGTTTGGACATGTGCAGAGGAGGGACACGAGGTATATCAGTAGGAGAATGCTGAAGATGGAGCCTCCAGGAAGGAGGAAAAGAGGAAGACCAAGGAGGAGGTTTATGGATGTGGTGAGGGAAGACATGCAGGTAGTTGGTTTAAAAGAAGCAGATGTAGAGGACAGGGGGGTATGGAGACGGATGATCTGCTGTGGCGCCCCCCTGATGGGAGCAGCCGAAAGAAGAAGAAGAATTACGAATCAAACAGCAGACGAATGAAGGCGAACTACACAGACTGAATCCAAGGCTATTTTATTTATAACAGATTGTATATTTTTATACTGAGTAAAACTGCATGGACTGTGTAATACTCATCAACAGAGTGGCTTTAATCACAAAAGAACCAACTTCGTCCAGCCGCACATCTTTTATTCCTTTTATACAGCACCAATTTGCACATCGATTTATTACTTGTCTTTTATTGGGTTAAAAACAGGAAAAATGAAAACAGTCCAGGGCTGTCAGTGTGGCAGAAGTAATTACAGCAAAAGCACTGGGGCTGCGTCTTCCTGAAGATTAATGAGGTTTTTAACAGGCGGAAAAGCGGAGCACATTTTTAAAGATTTCTCTTTAGTGACTTTGACAAGCTTCTGTACGCGACGTGTACTTAAAGCCATGGAGAATATACGCTCTCTGGTGAGAGTTCATGGGCACCTGAATGTCACATTAATTTAAATCTCCACTGCGGGGACGTTTTATGCACTTTAGAACAGCTCCTTTGTGTCCTTATGTGTGAAATCTCATGTTTTAGCTAAGGGAAAGCATTAATGGATAATACACACTATATGGAAACGTTTGTGGACACATGAGCATAAGATTTATATGAGCTTTTTGAACATCTCACCCAACATTTAAGAGATAAATGCTGTTATAATAACCTCCACTCTTCTGGAAAGGGGTTGTGGAGATTTGTGCTTATTCAATGTGAGTAAATTCAGGTGGTGATGTAGGTAAGGTGAGGAGGCCTGGGGTACAGTCAGCGTTTACATTCATCCCAAAGGTGTTCAGTAGAGTTGTAAAGCAGATCTTCATGGAGCTGGCTTTTGTGTATGTTGGAACAGGTTTGGTTCTCCTAGTTCAAGCGAAAAAAGTCATGCTACTGCACCCAATGACATCCTATGGCTGGAAATTCTGGTGTCCCTAATACTTTGTCCATATAGTGTAGTTCTCTATCTATATATTACTTAATCATTATATTTCACACATTTTTTCTGTCTATCCTGTCATCCCTTACAATATAGCAGCTGTTCTTCGTTTGAAAATTAGTGTAAGGAAAAACAGCTCGTCATTTCCTCATATAATCGTCACGGTTACGGATGCAGACGACTCCTTCTTTTGATGTTCAGTAAACATCTCCTTACAAAAAATGCAGCATATCTGCATTATTATATTATATTACAGTGCATTGAATGTGAACCTGTGATTTACTGTTATTTTATTTGAACTTTTAAAACCTTATACAACGTGCCCATGTTGTACCATCGCTCTCATACAGCACCATTTTTCAGACAATGGATAGACCCGCTGATGACTTTGCTCTTTCGGATACACAGACCTTCTGTCCAGTGATTTACATTTTATTATTAATTGAATTATTCATTATTGATAATTGCTCAGATCATACCTTCTGTCCTCCTGGACCACGGGCACCCTGAAACCCAGGTGCCCCCCTCTCACCGGCCTCTCCACGCAGACCCTACACACAGCCAGAAGAAATATTACACCACAAAATATATAAATACCCACTGTTTTTTTAAGCATATATGTACACAGACGTGTTTTACCTGTACCCCTGGTGGTCCCTCTTGACCTTTAGTGCCCTTTTCACCTTGTAATCCCTTTGCACCTCGTTCTCCCTGTGAAAACATGTCTGCCTTTTACTCCTCAAATTAACATCCAGGACAGGAAGATAATACTGTATATTAAAAAAATCCAGCGGTATAGGGAATACACAACCATCCTTACTAAGTAACAAACAAGCAACACTAGCTATGAAAGCTTCAAAGTTCTGGATTATACATGTGTATGTGTTAAAGATCAACTGATTCATGGGTTTTGTCAATTAATATCAGCCGATAGTTGATTCAACTATCGGCTTGAACTATCGGCTATCAGCAAAAATACATACTGATAGTTTTTCCGGGTTGCGTCTAAGCAGGAACGACTGAGAAGGTCCACGTGAGACTGTGCTCTGTACCTCATTCATGTCAGTTAATAGCAGTTAAAATAAAAATGAACTTAATCTAAAAATGTATTAGTAAATGTTGAAACAAACAAGCAATAAACAACACTTCAAAAGCATCTATTAACTTCAGTTATAAATGGAATCTTACTTTAAAGCATTAACATTTCACATAAATACAAAGTCATGCTCCTCAGATATCCCTTGTTTTGCATTATGCCTGGAGTGGAAGATCTAATCAAACTTGACTTTTCCCTTGGATTTAGCAACAAGGAAATAGTTGTTATTTTAGCCCAGAATCACCAGATCATCATACTGGAATTTTTAACTTGAACATTTCTATTTTCTTCTCGTCAATTTGTGTTTTTTTTCTTGTAATCTTTTAGTTTTAAACTTGAAAATCTCTCATGAATGTAAATTTTTTTTCTCGCAATATTCTGAGGTTTCAAATCGGAAATTCCCCACTCCTCCAATTCCAACTCGTTTTTATTTTGTTTTTTTTAATCCCATATTGGCCCTAAAACAGCATCATACATTTGCTACAAAAGTCAATATTAAATATGAGGGTTAAGTATAAACCTTTTTTATGCTTTGTTTGAAAAATAAATGTTTCAAATATGTGCCATTTTTGACTCACCTTCAAATATTTGCTTAAATTTTTTGTACGATTCAAATTTTTTATTCTGTATTAATCTTTATTGAATAATTTCATGGTATCTATCTTTTACAAGCTGTACAATATAGTGAGAAATACCAACTCACCGTTTCACCCTTGTTTCCTTTCTCCCCAGAAGGCCCACCCACCAACAGAGTTTCTCCCTACAAAAGACAAATAATAAAAACGTTAAATTAACATGAGAAGTTGCTCATACTGCCAGAACAAACGTTTATCTATTGAACACCAACTGAATGTACCTTCTCTCCTTTATCTCCAGAAGGTCCTGCTTCACCCTGAAGATATGAACACAGTGGTTTGTTATCGCTCCTGAACATTAATCCGAACAAAACCGTTAATAAAAGTCTGCAAGTTTTACCTTTTCTCCTCTGCCTCCTTTTCCACCTGGAAATCCCTGCACACACCAGAGTTGTGTATTATAATAGAGTAAATTATATGAATTTGTGTGTATAAAATTCAATGTGTGAATCATCTCTTTGTACCTTCTTTCCTTGTATTCGGTATAAAACGGTCTGGATAACACACATAACACACATCACACACCTATATATCGAGTTTTTCTTTTCAGTTCAACCCACACTTTTTGTCCTGGATTGCTGAACCAATTTATCCAATTCAAACAGTATATTTTTCACACCAGTTCTCTACATGGTCATGTAAGAGAGGTACAGCCGGAATGCAGGAAAAGGAGGTTTTATTATTATAAAAGCCAAAAAAAAAATCCACTTTGCGAGGCAAAATCCTGCACGTAGAACAGCGCAAAGGGTCAGGCAATCGCAATTAACTCAAAAAAATTACTGCTAAAAACGAAAAACCTACAAACTGAAATGTACACATGGAACGAAGGTAAAGGTGTAGGTAAATGTACATTACAGCACAGTTAAAGTCTTTCAGTGTTAGGAAGTTGTGGTCGGATCGCAGGGTCAGCCATGATACAGCACCCTTGGACCACACAGGGTTAAGAGCCATGCTTAATGGCCCAAGAGCAGCAGCTTGGCAATACGGGTGGATAGGAGTGTATAAAATAGATGTGCATGAGGAAATAACCAATGACAAGAAACGGTTGGAGACAGGGGTGGAGACAGGGGTGGAGATGAGGCGGAGATGAAATTAATGCAAATAAAAACATATGTGGCTAAATGAAGTTGGAATTAAAACCCCGGAAGTGCGATAATGTCGGTCACATGGCCAGGGATTGGATTATTTGCCTGTTTGGTGTGTGTTATAAACATTAGCAATTTTACCACTATACACTGCATTACATAGGGTATGTCAACTTTACCCCCCCCCATCCCCCCCACCCCCATGTTGTACTACTACAGTGTAATTTTCTATCACTTTTTATTATATGACATAAGACATACTCTTATTTTATTCCCACATCCACAGAGATTATATTAAACTCTTCTTAGAGATCCATTTCATTATTATTCTCTTTTTTGCGGTTTCAAACATTTTTACTATTTTTAACTACTTCTTTATCTTCATCTAATATATATTATATTTATAGCTCTTTTAATTTAAAGCACAATTTTCTGAGCAGCCGGTCAGGTTTACATTTCACCGCAAACATGTATTCTGTACATAAATTACAGTATGTTTGTAAAATTCCTGGAACTGTTTACTACTATGAGAATAAGACAACATTACAGTTCTTTCTTATATGATGCCAGCTGTTGAGAGAACAGCTGTCAGGGAGAGTGGAGGTGAACATTATTTGACTTTTTGTAGAGTATTGATCACGTAATAATTTTACACTGTACGGCTAGAGGAAGCCCCAGAGACCCTCATCTGGCTGACTTTAGGGCCAGCAAAATGTATAAAAAAAACAGGGCTGTACAAATGAAAGCATTAATAACGCGTGAACACAAACTCATTTTACCTGAACTAATTTTATTAACCTGCGTTTGACGCATTGCGTTTGACTATTTTTATAAAAAAGATATAAATAAATAAATATCAAAGAGGCCGAAATTACAACCTTTGCATAATTTATTACGGCTTCCTTCAAATGATTTTTAATCAATACACATTTTTTTTACTGATGCGCCAAGTTTTAAATCAATCATTCTTTATTGGTGGTTCGCATTCTTAAGTAGAAGGTTACCCCTATCCACTGTGGTAATGGATCAGAGACTTATATCCCTATTCCCCAGACCAAAAAACCACCATAAATTAAATATTTTAATCAGCCCTAATAAAAATTAAGGAAAATGTTATTATATTGAGATCAGAGCATGAGATCAGAAAAAGATAAACAGGTAACCCATAAACGATTGGGTGAAATCCTGCAGTTTTTGCATCTTAATTCATACACACCGTATTAAGAATCTATGACAGTGAGTGGACACAGTGAGTGTGTATGATAATATATGAGTTACATCCTGTTACATCCACCTCAATCTGCTGCTTGTTCCCTTAAACACACTGAGACACTCAGCTCTCTATCTGGAAGGCGAGATCAGTCATCGTGATGTGACAGAGACAGAACCTTTAGAGCTTTTTCTGGGCACAGCTTGATGAAGATGAATAAGACAGAGCTGAAGGCACAGACACTGGTGCCGGAGCGGTGCGATGGATGGGACGGACTGGCTACAGAAAATAAGATAAACAAGCAATGTAGACAGGAGGAGAACTGGAAATGCACTGGTAATTACCGGAGGTCCTCTCTCTCCGTCCATTCCAGGTCGTCCCTCTTCTCCCTGGAGGAACAAATCAGTGTTACATACAAAACGTGTCTGCGTTCTTATTCTGTACTAAAATGTAACCGTATACCTTTAGTGACTTAATGATATTATTGGAAAATGTATGTTATATACACTATATGGACAAAAGTATTGGGACACCTGACTCTTCCAGCCATATGCGGTTACCACAAACTGGAAGGCACACAAGTGTATTGTACATCTTCAAATGCAGTAGCATGACATCTTCCCTTCACTTGAACTAGGAGACCCGGAAGAAAATGCTTTGCATGGCTTTGAGTGGAAGTTCTGCTATAGATCTCCGACCCTATTGAACACCTTCGGGATGAATGTGAATGCTGACTGCACCCCAGGCCTCCTCACCTTCTCACCTACATCACTACCTGAATTTACTTACTCCCATTTGTCTGAATAAGCACAAATCTTTACAATTACACTTTAAAATCTAGTGGAACATCTTGCCAGATGAGTGGAAGGAATTATAAGAGCAAATTGGGACTAAACGCGGAATACGACACTCAAAAAGCACATACCGTACTTATGACCAGGTGTCCGCAAACTTTTGGCAATAATGGTGTACGTGGCATATCAGTGTAACTGCATGTTGGCTGGATTGATGCCTGTGCAATGACAATAAAAATCTTGTTTAAAAAATGGGAGGTTTCTACAATATACCCGAGGCCCAGGATCTCCTCTCTCTCCTCTCTGTCCTGGAACTCCAACAGCAACCTCACCCTGAGAGAAAGAGAGAAATCAGAAGAGTTATTCATCACAAATTGGGTATTTCAGCAGATAAAAACTCACCAAATGCATATGACTTTTTAGTTGTAATATAATAAAACACTTACTTTATCCCCTTTAAGCCCAGGTGTACCTGCACTCCCCTAATAAAAACAAATTGAAAGAAAAAAAGAAAGAAAGAAAAAAAAGCTCTTACACCCATATAAATATTCCTCAATACCTTGTGAAACTCATTACTACTTCTGACACTCACCGGAGGTCCAGGCGGTCCAGGATTACCGGCAATCCCTGGGTTTCCTGCTTTTCCTGCAAAGCCTTGCAGTCCCTTTAAGATGATCCAAAACGAATATATCAACCACTTCGGATAATGCAAATCTATAAATAGATCATTAACCAACACCCAGTGTACAGCTGCATATCTGATTAGAGGCCTTCAAACTGGCCACTAATTTCTAGGTAGTAGAGGGCAACAGATCTTTTTCTTTACTAGCAATACAGTGGACATCTTAACCTTCAGTTCAGTCAAATGTGAGATTTAAAATGACCAATCAGATGTTGTGTAAACACTAACCCTCTCTCCTGAAGGTCCTGGATTTCCTGGCTGGCCTGCTTCTCCTCTTTGGCCAGGGAGTCCTGGTGTTCCTGATATACCTTGAGATCCAGGTGGACCTGGAGAGCCTGGGAGTCCAGAATCACCCTGACATAAAACACAGATCATGTTTATATTTACAGCAAATCTGATATACGCTATATGACATGCCAGATGCAGTTCTTCCCCAAACTGTTATCCAGTGACTAGATTTTGCTCATTGCAGTACAGTGAGATTATAAAGCCGTAAAGCTTCTAAAGCTTAGCGCCAGAAAAGTGTACAACAGAGACCAAACTCTTATCAAGTCATAGGTGGAGCATCTAAATCTGAAAAAAGGAAGAAGGTAGGGCTGGGCGATAAATCGATTTTATCGATTAACTCAAATGTGTAGTTTACATCGATCTGTTTTTATAAAAATCGGGTTTCTCTTTAATATCGCCGACGCTCCCCTCTGGGCTTCCATAGTTTCGAACGAACTCAGCCCTCCCCCCGCGCGTTTGCCATAGAGATACACAAACAACATGGCGGAGAGCAGAGAAGTACTCGTTCCCAAGAAAGGCACAGTGTCATCTGTAATTTGGAATTGGTTCGGTTTTGCCGCGTCAGACGCAGCACGCACACACACACACACACACACACACACACACACACACACACACACACACACACACACACACACACACACCCCGCTGCAAAGTGTGTTTGAAGGCTGTTGCAAGCAAAGGTAGCAGTAGCACCAATTTACTGCAGCACCTCAAACAGAGGCATGCTGTCGAGTGGGAGAGATGTAGGACCCTACGACATGAACCAGACAGCGGCAGCACAAGACTGCGGTTAAACCAGACGCATCTTGAAAATACACGGTTAAGCAGCCACACTTTGTTTAGTGTTGCGCGTCTAATCGTACACTTACAGTATGGGTGGTGGGAGGGGTCAAAATACATGTATAGACGCTTCAGAACGGCGTTTCCGTTAAGAAATAGAACAATCAGAGCGTTTAAATCACCATATTCAAACACTCATAAAACATTTTTTTTGAGTTTTGCTCAATCTTTCAAATAATTCTTATTTAGAATCTCCCTGTCTTTTATATTCTTATTTCAAATTTCAACTCGTTTTACTGTGGAGTTTTGGAGAAAAATAAAGGCAAAATCACTCAAAACCTTATTCAATCATATGCCACATTTAAACACTCATAAAACATTTTTCTCTGTAGGTTTGCTTATTTTATATTGTTACGTTCTATTTTCACAATTTACAATGCCAGGGCCGCCATCTTGTATTTTTGGCTTGTTGTTTCTGATTGCACTTTAACCCAAAGTGGGTTATAATCCCAGAAGGGTAAATAAACTTTATTTAATAAAGTTAAAACTTTTTCTTTGTCATATGCAGATTGATTTTAGGGAGGAAAAAAAATCTATTTAAATCACAAATCGGATTTTTTGTGGAAAAATCAGGGATTTATTTTTTAAGACATATCGCTCAGCCCTGGAAGAAGGTTAATCCTGGTTAAAATTATTTAGATGCTGCATGTGTGTGTGTGTGTGTGTGTGTGTGTGTGAGCGTGTGTTAAAAAGCTTCCTTGGCTCAACATGTAGTATAAGCAGTGACAGTCTGCTATACACTTTAGAAGACTAGCTAGTATCATCAAATCCTTGCTCATGCTGTAGGCGTAGTGCAGGGAATTGTTTCATGCGTTGTATCCAAACACAAATAGGGGTTTTTCACTCGAAGATAAAAAGGTCACGGAAGCGAACAGGGAACTGAAACGGCAACAAACTTAAAGAAGCGAAGATGTCGATTTTCTCGCACCTGTTCTTTTTGTATGTTAAACTCTCAGCACATGAAACGGCACTTCGTGCTTGTTAACATTTTCAGAATGGGGTCAGGAGTAACAACGTTGGCATTTAACAGAGGATGGTCACGTATGCAGCAGATTTTCAGCATCAATTTCAGAAGAAAGTGGGAGAAAGTGGTAAATAACAAACATGGCTGACACGGACTCCGACTCCCAGCGGCCACTGGTGCATTAAATGTGTTAAAAATGTTTACGTCCGAATTTGTGTGTGTGTGTGTGTGTGTGTTATTACGTTTAATACCTTCAAGCCTGCAGGTCCAGATTGTCCTGGAGGACCAACCATACCGACACCTGCTTCACCCTGATATACACAAACAAAAAAAACAGCAAAATCACTAAACGAACACTGCAGAGAGAATCCATCTCAATAGCAGGAGCAGAAAAAAGGCCCTACTTTGGCTCCTTTTGGCCCCAGTGGTCCTCTTTGTCCCTGATAATAAAGAATGAGACATGAAAATTCATTAAAATCACACCAGATGAATGGAACATTGTTTCCTGTTTGTAAGTAGATACTCACACTTTCACCAGGTTCCCCCGGGTCACCGCTTCCACCCTACAGGACAAAAAGATGGCATAATATCATCAATGTAGCGTCTGTGTGTGTGTGTGTGTGTGTGTGTGTGTGTGTGTGTGTGTGTGTTGTGGCTGCTTATGTATGGTTTCAATACTCACTTTGTCACCTTTGATTCCAGCTGGTCCCTTATCTCCTTTAATACCCTAAAAAAAACGATTCACGATGATTCAAAAACACCAAATCTGTCCAGGTTCAACACGTGTAACTAACACAATTTCAAACAGCCAGTGATTTCAGTGCTTTGAAATCTGCATGCAACACCTACAGTATAAGCCACTGTACACTACTTTTTACACATTACAGGAAATCACATTAAGAACTCTGCTTGATTAAACCACTGGTAAATGTGATTCAATCCCCAAATTGAAGATCCTTTTATTGTCCAGTATGAAAACTCGGTCTGATGTATGTAGCGGTAGAGTGTTGGGATTTTACCGATAGCTAGGATGGACTGATTTGACGATAACCGATTGATCGAACAGGGTTTTAAGATGGATACTGCATTAAAAACCATAAACATAAAGTTCAGTATTAATTTACAAGAAGTGTTATTACAAAAAAACCAGTACTGAATCATGAAAATGTGCTAAATATGACCATATTAATTATATTTATATATCTTCTTCTTCTTCTTTCGGCTTCTCCCATTAGGGGGCGCCACAGCGGATCATCCGTCTCCACCCCCCCCTGTCCTCTACATCTGCCTCTTTCACACCAACTCCCTGCATGTCTTCCCTCACCACATCCATAAACCTCCTCCTTGGCCTTCCTCTTTTCCTTCTTCCTGGTGGCTCCATATTCAGCATTCTCCTACTGATATACCCCGTGTCCCTCCTCTGCACATGTCCAAACCATCTCAATTTCACCTCCCTCACCTTGTCTCCAAAACGTCCTACATGCATTGTCCCTATAATAAGCTTATTTCTAATCCTGTCCATCGTCGTCACTCCCAACGAAAACCTCAACATCTTCAGCTCTGCTACCTCCAGCTCCACCTCCTGTCTTTTACTCATTGCCACTGTCTCTAATTCATACAACATCTCAGGTCTCACCACAGTCCTATAAACTTTTCCTTTTACTCTCACAGATACTCTTCTATCACAAATCAAATTATATCTATAAATATTTAGGGAAAATAAAACATGCATTGAAAATGAATAAAAAAGATCTGGATAAGGGCTAAAACACCATAAATGTAAATGAGGGTAAAGTTTTTACATTTATTTTAATGCCATTTGGCAGACGCCCCTTTTAGTTATCTTTCACAGCTGAGCAACTGAGGGTTAAGAGCCCTGCTCAAGGACCAGGCGAGGGCAGCTTGGTGGTGTTGGGATTTTAACCCATGACCTTCTAATCAGAAGTTTAACATCAAGTTAAACAGCTTCCATTTCACCATGATACACAACCATTCTTCATGCATCTCTTTCTTTTACATAATATCCCTTTTAAAATGATATTATATTAAAAATAATATTACAAGTTAATACATATTAACATTTATATAAATGGAAACTATGGTGTGAGAATCACCTGCAGTCCAGGTAAGCCCCTATCTCCTGCTACTCCAGGCAATGTTTCACCAGGAGGACCCTTTAATAATTCAAAGAAAATAATAAGTACAATCAGAAATGGTTATGAGTCACTGTGACTTTGTTATGTTTTGCCATCGTGGAATGCAGATGATGACTCGCATCCTGAGCAGTAAGCAGTGACTCACCCGCTCACCCTTCACCCCAGGGGGTCCGGCTACCGACTGCAGAGAGAAGCAGAGACATGAAAAGGAGAGCACTTGATAGAGCAGGAGACAAATAATGAGCATAAGGATATCAAGTAGGTGTGTATACACATGATACTTGAATTTCACTGCACGTACAAGAGGCACAGAAGACTGAAAATAACTATAACTGCACCTCATTTAAATATAATTCCCCATCATACCTTTATACACGCTACATCACATGCTTTCTATGTAAAAAAATTTAAATAGTTAAATGATAGTCTATCAGAATCTAAAGAATCTATCAATCTACAACTGAATTTTCCAGCCTTATGCTGTTCCTCCCTAAACTGTAACCACAAACTTGCAGTGTACAGTTTCAAGTGTCTCTAAATGCAGTAGCATGAAATTAACCCAAACCCAATCTAGCATGAGAATGCCCATGTGCCCAAAGCCAACTCCATGAAGATATGTTTTCAATGGGTTGGATGTGTGTGGAACATCTTAAGTGTCCTAGTATAAAGCTTGGATCTCAACCCTACTGAACATCATTGAGATAAATGTGAACTCTGACTGAACCCCAGGAGCCTCCTAACCTCACCTACATCAGTACCTGACTTTATTAACACCCTTGTGGCCGAATGAATCGCACACAAATCTCCACAAACACACTCTGAAATCTAGTGGAACATCTTCCCAGAAGAGTGGAGCTTATTATAACTGCAAATTGAAACTAAATGTGTAATTGGATGTTTAAAAACATACCAAGAACATACCAATCTTATGCTCAAGTGCCCAGAAACCTTTGTCCATACAGTGTGTTTAATGTATAACATTCCTTTTATTTATTTTTCTTTAAACTATTTATTCCTGTTACTGCTTATCTTATAGCACTATGTTCTCCAAAGTGGAAAAAAAAAGCTCTGACACTGGAGACTCCTTCCTTAAAATGTAAAATAAACGTATGGATGTTCCATAACTTTAATGTTCATTAGCTTTTCTCATTAAACATTCAACAGTTTATCAACTGCTGTTGAATGTAAACTCCTGACCAATCAGAATCTAGAATCCAGCAGTGCTGTGGTACAAAATGCTTTGTAGAACACCTCTATAGCAACAAGGCTGTAGGTCCGTCCCATTTTCTAGGCCAAAATGAAAACCTGATGTCTGGAGATATGGAAATCGCTTTCAATCCTCATGAGATCGCCCACAGGCGAGTGTGTGATCAGGGCCGCCTGTGTAGCATCGGTATAAAAGAGCTACGCCTGTGTTTTAGACTTTTAGATATTCGTACATACTTTTCCAGGTGGCCCGCTGTCACCTTGCTCGCCTTTCGTCCCTGGGGGTCCCACCGGTCCAGCAATTCCCTGTGAGAGATTTGTGGGGATGTAAAAAAAAGAATAATTCAGAAAATAGTTTCAACACAAACAAATGATATGGAATTCAATGAGCTTTCCTGCCTGCTTTCCTGGTAAGCCGGGCGTTCCTTCTTTTCCAGGTACGCCATCTCTACCAGGAACCCCAGGTTTTCCTCCTTCTCCCTGTGGACAACATCGAGTGTGAGGAAGACCATGTCGTTTCAGTGAAATCATCTGTATAGTGTGTGTTACTTGGGTCTCACCGTTTGTCCTGACAGGCCTGGAGGTCCTTGAGGCCCCTATAAGAAATCACACAACAACAACTTAAAGCGATTATATATTTATTTCACTGATTTTTTTAATGATGAACTGACAGCGAGATGTTCTGGTGTGTTGTTTCTTACTGATGCTTCACACGATATGGACAAAAGTATCAGGACACCTGACTTTTCCAGCCGTGTGTGGTTCTTCCCTTACAATTCTACATACGACGTGTTTGGATGCGGTAGCATTATAGTTTCTCTTCACTTGAACTAGGAGACTCAAACACGTTCCAGCATGACGATGCTCCTGTGCACAAAGCCAGCTCCATGAAGAAATGCTTTACGTGGGTTGGAGTGGAAGATCTCCTGCTACAGAGCTCTGACGTCACCACTATTGAACATTTTTAGGATTTTTTTTTATCATACTGTCTGCACCCCAGGCCTCCTCACCTCACCTACATCAGTACCTGACTTTACTAACACCCTTGTGGCTGAATGGATCTCACACAAAATCTAGTGGAACATCTTCGCAGAAGAGCGGAGCTTTTTAGAACAGCGAATGGGGACAAAATGTGGAATGGGATACTCAAAAAGCACATACTAATCTTAAGCTCCAGCCCGACGATCAGCTAAATAATGATTTAAGTTTAAAACGTTTCAGTGTTGATTATTTGTCAGCTACAGGATTTGGTCGAACAGTTTTTGGGGGTCTTTGGAATATTTATGAGACCACACTCTGTCAGGTGATCCATAGGAACATGTTAAACATTGACCTTTTGAAAGATTAAATATAGAGTTATAAAGCGAGGCTGGTGAGAGAACACATGCAGAAGTGAATGTTCCAGCAATCCATTAACACTTTCTAAAAAAAGAAGCATAATTTGGCTCTAATAGGACAGCTGAGTCTCCCGTTTCTGCATTGAGTGCTTTTTAACAAGACTCACACACACACACACACACATACACATACACACACACACACACACACACACACACACACACACACACACACACACACACACACACAAGGTGCAAGGCCAAGAATTTCCTTTTGTAATTGATTCTTTTGAACTAAAAAGCTGGATTAATACACACTACTTGTTTACTTAAACAGCACCAGGTTGCAATTCAGGGTGTTTTACAATATAGCCAAATGTTTGTGGACACCTGATCACAAGACTGGTTCATGCTTTTTGAAGATTCCACATTTACATTTAGGGCATTCAGCAGACGCCCTCATCCAGAGCGACTTACAACTGAGCAGGTGAGGATTCAGAGCCTTGCTCAAGATGTTCCAACTAGATTCTGGAGTGTGATTGTGGAAATTTGTGTTGTAAAGTCTGGCACTGATGTATGTGAGAAGGTGAGGAGGTCTGGGGTGCAGTCAGCATTCACATTCATCCCAAAGGTGTTCACTAGGGTTGGAGCTCAATAGCATGGGATCTTCCCCTTCAACCCACGTAAAGCACATCTTCATGTAGCTGGCTTTGTGTCATGGCTGGAACAGGTTTCAGACTCCTAGTTCAAGTGAAGGGAAAATTTCATGCTCACACCTCCAACTTTGTGCTAACTGCTTACACCTACGCTTCTTTTTATTTATGTGAATAAAAACGTAACTGGTGAAACACGCATCGAGTCACCAATCAGGGTCGAGCGCACGCTCTGTTTTACACGTGTTCTGATTGGCGCTCGGTGTATCTACTGATCAACATGCAGTTCAGCATCAGTTCAACATCAAGCAGAACATTTAGAGAGGAATAAATGATGAAGAAACTCTAGACTCGAACTCGCCACAACACACATGGTGTTATCTTTTTAAGTAGTTGAAAAGGTTTTGGGTTCATGATCATTATAATAGAAATCAGTGTTTGAGTCGTTAATATCATTCTATTAATAGATCAGTGTGCTGAGAGTCACATTCGAGTCTTTTCACATAAACTGAGGTGATTAAGTGAAGAATCTTGTGATAAAAATGATAATAGGAACATTATAGTTACAATAAATCATAGTGATTTGGATACTTAAGTACATTTGAAGGCAAAAACGTTTGTACTTTTACTCAAGTGAAAGTTTAAAGAGACACTTTTATTAGAGTCACATTTTACCTTCTTATCTATACATATACATACTACATGTCAAGTACATGGTTTGAGTACTTCTTCCACCACTGCTTGCTAGATGGTGCATGTGCTTCCTCAGTTTTTGCAGAAAAACAAGTATTTTTGTGAGACAGCTCAAGGAGCAACATCCCACACAAAACGGATTATAAAGAGCTGCATGACAGATAACACCAGGCATTAATGTGACAAAAGCCATCAATTATGATACAGTACAGCCAGAAACGTCAATAACTGAATAGCTGAATCAGTAGGGTTACACACTGTGTCTCATTCAGGTTTATTGGGCTGCTCTGTCGAATGCAGGGTTTTATTGTCTCGCTTAAAGCTCCAACAGAAACTGAGAAAGATGCAGCAATGTCCATGTTCCTCAACAGATCCTGCCCTCCAACTGCAATTCAATTCAGCTTGATTTGTTTAACAAAGGACATTGTCCCAAAGCAGCTTTACAGAGAGTATGATAGAGATTATAAAGTTGAAATCAATAATTTTAGCGCTCTAAATTCGTTCCTTATAAGTTTATCCCTAATGCGTGAGCCAGTGGTGACTAGAGCAAGGAAAATCTGAGATGGTACGAGGGAGAAACCTCAGAGAAACCAAACTCAAGAAGGAACCCTTCCTTATCTGGGTGCCACTGAATGTCCATTTATTACAGTTCCATCAGTCTGTGAATGAAAAGAAGAAATAGGAAATAGAAAAAGCCTGCAGTTGAAATAGTGCAGTAGGTTATGCTGTAGGTGGTGTGTTCAAAATTTCGATCTCTGACGAGCAGATAAATCCAGGACAAGCAGATTAACTACCTGGACCACCAGATCTACCATGGGTTCAGAATTCTGTTGGAAAAACAACAAAGAAAGAAACTTGACTGCATACAGACCGCTCTAAGGGCTGTGCAGTCAAATTGGAGGCCACTTTAAACATCTTCTAGGTACTGAAATGGATAACTGACTCCAAACCAATAATTAATTAATCTAGTTAAGCTAGTGGGTTTTTCCCCTTACACTAACACTAACCAAGCATAACATTATGACCACCTGCCTAAAATTGTGTTGGTCTTCTTTTTGCTGCTAAACCCGTTATAACCCATCGAGCATAAACAGCATGATCTTCTTCAGCAATTTGAGCTACAGTAGCATCTGTTAGATCGGACCAGGCGATTTAATTCTTAAATTCGTCTCCCTCTAGTGGTAACCGATGGTCAGCTAGAGTGGTTATTTTTAATCAAATTTATCAGCAGCAAACTCACTTTCCCTAGACGGAAAAACTGAAATTAACTGAAAAGTAAAATTGATCTTACAATAGCTCCTGGAGTGCCTGTAAGTCCGGGCAATCCTCGGATGCCTTGTGGTCCTGGGGGGCCCTGTATAAAAAATATAAAAATGCATGACTGAATCAAACCGTCTGTAATGTTACACTCTGTTACAATGCACATTGTTGCATTGTTGTTTAATGGAATAAATGTTTTAAATAATCAAACTTACTTGAACTCCTACTCCTGCCTCTCCTTGGTCACCCTGTAGGTTTTGCACGCACGCACGCACACACACACACACACACACACACACACACACACACACACACACACACACACACACACACACACACACACACACACACACTTTTTATTATTATTATGAAATTTAAAGTCAGTCACTGGTATGAACGAGCAACACTCCTATACAGTACACTGACCTTCACACCTGGTTGTCCTGGAGATCCATTCGAACCGGTCGGTCCCTAAAGTGAGACTCAGAATCAGATCTTTGTTTTTGTATGATTATAAGTACAGAACGTACATAATAATAAAGTATATATATATATAGTCTAATGTACATTATGCTCTGTGTACATTATGTACAGTGGTTGTCAAAAGTGTGGAGTGGAAACACCAAGTCTTTGTTTTTGAGAGGAACATGCAAGTCACATCAAGACCAAGCTTGACCCCATGCAGTTTGCGTATTGTCCAAACCATTCCATGGATGATGCCATGTCCACGACCCTACACCTGGCCCTCACCCATCTGGACAATAAGGACATATGTACAAATGCTGTTCAGACTTCAATTCAGCATTCAACACAATCAGCTGCTAAGGGATGATTGTGTTAAATGATCGTGACTGACTGACGTCTACAAGTCAGAAAGACCTCAGTCAGTCCGGTTCAGAAAAAACATCTCTAGCACCACCACAATGGGGCCCCTCAGGGCTGCGTGCTCAGCCCACTGCTGTTCACTCTGCTGACTCACGACTGTGTAGCAATGCAATGGTGGGTCTCATCAGCAAGAACGACGAGTCGAGGAGGTGCAGGATTCAACAACCTTGTGTTGAGCCATCAACCTGTCTCTGAATGTTGACAAAACTAAAGAAATAGTTGTTGACTTTAGGAGAGCACAGAGCGGCCATTCTCCACTGATTATTTAAAGAATCCTCAGTGGAGATCCTCAAGAGCACCAAATTCCTTGGTGTTCATCTGGCGCAGAACTTCACCTGGTCATTCAACACGAGCTTCATCAGCAAGAAAGCCCAGCAGCATCTCTACATTCTAAGAAGGCTAAGGAAAGCCCATCTCCCCCCCAACCCCTCACCCCCATCCTGACTATGTTCTACAGAGGGACCATTGAGAGCATCCTAAGCAGCTGCATCATTGTCTGGTTTGGGAACTGCATGCAAGAACCAACAGAGGAGGGATGAGAAGATCAATGTAGTCTCTCTCACCTCTATCACAGAAATTTACACCCGCAAAACCAACAGCATTGTGGACAACTCCATATACCCCCCTCACACACACATACTTCACTCTCCTACTCATACACATCCATGTCTACAGCACCACCCACATTATTATCATATTATAACTGTTTAAAAGCTGTTTTGCACCTCCCAATTGCTGCTCTTGCTTTTTTGCACAACATTGTGTTCATGTTTACAAGTACACTCTTATTTATTGTTCTCTCTTTTGCATATTGTACAATATAACATTATACTGCAGGTTTACTGGTCGGTGCTATTATATGCTTTGAGTATCTGCTTTGGACTGTCTGTTTACACTCAGTTGCACATGATGCACTTAATGTGGTGAGGGCACTTACTTTAATCATCAGCTCTGTGTTCTGTTATGCAGCTCTATGTTATGTGATGTAGCTCTCCAGGGTCCTGGAGAAACGATGTCTCATTTTACTGTGTACTGCATCTAAAATTATTTGCTATTCCTCTAGTAAAACTTTCAAAGTTTTTCTTCACTAGTTGGAGATTTTCTTGTGATCCAGTTCAACTCAGAGCAGTTCAAAAGGATTTTTTTGCTCTCTAAATATCGCTTACTGGAGCTCAGACGTACGCTTCAGCTGACTGCCTTGTTGTACGGTGAAGTCGGTTCCAATGAGCCGCAGTCCAGACGGAATTGCATGATGCTGAATTAGGGAATGGTTGCCATGTTCCTTTCACCCGAAATAAGTCTCCAGCTTTGTCTGCTCTAAAACAACCCCAAACCACTAAGCTTCCACCTCAATGTTTGACTGTGGGGGTGAGGCAGTCTGATCATATCTTCTCTCTTGTTCTCTGTCTTACACAAGATCTTCTGTTAGAGATAAAAAAATGTCTCATTCTGTGAACTCCACACAACTTTCACTCTCCAATACTTGTGCTTTTTTGACGGTGACCTATTTTGTTGCATAGAAACATGCATTTGCCTCAAATAACATAAAAGACTAAGTGTTTCCACACTTTTAACAGGCACTTTATATGTGTCAGTGAGTTACTATTTCAAACCCTTTACTCTTCAGTTCACTGTACATCCTCACGATGCAAATAAAACAGGCCTCATTTATCAATCTTTTTACAAAGCTAGAAATTGTTTTCACTTCATTCTATGGCAATAAATTATTTAATAACATAATATATAACATGAATAATAACCATAAACGTCTTATTTAAAGTCGCTTTACTTGAATCGCTGAATTATCTTAACAAAAACTAAACAACTGCACTCCACAACTTCAGATCCGTCCATCTGGGGTCGAACCATGAGAATAAAAAAAAAGCTCATACTTACAGTTGGTCCTCGAATTCCTGGCTCTCCCGGGTTTCCCTGTGCAACAGACATGTGATGTCACTAACACAAAGCACAAGCTTTCAGCCGCACACACACATACACATACATGTAAACAGAACAGAACTGCACATATGCATGCACACATAACCCTCTAGTGCTTTTACTGTATATATGGCATTTACTGCATTTATACAGCCTGGGTTACACACACACACACACACACACACACACACACACACACACACACACACACACACAAACACACAGATATACACTGACACACATATATAACATTTTTGTGAGTACTTTGTAACACACTCGTTAATATAAACAAGCACAGGTGTCAAACTCAAAGCAGGTTCACTTATCAGCGGGATTTGTGTGATGTGCTCTCTAAATCCAGAAAACCACTCCAGGGATAAACCTTTAGGCACTAAACCTTTATAACCTATTTATCTCCATAAAGCTGCAATGGGACGATAAATATTGTTAAAAGCGATTTATAAATAATTGAGGACTCGTGTTCACATTTTTATACCAACATCATATACGTATCTGATCTGATGTATCTGATCATATACGAATCTGACTGCGATTTAAATGTTTCTGTACACTGTATGGACGGAAGTTTGTGACTTGACCATAACATTGGAATTTGCTCTTCAACATTTAACTCAAGAAGCTTTTCAAGTCAAACTTTTTAAGTTAGTCCTGTTATAATAACCTCCACTCTTCTAGGAAGATGCTCCACTAGATTGTGGAGTGTAGATTTTGAAGTTTGTGGAGATTTGTGGTGGTCAGCATTCCAACTCTTCCCAAAGGTGTTCATTAGGGTTAAGCTCAGAGCTCTACAGCATGCAACATCTTTGACCATGTAAACCATATGTTCATGGAGCTGCCTTCTTGCACAGGGGGCACTGTCATGATGGGACAGGTTTGGGTCTCCTAGATCAAGTGAAGGGAAAATTTAATTCTACCTCATCCGAAGATGTCCAATTGTGTGCCTCCAGCTCTGTGGTAACAGTTGGGGAAGAACCACATATGGCTGGAAAATTCAGGTGTCCCAATACTTTTGTCCATACAGTGTATGCATGAATCAGGATAATACATTTCTCCTACAATGCAGTGTTTTATATATATTATACTTAAGATATAAAACACATCCAGACGCCTAATTGTTACCCATAAGGCCATAAACATAAATAAATCCTTATATCAACAATTCTATAACTTTTGAAAAACGTCATCTAATATGTAAATAGTTACCATAGAAATGATAACATATTACAACAAGCATATTGGTATACAACTGGGAAAATAAAGACCTGCTGTCTGACCAATCAGAATGCAATAATCAGCAAATACAAATATATTCAAATGACAAATACAGAAATTGAGTTTGACACCTGAGAGGTTGACACTACTGGACAACACTGAAGACACACAGACACACAGACACAGACATCACCCCCTTCCTCCCTCCCAATCCCCCATCATAAAGCATTGCAGCCAACATTCACAGCCACAGAAAACCTACCGGTCTGCCCAAGACTCCTGGGAACCCAGGCAAGCCCTAAAGGAAAGAAAAGAGAGGCACAGGATGTATAGGAGAGAAAAAAGTGAGGAGATGTGACAGTCCAGTGAAGAGTGAAAGGACAGGACAGATAAATCATAGACAAGAAGACAGTGAGATAAAGAGAGGAAAGAAGAAGACAGACAGATAAGTAGTGGTGGGGTGGGGTGGGGAGACAGGAAGTTGAGCTGTTAATAGCAGTGCTGCATTGGTTACTTTCTACAGTGTGTTCTGTGGAGCCTCAGCCACAGAGCTCCAGCAGCCTAGTGCAGCTCCTACAGCCAATGACAAACCAACGAGGGGCTGTCATGGTGGGCTAACGTTACTCACAGGTGGACCTGGGACACCAGATGAGCCCTTTAAACCCTGCTCCAGAGGGGAATAAATACATGTATGAGTGTGAGTCTTTACCCACTTGCCCTTATTGCTTTTTTTCAATCACCATTCTTTAATCATTATTCATTTTTACATACCTGAGGTCAACGCTTCATATCTACAACAAAGATTTATTTAGAAATTCCAGAGCACTTTCACTTGTAATACATACACAGGTAACCCCCAAGTTATGATGGAGATGAGTTCCGATTACTCAAGGCTCCCCAGGAGTCTTAAAGAGCTGTCTTAGTGATCAGTATGGGATAGTATACTATAGTATACATAATTAGGCAAAACAAAGCAATTTGCACCTGTGAGATTGAAAAATCATAAGTCTAACCATCGTGACCCGGGGACTACCTGTAATTGGAAAAATTTTAAGAATTAATCATACGTCAATACGAGGCGGTATCAAAAAGTTTAGAGATTAGTTTTGTAACACGCAACAGATGGCAGCACAAGGCTGCACGCACAGTCACAGGGAGCACCGACCTTCATAAGTCAGTGTGCCAGAAGACATCCTGCGTACAACAGGAACTTTGCAACTGGTGCTTTTCTGACCATGTCCGTTACCACGTCTGTGATCATGTAATCATGGACAGCAAGTTAGAACACCCCGTCACAGAGCGCTCCTAACATGTTAGTTTCTCGCCAGAAACATGATCTCACTTCTGCACACAACCTACTCGCCCGATTTGGCTCCTGGGGACGCGAAGATGAAGATTCGTCTCAAAGGTCGCCATTTTGACACCATTGCTGAGATCCAGCATGAATCGCAGAAGATGCTTGACACACATTTCGAAAAGAAGACTTCCAGGACACATTCCAGAAGTGGCAGGAACACTGTGAGTACTGTATTACTTTGCAAGGGGACTATTTTGAAGGTGATAGTGTAAAAACAGATAAATTAAGTACTTTCTTGCAAACTAAGCAAGTCTTGAAGCTTTCTGATACCAGCTCGTATACATTTACAGCATTCGGTAGATGCCCTTATCCAGATTGACTTACAACCGAGTGGTTGAGGGTTAAGGGCCTTGCTCAAGGGCCCATCAGTGGCATATTGGTGTAGCTGGGATTCTAACTTGTGATGCTTTATGCCTCTGGTCCAATGCCTTAACCACTGATTTACCACCTCCCTCATATACAGTCTTTTTATCTGAAGTGCATGTGCTGTCAGATATAATAAAGTTTATATAAAGCTACACTCCTGGAAGCACTGAAACACCATCGCTTTTAAGATTTCCCTAAAGAGAACAGATTTCTGTGATTCGCTTTCAGAATTTCAGGTCATCTTGCTATACTGAGGGTTACACTGAGTAATCTAATATTTATGCCTTTGCTATTTTTAGCAGCATAACAGTCACCACTGTACCACAACACAAAAACACTCAGTACTTCAGAATAACTGTATAAACATACACTATAAAGCATTATCATTTTCAAAGTTACAAGGACAGCTGCTTTCTTACCGGCTTTCCATCCTGTCCCTGTTTCCCAGGTTCCCCAGCTAAACCCTAAAAAAGAGAACCTTTTCAATATGATGTGTGAAGTAAAATTGGCCTCAGAGTTGGATTGAGAAATATGACACTTACAGGGAGGCCATCTCTGCCCTTTTCTCCTACTTCTCCTCTTTCCCCCTTATCTCCACGGAAACCGGCTACTCCCTATATGTTGGAGAAAAACACACAGACACTTTCAGTACTAAAGCAAGTAAAATAAGCATATAGACACTTTTTTACATCATCATTTAGGTTGTATACAGATACATTCAGTGTATATACTGTAACCCTATTAGGCCCAACCCTATAACTAATGCAACAATCCCAATCTTTCCATCAGTAACCCAAACATTTCCAACCCTACCCCTAAAAAACTAGTCTAATTCCAAAAACCTTTACCCCACCCTCAGGATATTTAACCCTAATTTTTTAAAAACCTCAAACCTACCATTATAAACCCTAACCCTAATCCCAACAACCCCAACCCTACCATCACACACCCTAACCTCAATCCCATTAACCCCAAACCTACCACAACACACTCTAACCTCAATCCCAACAACCCCAAACCTACAATCATAAACCCTAACCTCAATACCAACAACCCCAAACCTACCCTCATGAACCCTAACCTTAATCCCAACAACTCAAACCCTACCATCATGAACCCTAACCTCAATCCCAACAACCCCAAACCTACCACAACACACTCTAACCTCAATCCCAACAACCCCAAACCTACAATCATGAACCCTAACCTCAATCCCAACAACCCCAAACCTACTCTCATGAACCCTAACCTCAATCCCAACAACCCCAAACCTACAATCATGAACCCTAACCTCAATCCCAACAACCCCAAACCTACCATCACACACTCTAACCTCAATCCCAACAACCCCAAACCTACCCTCATGAACCCTAACCCCAATCCCAACAACCCCAACCCTACCATTATGAACCATAACCTCAATCCCAACAACCCCAACCCTATCATCATGAACCCTAACCTCAATCCCAACCACCCCAAACCTACCATCATAAACCCAAGCCTCAACCCCAACAACCCCAACCCTACCATCATGAACCCTAACCTCAATCTCAACAACCCCAACCCTACCATCATGAACCCTAACCTTAATCCCAACAACCCCAACCCTACCATCATGAACCCTAACCTCAATCCAAACAACCCCAAACCTACCATCATAAACCCAAGCCTCAACCCCAACAACCCCAACCCTACCCTCACACACCCTAACCTCAATCTCAACAACCCCAACCCTACCATCATAAACTCTAACCCTAATCCCAACAACACCAACCCTACCATCATAAACCATAACCTCAATCCCAACAACCCCAAACCTACCATCATAAACCATAACCTCAATCCCAACAACCCCAAACCTACCATCATAAACCCTAACCTCAATCCCAACAACCCCAACCCCAAAGTAAGCATACAGCACTTACCCGTTCACCTTTAGTTCCAGGAGGTCCTTGAGCACCATCCTCTCCTTTAATACCTTGTGGTCCTTGCAAACCCCGTGGCCCAGTAACAGACTGAACTATGGAGTCACCCTAGACCACACAACACCATCATCATCATCATAATCATCAACACTGTCATATGTAGTATGACTGAAGGAGAACAGACCAAACCAATAAAGTGCTACACTTTTTTATCCTTCTTTATTTACCTTAGGTCCAGGAGGTCCTACTCCACCATTTACCCCAGGCTTACCCTGAAGATGAACAGATCAAATGGTGAAGTTTACTATATATATTTAGACAGATCTTTCTAAGTAAACCTATTAATGGCATTGATGCTCACCGTCTCGCCTTTCTCTCCCTTCTCGCCTCTCTCTCCCTGTAAAAATGGAGATCAAGACAAAATTGATATGGCCTGCTATTCATCTTCTCTCATCTAATGTTATTTTGTAGCTCCAGTCCTGCATTATCCCTGGAGTTTTACATCTAATCAGTTAATCATCTGGACCTTCTCAGTTGAATCAGGTGTGCAAAATTAAAAAAGAAAAACGCTTTGTGATTAGCATTCAGCCAGCGCAGATTATGTTTACTGCCAAGGACACTGTACCTGCAAAAAGCAACAAAAACAATGCAAAATCATACACACACTGAGTGTGTTTAACTGCTGTTTCAGCTCATTTGAAAGCTACACGGATTAACATAGGAGCACACAAGCAGGCTGTAGATATTAGGAATGTGCATCTCCATCTCGATGCATAGCCAACGATACAATACATTAAACATACATATGCAGCAGCTACCGATGTTGTGTACTGTGATACTGTTGTGTTTCCAGGAAGATGCAGCTCTACCTCTGCCATGTTAATCTCTATGTATGTGACTTTCAGGACACGCCTCTGTCTCCGTAATGTTATTCACGTATTCGTCATATTTACGTAGCAGCAGTGGTGCTGAAAGAATGGGCTCGGGAAAAAGTTTACATATACATATAAAATAATGGTCACACATTTTTGGTAAAAGTATAGTGCATCTACCAATAATAATACATAAATAAATTACAAATACGTTAGAAGCGATGCATCACGATACCAATGCCAACTTGTATCCGATGCATCACATCCATAACTTTTATGCCGATGCACATCAGTGAATCTTACCATCTCTAGTAGATACCGGTTTGTTTCAAATGAGCTTTACTGTCCTCTCATGATGCACCTTAGCAGCTACGAGCTAATACACCAAAGACTGGTGTTTAAAGTACTACTCAGATCAGATAAGTTAAAGAAAAAGCTTGAAAGGTCGAGTAAATAAGAGCCTACCTTATCTCCTGATTTGCCAGACTCTCCAAGTTCACCAGCTCGACCTGGAACTCCAGGTATGCCAGGTTTTCCAGGCTCACCTGCTTGTCCAGGAGGACCCTCTGGTCCTCTTTCTCCAATTGCTCGACCTGTTGGGCCCTGAGGGCCCGTCTCTCCCTTTTGACCATGATCACCCTTTTGTCCTCGCTCTCCCGGAAACCCTCGAGCACCCTTCAGGAGTTCAGGAAAACAGAATTAGAAAATAAATGTTTGCACCGTCTGAAGCAGCTCTATGCTGATATTTCGCATACTTACTTGAATTGCTTTGAAATGACACCAGGACACATGCAGCGTTAACAAACCAGACGAGAAACACTCAGTGGTTGGATAATATAAAGTGTGATTTAGTTGATCCTCACAGTGTATATTGTTATGAGAAGCTAATCAATAGTTTATTCTCCTCTAACAACACATCCTGTAGGGTTTAGTTCCTCTCACGTTACAGCAATCAGACAACCAGCACATCCCTTTTTTTTTTTTTTTTTTTTAAATGAACAGCATTGTTCAGAGGGGGTGTGATTAAGAATCAGCTTCTGAATGGAGAGTCATGGAGAATGAGCATCAATGCTAATGTGTACACCTGTGTGAGTACTGATGATGTCATGCTTTGGAATCTCCCCTTCATGACGATGATGACAGTGGAGTTACTATTACTACATCCCAAAATCATATATATATATATATATATATATATATATATATATATATATATCAACCCCCACATACATACACACACACAATCTCACTAACTTACATCTGCACCAGGTGGGCCTTGGGGTCCTGAATCTCCTTTATCCCCTTTGGCTCCTTTATCTGTTTCCTTGATCAGAACATCTTTCTTTTCCATCACCATCTGTAGATCTCTGATCTGTAGACAAACGAGAATGTCTCACACCTGCTCGGTTAAAACTCACATGTCGTGTTCAGTGTTACACCTCGGAGTACCTCGATGCCAAAGTCAGAAAGTGCTCTCTTCACATCCTGAAACAGAAAAGGAAAATATACGTTTGTTTTCTCGCGGTGTACAAGTTTGTGTTCAACAAGCAAACCCTAACCCTAGATTTACATTTAGAATTATTGTTCTAGATAGAATATATGAAAGAAATAGAATTGCATTTAAAACGGACTTCTAATGGACCTAATTTGGCAAACATAAACCCGGCCACTTCCGGTTTTATCTGATTACAGATGCATCTAAACACCTCATACAGACACTGGCTCCACTAAACATCCTGAATTTCTGGTGCTCAATATTACTGATATTGACTTCATGATATCACACAACACAACACTTACCACTGAAGTCCCTGGTTTTCCAGGTGAACCATCTTCTCCTGGATCTCCCTGATAAAATTTTTTATCAAAAATATATGAAAAATGTCTTAAGATCGTACGCAATTTACAATATACAAAAAAAACGTGAAGAACAGATATTTGTCCATATGTTAAAGCACATACATGTTCTCCTTTTGTTCCTTGTGGTCCTCTTTCACCCTAGAAAATATCATTTAGTGAAGATTTTTTTCACAGTGAAACATGGAAATGAAAGGCTCTTGCAAATGAAACTGAGACTCCACTCACCCTGGTACCTGCATCTCCTGGAATGCCAGGTTGTCCCTAAAAGACAAAGATATTACTTGGACAAAAATCTTTTTGGTAGATTTTTTTTTTTTCATTGTTAATAACATTAATAACATATTATAAGATGGAGTTTTAATACACCTGTGCAATTTGGCCCACACACTTATCAAGAGCGATTTATTATAATTATTTTTTTTACATTTCATTCCCCATTTAGTCCCCATTTGCTCTTATTATCAGTGTGCTTATGGAGATTTTATGCTCATTCAGCATTGTGTTCAATAACGTTGAGCTCTTTAGCAGGAGATTTTTCACTTCAACCCATATAAAGAAGATCTTCATGGAGCTGGCTTTGTGCACAGGGGCACCATCATGCTGGAACGGGTTTGGGTCTCCTAGTTCGAGTCAAAGGAATATTTTAATGCTACTGTTTCCAAAGATGTCCTACGCAACATTTTAGAGACGAAACCACGTTTGGCTGGAACTGGACTGGTGTCCCAATACTTTAGAGTGTAATTTAGAAGTTGAGTGTTTCAACAATGAGATTTTTTAACAAGACATAAATTAAAAAAATCATATCAAACAACCAGGTAAATGATATCAAAGTGTGTTTACAAGCAACCGGTTAGTAAACTGGTGTAACTCACAGGTGGTCCTGGTGGTCCTCGAGGTCCAGGGATAGGTGATATATCAGCTCCTTTAACATATATCACCTGTGAAATCATGAAAATTGTTTGAGAGAGAGAGTCACAACATAGACCCAGTGAAACATTAAGAATAAACCTGAAAACACCTGCATTTTGATAAAACCTCTGCCCTCACAATTGCACAATTGCACACATACACACACCTGTCCTGGAGGTCCAATGTTTCCAGGAACCCCTGGTGATCCAGCAGGACCAGAGGGGCCAGTGGGCCCTGCAATGCCCCGATCCCCTTTGATCCCATCCTGACCCTGAGAGAAAAAGGAAGAACAAACCATTTCTTTAAATAACAGGCATAAATGCGAATTTAATGTAAATTGAATGATATTAATTAGATTACAGTTTGAACAATTGCTACACCGAGGCATTTTTACATCTGTGTAAATGCACGTGACATTTTAAACCACACAAAAACTACCCTCTGAGGCGTGAAGGCAAACTCATTACGAGTCAATAAAAGAAATAAATGACGTGGAGACATTTGCGATGCTACAGTGCAGCCTGATAACCCATTAATAACACTAACGAGGCTTCATTTACTACACATCTGTACTATACCATCTTTACTTAATCATCTATAGCTGTCTCATGACCAACCAACAAAAGATAAAGAAAGAGGGTTTTTTTATGTTAGATGGCAGATAGGATTCAGACCATGTAGGAATAAATAGAATTGACTATTTTTACTCATCAATCCACATTTGATCGCTCACAATGGAACTTTGTAAGAGATTTCCTATAGGTCAAAATGTGAGCTATGAACTCCAAGAAGCTGTCTGTGAACAAACTGTGGTAATGCATACAGTAGATCAAGGATAGATTTCTTAGAGAAACTGGACATGTGGGAATGGAAGGCTTTGTTTAGGGGGTTAAGAATTAATGAAAGACCTCAGATATGAGGTGGTAAAAAGTTTCAAGACGAAGACGCCACAGATCCGGTTGCTTTTGCTGAATGTCCTGAGTGACAGTGTAGATAGACAGCATGGTGGTCTGTAGGATGGTTTTGGAGGTGAAGAAGAAGAGGAGGAGAGTGAGGACTGAAAGAAGAATAAGATGGTGGAAGCTGAAGGAGGAAGAGTGTAGTGTGAGGTTCAGGCAAGAGGTCAGACAGGGGCTCGGTGGTGGTGAAGAGGTGCTGGATGATTGGGAAACTACTGCAGGAGTGATAAGGAAGAGAGATAGAAAGGTGCTTGGTGTGACATCTGAAAATAGAAAGGAAGACAAAGAGACGTGGTGATGGAATGAGGAAGTACAGGAGAGCATAAGGAGAAAGAGGTTGAAGAAACAGAATTGACAGAGTGATGAGAAAAGTAGGCAGGAGTACAAGGAGCTGCAACAGCAGGTAAAGAGGGATGTGGTGAAAGCTACAGTATGGTTTCTTGCTGAGGAAGAGCACCATAGATGCATTATTTGCTTTGAGAATGTTGATGGAGAAGCATAGAGTGGGAACAAAAGCAGTTGCATTGTGTGTGTGTGGATTTAGAGAAAGCGTACGACAGGGTGGAGAGAGGAGTTGTGGTATTGTATGAGGAAGTCAGGTGTGTCAGAGAAGTAAGTGAGGGTGGTGCAGGACATGCATGAGGACAGTGTGACAGCAGTGAAGTGTGCAGTAAGAACAACAGACTGGTTCAAGGTGGTGGTTGGGCTGCATCAAGGATCGAGCCTGAGCTCTTTCCTGTTTGCAGTGATGATGGACAGTTTGAAGGACGAGGTCAGACAGGAGTTTTCATGGACTATGATGTTTGCAGATTGACTTGTGGTGAGAGTAGGGAGCAGGTTGAGAAGAGCCTGGAGAGGTGAAGGTACACGCTGGAGAGAAGGGGAATGAAAGTCAGTAGGAGTAAGACAGAGTACATGTGTGTGAATGAGAGGGAGGGCAGTGGAGGGGTGCGGTTGCAGGGAGAAGAGGTGGAGAAGGTGGAGGATTTCAGGTACCTGGGGTCAACAGTGCAGAGTAATGGAGAGTGTGTTAGAGAAGTGAAGAAAAGAGTGCAGGCAGGGTGGAGTGCGTGGAGAAGAGTGATAGCAGGAGTGATTTGTGAAAGAAGAGTATCTGTGAGAGTGAAAGGGAAAGTTTATAGGACTGTGGTGAGACCTGAGATGTTGTATGGATTAGAGACAGTGGCATTGAGTAAAAGACAGGAGGTGGAGCTGGAGGTAGCAGAGCTGAAGATGTTAAGATGTTCATAAAGAGTGATGAAGATGGACTGATTTAGAAACTATTTTATTAAACGGGAAGCACATGTAGGACATTTTGGAGACAAGGTGAGGGAGGTGAGATTGAGATGGTTTGGACATGTGCAGAGGAGGCACTTGGGGTATATCGGTAGGAGACTGCTGAGGATGGAGCCACCAGGAAGGAGGAAAAGAGGAATATCAAGTAGGAAGTTTATGGATGTGGTGAGTGAAGACACGCAGGTAGTTGGTTTTAAAGAGGCAGATGTAGAGGACAGGGGGGTGTGGACACGGATGATCCGCAGCCGAATGAAGAAGAAGAAGAAGAAGATGGGACTCTCAGGATACGCTTTGGTCTCCGTAGTGTTGTGATAACGTCATATTCACTTAGCAGCAGAGGTGCTGAGAGGATGTGCTCGAGAAACAGTTTAGCAAACAAAAAAATGTATCTATATAGCAAATATTGGTCACAAATTATTGGTCACTTTCTAAATAATAAGTCTATCGCATCTACTACTAATAGTATATAAATAAATCATTTTTTACTGATGCAAAAATGTAAAAAATGCTGCACTTGGACACAAATACCAATTTGCATCTGATGCACATGTTTTTAAATCGATGCATCACTTCTTTAACTTTCATGTCGATGAACCTTTGCGAATATGTGAATCTTACAATCCCTAATGGATGGTGTGCACGATCTTAGAAATAAGAATTAAGCTTTAAAAAATGTTTATGGCCCTTCCCATAGAGCACACATCATATTTCAGAATCTTCTGACGCTTCAATAACGTTCCTTCTAAGAACTTCAACTTCTGGTTCTTCTCTCTGTCACACTCAGACACAAACTGTGCTTCATCACAGTTACATCTTCTATCCATCTGCACTATTTTAGGTCTCTTATCCCAGAGATCCCTCATGTCTGTGTTACCTTCTGGTTCTTCTATTTAGTTCCGCTGCCATAGCGAGTCTTGCTGGAGTCCCAACTGCAGAGTATCCTTAACTTTCATACAACAATAAATACACATAATAATCCATATTCTCTCTCTCTCTCTCTCTCTCTCTCTCTCTCTCTCTCTCTCTCTCTCTCTCTCTCTCTCTCTCGGTTTGAGTTAAACATGCTCCTGAGGTCCCATTGACCACTGTCCCTGCCCCTCTCCTCTACTCTTCTCTAATCTGCCCACTTCGTCCAGCCCTGCCTTTGGATGGTGGTTTTTTTCGATTGTTTTCTCATCAAAGCCCTGGAGATCCATGAAATTACGGATTTAGAACAGGAGCTTTGAGGATTTGGATTTGTACTGTAGTTAATGTCAACAGTCTGCTACACTGACTCAGGACTACATCGTTCATCTGTAATAAATGGACATTCGGTGGAACCCAGTTGAGAATGATGTTCCTTCTTGAGTTTGGTTCCTCTCAAGGTTTCTTCCTTTTGCCATCTCGGGGAGTTTTTCCTTCACAATAGTCGGCACCTGCTTGTTCATTATTCATTCTTTCTTACCGCATTATCTGTGTAAAGCTGCTTTTGCTTCGTGTCTGGGGTACAGTGCGTCAAATCAAAACTTGGTTCTTGTCAATACATTATAATATGTTGCGGGATAAAATGAAAAGGACTGAAAGACAAATGTATTATAACTGTCTTACATTTCTTCCTGGAGGTCCTGAATCTCCTTTTTCACCCTGTGCAATTAATCAGAGACAAAACACAATCTGTCAAAGCTTTAAACTTCACTGCACTTTGAACTTAAAGTTTTTTCTCTTTTTTTACCTTTCTGCCATCTTCACCAGGGACGCCATCTTCACCCTAGATTTTTTTTTTCCACAAAGGGAAATCATTAAAGTACATACATAATCCCATTAAAAGATAAAATTTGCTACCATTTAAAACTCATAATGAATTCTTATTCCTATTCAAGCTCCAAATTGACTACAAAGTCTTTATAATATTTGATGCTTTAAATAAAATATAAATACAGAAGCTCAGTTAAAAGTGCTGATCGAGATCATTAAAATAATTTGGTATCCGTGTTCGACGTTAAAAAAGTCTGGTGGACTGAAAATGATTAGCAATTTTGTGAAAGATTTTGTCTTCCATAGAACCATTGGTTGATGTCAGGGAAACATTTCCTCTCCCTGAAGGCCAACACAGAGACGATGAGGAGGAGTTTCTTCTTATTGGTAATTCAGGCCTTTAACCAGGAGAACACCAAGGACCAGAGACTCACATGCAGAACACCACCACCTCATACTGCCTCTTTGCCCACACATATACATTTCATATGTCCCTGTCTGTCTGTCTGTCTGTCAGTCAGTCAGTCAGTCAGCCTGTCTGTCTCAGTCAGTCAGCCTGTCTGTCTCAGTCAGTCAGCCTGTCTGTCTCAGTCAGTCAGTCAGTCAGTCTGTCTGTCTGTCTGTCTGTCTGTCTGTCTCAGTCAGTCAGCCTGTCTGTCTCAGTCAGTCAGTCAGTCAGTCAGTCAGTCAGTCTGTCTGTCTGTCTGTCTGTCTGTCTGTCTGTCTGTCTGTCTGTCTATGATGAATTGTTCAGGATTAAAGCTCCAAATGTGTCCAAATGTCAACACTTACAGGTTTTCCTGTAGATCCAGCTTTTCCGTCCTCTCCTGGTTTTCCCTGAAACCAACCCAAAAAAGTGTTACTGTCAGTGAATAAATGTCTGGTTGCACACACATTTTACTGCACTGCAGATCTGCATTTATAATATCTCTATGTGCAGATCCTGTACAGGCACGATAACGATATTAAAGCGCGTATCTCTGTGTGTTTGCATGCGTATAGATCTTTTAATCTGAGCAGGTGTGTGTGTGTGTGTGTGTGTGTGTGTGTGTGAGAGAGAGAGAGAGAGAATGTGTCATCTCTAACGTTTGTGCCTGCAGCCCCTGGAGGTCCTACAGGTCCTGGAGGCCCCTGAGGTCCTCGAAGTCCTGCTAAGCCCTAAAGAAAAGAATAAAAAAGAAAAACTACACATTCTTGCACTTTTGAATTTATGTTTGGCAGGAAAAGAAAAATAGGAAGACATCGTCTCCACCTAGTGGTCAACTGAAAGACAAAAATACTCACATCTCTACCAGGGTCTCCCGTTTTCCCAGGATCACCCTGTAAAAAATGTAGACATCATAGTTGAATCTACAGGGTTATTTGGACGTAGACTAAGAATACAATCAGGAATAAAACTCTGTTGTGTGCATGTTAAATTAGAGGTGTTAAGTGTCTATTCATCTCAGAATACTGTACATATCAACAATCACTTAGTTTACACTCTTACACAACAATTATTTCCTATTATACAATAATCTGTCTAAATACTCCCTTCTGTCTGCCTAGAAGGTGTGAGTTTAGAGCATTCAACACTGGTGGTTTGCGTTATGTCCCTAAACTTTTTTCTGTGAGGCCACATAATTTTGTCTCACAGACCGGTTCGGTCTCTAACTGAAAACGACATGGGCCGGAGTGACTACCAGTATTATTATAGAGATTTTATAATGATTTTAAATGTATTTATTTTGCCTCCTAATGCTAGTTTAATTTCTGCACTGTACAGAAAATGAGTATTACTTTTTAATAAATATATCGCCTATTAAAAGAGCACGATTACTATTATAATGACTTTTTTCATAATCATTGCTTTTGGAATCAAAATATTGATTTACTTATGCATATAGTTGGTGAGTGAATCTAACAAATAATTATACTATGTTAACAACTGGAGGTCGACCAATTTTACCGATAGCTAGGATGAACCGTACTTGCCAATAACCGATACAGGATAAAAAATACAAAACAAACAAACATAAGACTCCATATAAAATAGTACTAAAGTTTATTATAAAAAAAAAACAAACAATACTTAATCATGAAAATTTTCTAAAGGAAATACATTTGAATGTATGAATTAATAAATATAAATCTATAATTAATAAACTCTAAATAAAAACTATACACGCGGAGATAGCAATTCGCCCCTAGAGGTCGCTCTTGTAATGTCAGCAGACCGAAAGCCGGAAAAACTATGGATTTATGTTGATAGCCGAGAATTCCAGTGATAAAAATGGCAAAACAACAACAGCTTCATTTTTAGTGGACGAGTCACAGACGCACTTAATTCTCACCCACACACCATATCCACTCCTTGATCCCTTAATCCTCTACCACTGCACCACTGATCACTCCATCCTCTACCACTGCACCACCGATCCCTCCATCCTCTACCACTGCACCACTGATCACTCCATCCTCTACCACTGCACCATGCTTCCTCCATCCTCTACCACTGCACCATGCTTCCTCCATCCTCTACCACTGCACCATGCTTTCTCCATCCTCTACCACTGCACCACTAATCACTCAACCTCTACCACTGCACCACTGATCACTCCATCCTCTACCACTGCACCACTGATCACTCCATCCTCTACCACTGCACCATGCTTCCTCCATCCTTTACCACTGCACCATGCTTCCTCCATCCTCTACCACTGCACCATGCTTCCTTCATCCTCTACCACTGCACCATGCTTCCTCCATCCTCTACCACTGCACCGTGCTTCCTCCATCCTCTACCACTGCACCGTGCTTCCTCCATCCTCTATCACTGCACCACTGATTACTCCATCCTCTACCATTGCACCATGCTTCCTCCATCCTCTACCACTGCACCACTAATCACTCAACCTCTACCACTGCACCACTGATCACTCCATCCTCTACCACTGCACCACTGATCACTCCATCCTCTACCACTGCACCATGCTTCCTCCATCCTTTACCACTGCACCATGCTTCCTCCATCCTCTACCACTGCACCATGCTTCCTTCATCCTCTACCACTGCACCATGCTTCCTCCATCCTCTACCACTGCACCATGCTTCCTCCATCCTCTACCACTGCACCGTGCTTCCTCCATCCTCTATCACTGCACCACTGATTACTCCATCCTCTACCATTGCACCATGCTTCCTCCATCCTCTACCACTGCCCCATGCTTCCTCCATCCTCTACCACTGCCCCATGCTTCCTCCATCCTCTACCACTGCACCATGCTTCCTCCATCCTCTACCACTGCACCATGCTTCCTCCATCCTCTACCACTGCACCATGCTTCCTCCATCCTCTACCACTGCACCATGCTTCCTCCATCCTCTACCACTGCACCATGCTTCCTCCATCCTCTACCACTGTACCACTGATTACTCCATCCTCTACCACTGTACCACTGATCCCTCCGTCCTCTACCACTGTACCACTGATCCCTCCATCCTCTACCACTGCCCCATGCTTCCTCCATCCTCTACCACTGCACCATGCTTCCTCCATCCTCTACCACTGCACCATGCTTCCTCCATCCTCTACCACTGCACCATGCTTCCTCCATCCTCTACCACTGCACCATGCTTCCTCCATCCTCTACCACTGCACCATGCTTCCTCCATCCTCTACCACTGTACCACTGATCCCTCCATCCTCTACCACTGCACCATAATTCATCCATCCTCTACCACTGTACCACTGATCCCTCCGTCCTACACCACTGTGCCTCTACTTCCCCCATCCTCAACCTCTCCATGACAATCTCTCAGGATACATTGAAGGTTAGTTTCTAGACTCGTCTCTGTTCTCCAACCTCGGTGATTGAACACATTTTCACTTGAGAAGCTGAGCCTCTAGCAGTCTTCAATACAGACTTTACATTAGCAAATTTCCTTACTATTTATTTTTCTCCAAACAGAGTTATAGACTAGTGGTATTTTTACTCAGTGTCCTAATGAACCAGACCTCGAGGCACGTTGTAAGTCGCTCCGGATAAGGATTTATGCCAAATGCCATAAATGTAAACGTAATGTAAGTGATGGTTCCCTGTGACTCCTGTTTTTTTAGTTTGTTTGTTTTTGAGAAGACTTTTTGAATTTCAACTTTTGGTATTTTTGTAGATTCTTAATATTGTTTCTCTTTTCTCATTGTTTTAGGCTTCAATAAAAAAAACTTCAAACTTTCAAACATCTTAAGTCTGTCTCTGGGCTTTAGATCACATGCTCTCCTGTGGCTCATTTTGACTCCCAAACCATCCCCCTGGACGTTTTGACTCTTGCCATGTTCAAACAATCAGCTCATCATCTGCTTCCTAATGAAGAATAATAAACTTCTACGTGTTTATGATTAATGTCACACCAAAACCCCTTTCTGCATTACATTTATTTGCAGATTTAAAAGCTGCATGTTTTCATAAAGAAGTTGTCAATTATCCTAATGCACAATAAAAGTGCTTTATACTTGTCACGTGCACATTACCTTCCGATTAACAACCCAGAGCCACTGAGCTACCGGTTCCCCACTACATACTCAGGGTCCACCCTAACAATAAATTCCTACATTAAACCCTGGCATTTGTCTTATTCTTTGAAATCTTGCATCCTTTTCTCTCCAGGTGAATCAGAGAATGTGCAAATATGTCTCCTGTATCACTGTATCATTAAACAATCCTCCATGCTGCAGACGAATTAGAAATAAAAGATGCAATCTTGATTTATTTTTGTATTCTGACCCTTAAACCAGGTGATCCAGGTGGCCCAGGTTTCCCATCCTGACCAGAACGTCCATCCAATCCAGCAGCTCCTCTTTCTCCCTGTGTGTGTACACACACACACACACACACACACACACACACAAGTTACACATTTTTCATGCAAAGTTTTCATGCAAACAACCCTAAATATTTCTTTACATTTAAAAAATCTTACCTTCTCTCCTGGACTTCCTCTTTCTCCTGGATCTCCCTACAGAACAATACGAGATGTGGTTAATGCTTGATTCATCGTTTCCTAATCTACTACATTCATGTGGATGCAGGTTTTCAGAGTAACGTTACATCGTTCGCTTTCTGTGCACAGGATGTTCAGGAGTGGACATGTTTAATATGTGTTATGAGAAAGTAACAGCTCCAGTGTCCTGCTCAGTCCTGTGTTCTGGTCCTGTGTTGACCTCATTTCAAACCACTGCCATTAGTTATGGTGGAGTAGTGCGCTGGTGCGCAAACGCGTGCACTGTAAAAGCTTTTATAAGAGTGGTGATAGCGTGAGTGCTGCGCAAAGGGAATTTCATGATCGTGTCCCGTTTGCTCGTGCGATTACAACACGGGTGCATCTTTTTAAGGAAACGTCTCAACACAGTGATGATGCGTGACAATGGCAGTTCCTCAATATTCTCTTGGGTGCAGTTCAAACACAACTGGGAAACACTAAAAACAAGTCCAATGATCTGTAAGATAATTGGTAAGATTCCTTAAAAAAAAAAAAAAGGAAACATATCTATGCTTTTGAAAAGAACAAAATGTCTTCAAATGAGCATTAACATTTTTTGGGTAACCTTTAGCTTAACTAATTAAAAAAAAAAAAAAAAAGCTAAATAATATTAAAACAATAATAATAATATTACACAATCTGCTCTTGGTGTATGTATGTACCTGGCATATGTACTTACTGTACATATGTCTATATACACACACACACACACACACACACACACACACACACACACACACACACACATGTTACATGCTGTACATTTGCACAATATAAGCACACTCCAGAATCTAGGAGAAAGTCTTCCCAGAAGACTGGAGGTTATTCTAAAAAGCACATACAAATCATATGGTATCCACAAATATTTTGTCCATATGTCGGTAGAAACCTTATAAAAAAAAAAAAAAGCCTACTTTTTTGGATTTTTGTTGTCTGATTAGAAAAATAAAAACATTGAGTGGAACAATAATTGACTTACTCTGGCTCCTACTGGTCCACGCTGACCCTCAGCTCCCTGAAATAACAAGATATTTTGTGTCAAACAAATGAGGCGTTCACCATAAAGAAAAATCGAATAAACAGAGTGAACCTAGTGCTGTTTTTACCCGTAATCCTGGTGTGCCCGGTGTTCCTGCTTCTCCCTGTAGACCTTTACTTCCATGTTCCCCAGGGTCACCAGACTCACCCTGTATCAGTACACAGACAGCATTAACAGCGTTTGGAAATGAACACAGTGCTGTCTTAAAAAAAGGAAAATCCATGTGAGTGAGTGCAGGGAAATGTGCACGTTAACACGGATAAGATACCGTGCCTTGTCTCCTTTGTCTCCTTTGTGAAAAGTAACCCCATCTCCCTGAAATACAAAAAAAAAAATAATCAGATAAATGAGCTGAACATATACAAAAAAAAAAAAAAAACAGTCCCTAAAGAGGACAAATAAATGGCTATAAAAGGTAATTCATTTAATTAATCAACCAACCAATCAATTACTTAATACATTACTTATTATTAATATAATTATTTATTCTATGATTTAAAATTATAACTATATATATATATAATTATAATAATTATTATCATTAACATTATTTTTTTTGTCTGCTTTCTGAATATTGGTTTACAATTTTCTGGAGGGGAAAAAAAATACCATGTGTTTTTTTTTTGTCATATACTTTGTCTATTGACCTTAGTGAATATCACACACATTATTTAGACTCTGGATAAATTAAATAGAAAAATTAGATAGTCTTTTTTTTCCACAATAACTAAACCCCACTATTGAGCACTATTCTATAACAAAGTCTTCAAAATGTACATCGTTTTGTATAAAAAAAAAAGTGGGCTCACCGCATCTCCAGGGGGTCCTGGGGGACCTTGGATTCCCTAAAATAAAAAGTACATAGTGACGTGTGGTGTTTGTGCATTGTATTTGTGTAACGGGATTTACAAAGATTATAAAAAGTGTGTGTGATTTCTTACCTGATCTCCCTTTTGTCCTCGTGGTCCAATGGGACCTGGAGAACCCTATAGATGTAAATATTATAAAACCCCAATTACAATAAAGTTGGGACACTGTGTAAAATATGTAAAATTTAAATGTAAAGTATCAAATTTGATAAAAATTTTGAATTTGATGGCTGTAACACATTTTAAAAAGTTGTGTAGCAATATGTCTTCTGTCCATATACATTTGGTAACTGCGGAGACCAGTTGTCGTTCTGCTGTGAGCAAAATGCTGTACCATATGTGTCTGATACAGGATTCGAGCTGTTTAACAGTTCTGGGTGTTCTTTGTTGTATTTTTCATTTCATTACATAAAAAGTGTTCTCAAACTCTTCTACTATGTCGTCTCATCTACAATGAAGTCATGCTATTGTAATAGATGCAGTAGGCAGTTAACATTGTCTTTTTTGGTATCATAATTTTCATTCTACTTTATATGATACTTGATATATATATAATCTAAAATTATAACTTATAATCAACTTTAGACTCGGAAACTTTGAACTCTGAAAGCAGATGATGATCATGAGCTTTCGCCTTACATTTCGTCCATGCTCTCCAGGATCACCCATGTCCCCCTTTTCTCCAGGTTGGCCTTGGAGTCCTGGAACACCCTGGAAAGAAAAGAAAAAAAAAACGCCCGAGGTCAGAAATTTTTACTGATATAACATGTTCCCGGATGCGTGGAAAAATTAGACTCACCCTGAGTCCACGTTCTCCTGGCTTCCCGGACAAGCCGGCTTCCCCCTGAGAGCACACCACAGGAAACATTTATTCACTTTTAACCTCATCAATCTGTCTATAGAAAAATATATTGTGAAATAGTATTCTAAAGATATGATGTGGCATGTTTGCCATTAAAAATTCATTAACCGTCTTTGGTTGAATTTGTGAGTTTGTATCAGGAAATCGGTCGCTCAGTTTTTCTAATTGTTCATAAAAACCTGCCAGAGAAATCCTGAAGAGTAGAACTCTCAGTTTTATCTTTTATGTTGGAAATGGTGGCGTCCTGCATAATATGTTACTTTTGAAGGGAATTAAAGCTCTGGACTTGAGGTCAACTGTAAAAAAAGTAATGGAGAGGGTGCTAGAGAAGTGAAGAAAAGAGTGCAGGTGGAGAGCTGGAGGTGGCAGAATTGAAGATGCTGAGATCAGTGATGAGGATGAACAGTTTATTAAAGAGAGCGTACAGGTAGGGCACTTTGGAGATAAGGTTAAAGTTGTGATTGAGATGGTTTGTTCATGTGCAGAGGATAGACATTGGGGTATATCTGTAGAAGAATGCCGAAGCCACCAGGAGAGAGAACAGGAGTAAAGCCAGGTAGGTTTCTTGGATGTTTATAGGTTATAGGTTAATGGATGTGGTGAGGGAAGACGTGCAGGTGGTTGGGTTGAAAAAAGGCAGATGTAGAGGACAGATTGGTATGGAGATGGCCACTGTACCTTCACATGTCTGGGTCACATCACTCATTATTTATCCATTAAGCCTCACCCTTTACAACCCTCATTAGTCTGAAAGCGAATCTGCTGCAATGTATCAGGTGTTGGACATTTTGTATTGTTGTCTGAAGTTCTGAATCTACATTTGTTCACATACATGTACATCTGATATATATACTCGCTATTGAACTGTTCTCCCATTATGCAACACTCTTCTCTCTTATGTTCCACTGTCTGTAAGTCTAGCCCTATTTGCACTCACATATTTTAGATTATACGGTTTATCATGAATACTCTTACTGGACCATGTTCTCGAATGTTATATGATGAATTGGTATTTGTTTGCCTACTTTACATTAAAACCTGCCCAAACTGCACTGTCTGAAACCATCTTTGTAACACGAAAAAACGCTGAAATGTTCCAGGGGGGTAAATACTTATGCAAGCCAGTATATATGCACACAGATTTAAGTAATTAATTTTACCGGAATTCCGTCTTCTCCTCTGTCACCTTTTAGGCCCTAAATTTCAAACAATCAAACAAACAAACAAGCAAATAAATAAATAAAAAACTAGAAATCCAGGGCATCAAAACATATATACAAACATTTTATATATATATATATATATATAATTAAATAAATAAAATGGTTTTATAATGGTTATAAAATAGTTGACAGTCTCTCACATCTTTCCCTTTGGGTCCAGCCGGACCTGCAGGCCCGGGATTGCCCGCCTCTCCTCGCTCTCCTGATTCACCCTGGTTTCCCTGCAGCACCACAGAGCATATAATCAGTGCATGAAACTACAAAGGTGTCAATACTGTTTATATGGTTTACAAAGGAAATGGTCCAAACCTTTGCACCAAATCGTCCAGCAAGTCCAGGAAGCCCCTGTTGGAGTGCAATAACATTTATGAATCATTAATCAAAATAGGACAAAGACATTTGAATGCATGCTTCTGTAGTGTGGACCATCCAGAGACTTTCTTGATTTTTTTCAACCTAAGAGTAATGGCAAATGCACCAATATTTTTAAGCATGCTTGACCAGAGACCCCTCTGAGACTAGTGCAAAAGACTGCAATGAGAAACAGCCAGTGGGAGTCTGAGAGGAAATCAAATTCATCTGCACTCAGGCACAGCAGATTCCAAAAATCTGTTTATTTCTGTGCAAGTGTGTCTGATAAATGTCATAAATATTTTTACAAGAAATTCCTGGGCTTGTAAAACCCAAATAAATAAATAAACACAAACAAAAGGCGTGCGTTCACTTATTTCGTTTTGCTCTTTTTTCCTCTGTAACTGAAATAGTTACTAAGCTGCAGGACGTCTCTCTCTCGTGTTTATTTTCATGAGAAAAGCAGGAATAATGGATGAGGAACACTTGGGGTGGAGAGATTTCTCCAGGTGAAAGATGATGTAGCGTCTGGAAGTGGTTGTGCAGAGTGCACTCGCCCACATCTCCAAACACCAGATCACAAAGAGTTAACTGTATTGTGGAAAGACAGGTGAAAAGGGCTTTTATACTTGTCACTTGTACATAAAACAGCTCCCATGGAGTACAGACGGTTAAGGGCCACGATTAGGGGCCCCAACAGCGGCATACCGGGACTTCAACCCCCAACCTTCCCTTAACCACTGGGTCAGATATTGTGAGGGTCAGAGAGTTTAACAGCTGTGTGGTATTAGACACTCGGTGGTATCAGAGAACTGTTTCTCGAGCGCTGACTGATATTTATTTTCATTATTACTAAATTCATTGAATTTGTTATATAAGCAAATAAACTTGTTGAAAAACAAAAGCTTTTGATGTTTGAGCAACAAGAAATGTTGACGGTGAGATTACCCATAAATTATTTCATTTGGCAAGTCTGCAGTGCAGCCGCTTTATTTAGGACATAAATCAGATGTGAGTGAGTTTCTTTATCCTCCACCATTGTCACTCCAAGCTTATTCATTAGTATATGCATCAGAAATGTATGTGTTGTATTTAAATGTCCTGAATCTATGTAAATGGGAGCTTTTTTTACTTGTCACATAGACATTACAGCACAATGACATTCTTCCTTCGCATTTCCCAGCAACGTTAGGAATCTCAAGTCAGAGCACGATCAGACATGAAATAGTGCCCCCTTGAGCACAGAGGGTTAAGGGCCTAGCTTAATTGCCAAAGAGTGGCAACTTATTGATACTGGGCCTTGAACCTCCAACCTATTGATCAGTAACCCAGAGCCTTAAACACTGACCCATTTACATTTAGATTTTTTAAAGCATTTTGGCAGACGCTCTTATCCAGAGCATCTTGCATTTTTCTCATTCATACTGTTATACAGTCAGCTATAGTCAGCTGGGATTAGAACTCACAACCTTTGGATCCACCGATGCATTTTGGTAATGCTACTTAGTGACATTGTTCAAAAAGACCGATGCAAATAAAACTGAACTGAATTTAGTATACTGACCCGATCACCCGGTTCCCCTTTAGGTCCAAGCAGACCAGGTAGTCCTACTCCAGGAAGACCCTGACAAGGAAAAAAAAAAAAGAGAGAGAGAGAGAGAGAGAGAGAGAGAGAGAGAGAGATTAAAATAGAATAATTAAAGACAATGTGGTAATTTATTAGTAGCATCTACAAGATCACAAAACATACCCTATCTCCTTTCTGCCCCATGTCTCCCTTTTCACCTAGAGGACCCTCAGGACCTGGAGCTCCTTTCTGACCCTGAAAGATAAACAGAAAGTAACGATACTAACAACAAAACTGGTGGATCAGACATCAGAGAAAAAACTATGTAAGAAAACATGGCCCTCATAACCAATGAAAAATATTAGAAATGGATTTGGTTACAATATAAACAGGGGGGTGGTGGTGGATGTTTGCTCAATTTATTATTATTTTTTGTTTAATTATATTGTAATATTATTTTGTATTTGCGATGTAAATACAACTACTAAACATGAACTTGGACAAGAAGACAAACCAGGAAATATTTAATTGAGACATATCATTTACATTTGTGTCATTTGGCAGATGCTCTTATCCAGATAGTTAACTCATTCATACAACTGAGCACCTGGGGTTAAGGGCCTTGCTCAGGGGCCCAGGAGTGGCAGATTGGTGGAGCTGGGGTTTAAATCACATGAACTTCAGATCTAAAGATCTTCAATGCTTTAAGCACTAAGATACCACCTTCCCCTATAATATCTGTTTGATGGTATTCACAGATCTTACAGTCATAAAAATCAACACCCTTGGAGCACTGAGGGTTAGAAGAGCCTTGCTCAAGGGCCCCAAGAGTGGTGCAATAATCTGTCATGTGTGTGGAAACAACCACTTCTCTTACCTGCTCTCCTTTCTTTCCAAGTGAACCTGCGCCCTGGATTAAAAAAAGAGTCAATATTATCACTTTGTGCCGAACGAGCGAAATTTAATGTCATGTCATAATGTCAGGTTTTAACTCACACCACCCGGTTCTCCTTTTGCTCCATCAGCTCCCTACACACAAACACACAGGAAAGATGAACACACACTCTACGCCGCATTCCTCAAAAAAAATTTTAAATAAAAGAAAAAATCCTTACCTTTTCCCCCGGAAGACCATTCGCCCCTGACAAACCCTGAAAAGACACAATTTCACAAACTGCTCTCACACACACACACATCCTTCAAATGAAATAAATCACTAACTCTCTGAATACGAACCCGAGGGCCTTGTGGTCCCATGAGCCCTGGTCTACCAACATCACCCTAAACCATAGACAAGACACACACACACACACACACACACACACACACACACACACACACACACACACACACACACACACACACACACACACACACACACACACACGTTATATGTACATCTGGAATTATTTTACAATACAAATACAGAGGAAAATATGTATAAGTGATACACACCTTATCCCCTGGTGGACCAGGTGGTCCTCTTTCACCCTGAAAAAACCAAACAGGTTCTTTAAAATTAAATTACTTTCAGAAGTGAAGCTTTTTTTTTTTAAATCCTTTTAGATCTTGAAAAGACTACACGTGCATTTATTGTCTTTTAACTACAAACCCGATTCCAAAAAAGTTGGAACACTGTACAAATTGTGAATGAAAACAGAATGCAATGATGTGGGAGTTTCAAATTTCAATATTTTATTCAGAATACAACATATCAAATGTTTAAACTGGGAAAATGTATATTTCTAAGGGAAAAATAAGTTGATTTTAAATTTCATGGCATCAACACATCTCAGAAAAGTTGGGACAAGGCCATGTGTACCACTGTGTGGCGTCCCCTCTTCTTTTTATAACAGTCTGCAAACATCTGGGGACGGAGGAGACAAGTTGCTCAAGTTTAGGAATAGGAATGTTGTCCCATTCTTGTCTAATACAGGCTTCTAGTTGCTCAACCGTCTTGGGTCTTCTTTGTCGCATCTTCCTTTTTATAATGTGCCAAATGTTTTCTCTGGGTGAAAGATCTGGGCTGCAGGCTGGCCATTTCAGTACCCGGATCCTTCTTCTACACAGCCATGATGTTGTAATTGATGCAGTATGTGGTCTGGCATTTTCATGTTGGAAAATGCAAGGTCTTCCCTGAAAGAGACGACGTCTGAAGGGGAGCATTTGTTGTTCTAGAACTTGGATATACCTTTCAGCATTGATGGTGCCTTTCCAGATGTGTAAGCTGCCCATGCCACACGCACTCATGCAACCCCATACCATCAGAGATGCAGGCTTCTGAACTGAGCGCTGATAATAACTTGCCTTGTCCTTATCTCCTTAGTCCGGATGACATGGCGTCCGAGTTTTCCAAAAATAACTTTAAATTTTGATTCGTCTGACCACAGAACAGTTTTCCACTTTGCCACAGTCCACAGTCCGCCTGCGCTTCTGGATCATGTTTAGATATGGCTTCTTTTTTGACCTATAGAGTTTTAGTCGGCGACGGCGAATGGCCTGATCCCATGTTGTGATTTCCATTACAGTAGCATTCCTGTATGTGATGCAGTGCCGTCTAAGGGTCTGAAGATCACGGGCATCCAGTATGGGCTTTCTGGCCTTGACCCTTACGCAAAATTTTTTGAATCTGTGGATGATATTATGCACTGTAGATGATGAGAACTTCAAACTCTTTGCAATTTTTCTCTGAGAAACTCCTTTCTGATATTGCTACACTATCTTTCACCGCTGCATTGGGGGAATTGGTGATCCTCTGCCCATCTTCTTTTTTTATACCCAATCATGTTGCCAATTGACCTAATAAGTTGCAAATTGGTCCTCCAGTTGTTCCTTATATGTACATTTAACTTTTCCGGCCTCTTATTGCTACCTGTCCCAACTTTTTTGGAATGTGTAGCTCTCATGAAATCCAAAATGAGCTAATATTTGGCATTACATTTCAAAATGTCTCACTTTCAACAATTATATGTGTTATCCATATTCCATTGTGAATAAAATATACATTTATGAGATTTGTAAATTATTGCATTCCTTTTTTATTCACAATTTGTACAGTGTCCCAACTTTTTTGGAATCGGGTTTGTAATATTTGAGAACATATAACAACAAAAAAAAAACAAACAAAAAAAAAAATATATATATATACGTTCGTATAACAAAGCCTCATATGTATAACGAGACAAAATGTAACAGATATTTTTGTTCGTATAACAAAACATACATACACACTATAGGCCGTTCGTGAACCGAGGTTTCACTGTATACGTAAAAAATAAATACTACAATATAAAATATATAGAAAATAAGAACGAAAGGGAAGAATCGTCCAGATCTGAAGTGTCGCCATGTCATTAATTACAGTGTTAAAATGTCAAGAGTAATTATAATTATTACCTTATTTCCTTAAAACCTCCTGTATATACTGCATAAGACACACTCACTCACCCTGTCACCCTGTGAGCCGGGCTCTCCAGCCTGTCCACGGTCTCCCTACGCAAGAGAATGAGGATTACGAGGTTTTTAAAAAAAATGTAGCATAAAACATTAGTTAAATAAAATTGAAAATGTTTAATAACCTTGCTTCCAATTTCACCAGGAGGACCTCTTGGACCCTAAGACACACACACACACACACACACACACACACACACACACACACACATCAACATAAACAAGAATAAACCAGGTTTTTTATTAAGTGTTTTATTATTTTAAAACACAGTGCATCATTCTAACAGTCTCTATGTTTTAATTTGAGCTGCAACAACTAATTGATATAATAATTAGTTCGACTGCTAAGTAAGAAGTAAGAAAATTGATGTGCAATAGGTTAGTGTGTGTGTGTGTGTGTGTGTGTGTGTGTGTGTGTGTGTGTGTGTGTGTGTGTGTGTGCTGACAAACCCGGTCGCCCGGCTCTCCTGCTGCTCCTGGGGTTCCTGGACTGCCCTTAACGCTCTCTCCCTGAAATACAAAGATTAATACATATAACAATACACAAACATCACATTCCCAATACAGTAAAACCCTGTTGTACGAGCAACTAATAGTACGAGCAAACGGAGATACGAGCAACCTTGCTCGCAAACGTTTACCCTAATTCACGAGCAAATTTCGAAGGCACGAGCAAAAGCATCAGTCACTTAGTTGATGACGTGTCGCTCGGTCGCTCTCGTTGTTCAGTGCAGCGAAAACAAAAACATTTTTATTTCACTAGAAATCTTGAAAAATGTCTCCCAAGACAATCAGTGATGGTGCTGTAAAAACAAAAGTAAATAGAATTACCATGGAAACCATAAAGTTTAAGAGCGTGATGTGTGCGTCTCACACTCGCGATCAACCACTACCACATGAGTAAGTGTTAAATTATGTTTACATCACGGTCATTTGCGGTGTATTTGTTTGTTAAAATAGGCTACAAATACTTTTTAAGTGCAGAAATAAGCGATCGGATGAGATCTCGGAACACTTTTATATTCATTCTTACGGGGAAAATTTGTTCGAACGTACGAGCAAATGGACATACGAGCAATTTTCAAGAACGAATTATGCTCGTCCAACGGGGTTTTACTGTAGTGGGATACAAATGCAAAAAAAAGAACACACACACACACACACACACACACTCAAAATGTTTCTCTTTCACAAAAAGAAATATAATGAAGGGTGCAAAACTGAATAAAATAATAATCCTGTAACAGTTTTATTGGGATAGAAAGATTCAACGATCCATATCTGTGCATTGGCATACATAAGGTACGTATTTAAAAAAGTGATTCGGATACAAGTGGACATTTGTATCGCAATGCATCATTTTTAACATATTTGCATCGGTAAAAAACGATTTATTTACATATTAGTGGATGCGCTATAACTTTTATTATTTTGAAGATAGACTATTTCTTAAGCGCATTCTATCATCATGTTTCTTTTCATCTATAAGTTGTTACTAAGAACTACGTTAGAATGAGTGCATTCATGTCCCTACAGTCCCTGTAGCCTACCATCAGAGCTGCTGTTACTGTATTCATTGAATTACACTGACAGCATTTAAAATATACACTCAGCACATGAGCAGTAAATATACACAAACTTACAGAGTCTCCTTTGGCTCCCTTCTGTCCAGTCAATCCAGTAGGGCCTTGAGGACCTGTAAGTCCAAGACGTCCCTACAGAAATACACACATTCCTCTAATTAAACACTCCATCTAGAATACACAATGCCACTTAACACAAACTCTTCTGTATTGTAATAGGCCTGAATGAGACAAGCTGATTGGCTGTGATGTGACCAATCAGAGACCAAATATTCAAGCATGCAGGAAAACCCCAAGAAAACACCAGGAGAACTCTGGACGCTCTCCTTAACTCTGAGTTGACACTGCTGCTATAGTTTATTACTGTCGCATAAAAATCATAAAAAAAAAAAAAAACATTTAGATTCCCATTTCATTGAGTGGGAGAACCGCATGCCATGACTCTTTATTAGGATTGATTATGAAATTACTTTAAAAACACACACACACACACACACACACACACACACACACACACACACACACACACACACACACACACACACACACACACACATATATACACCCACACACACGCACATGATAATGAATGAATTTGAAAATGAAAGCCTTACTGGTTCTCCCTTTTCTCCTCTAATTGCTGGCCCACTGCCCCCTCCAGGAATGCCCTGTTTATCAGCACACAGGACACATGTCTCAGTTAACAAGAAGTGCTCAGGGTTAAACATTTCCACAATACTGTTATAATTAAAATTTTTATTACTCACTGGTTCGCCACGACTTCCTTTTTCACCCTATGAGAGAAAGAGAGAGAGAGAGAGAGAGATAGAGAGAGAGAGAGAGAGAGAGAGAGAGAAAATAATTGTTACATAATGACTCAATAAATAAACAAACAATAAATATGATTAAATACATGTTTAAATATAAATTCACTAAAACAAGTAATCTAATAATAATTTTTTAAAAAAGACCGGTGCTGAACGGACAGCGCCCCCTCAGCACCCGTGCTGTGGAAAGCCCAATGTAAACGTAAACATTAGTTGAAGCCACTTTGGCAGCAATTACAGCCTCAAGTCTTTTTGGGTATGACGCAACAAACTTTTTACATATGGACCGGAGGGTGAAGGAGGTCTGAATACTTTCCAAGTGCACTTAAAAAAAATTATAATTTTAAACATATTACTTGACTTTATTTAACAGTTATCACTTATATTAGGCTGTTATTATTCATATTGGGAAACATAAAACACATCATTGAGGTGGCTTTGTGCACAGGGGCATTGGCATGCTGAAACAGATTTGGGTCTCCGGCTTCAAGTGAAGGGAAAATTTCATGCTACCACATCCAAAGATGGTGTATATATATATAGAATTGAAGAAAACAGAAATAATATGGCATTTAAATTTTTTTACTGTCGATTAACCTTTTAATTTTAATGCTGTTTTTAATGGTTAATTCCATCCTCGAAATATACACGCACACGCACACACACACACACACACACACACACACACACACACACACACACACACACACAGCTAAATAATATAATAATGACATAAATTGTATACACCAATTACTCAAACTAAATGAGTCTAATATTTATTCTTCACCTATGACTTTTAGTTTGAAAAAATAAACAATAAATGAATGTATAGAAACATTTGTTTTGCGCTCACGCCACTCTCTCTTTAACGACTCTACTACGAGTTCACCTTTATCGAGAGCCCGGTCGTTCCCGCTATTCCAGGGCGGCCATCTTTCCCCGGCACCCCAGGAACTCCCGATTCTCCCTTTGCCCCGTCTATGCCCGGTCTTCCTGGAGTACCCTGCAAACAAGAAAACAAAGTGTTCTCAAAAAAAATAAGATGTCTATGTGTCTATGCATGTTATTTAGAGACGATTAATATGAAATAAAACATCATAAAAAGATTCATAAAGGCATTTTTACAGCACGATAGGTATTTTGTGATGTATCATGATCAATATCTTTTTGTCATATCTCCCATCGCCAGTGTTGAGTGTGTGAGCTGCTTACAGGTAGCCCAGATAGACCTGGCTCTCCTTTACGTCCTGGTACGACTCCGGTGGCAGATCCAGGCTCACCCTGTAATAAAACACATTTCTCTTGAGTCTGACAGAAACACGGCTCCGCACCCGGCTCTGCGCTGCCAGCATGCCATTATAGGCCGAGGCTTTCTCTCATTAAACCAGGGTGATATTCAAATACCAGTGACTGGCACACACATAAAGCATTTAATGTTCCTGTGTAAACAAATACACACATCCTGAACACTGAAGAAGCTCTTACCCGATCACCTTTCTGTCCCTTTGAGCCGGACAAACCAGCACTACCAGGCTCGCCCTATTAACAAGAAAACATATTAAATAACCAAAAACATATTAATACCTGTGTGTGTGTGTGTGTGTGTGTGTGTGTGTGTGTGTGTGTGTGTGTGTGTGCTCACAGGATCTCCTCTGACTCCAGGTAATCCCTGCACACCCTATAATTAAGGAAACATACAATTAAAAGTCATTTCTTTACAAAATATATATAATTTATTAAAGAAAGATTTTTTAAAAACATCTCGACGACAGTTAAAAACAAATATGACTATTTTCCCAACAAACACAGGGTAAAAAGTCAAGGTGCAAACAAACAAATAAATAAATAAATGAATGACGTAATAAAAAAAAAAAGTAAAAAAAAACTGTCTCTTTGTTTGTCTAACTGACTTGATTTCTACATCTCTTTGTTTTTTTGTCTGTTTTTCTGTCTGCATATCTGTTTCTCTCTATGTGTCTATCCGCCTGCATGTTTATCTATCAAAGATCTATTTAAAGATCTATCTGTCTTTTTGTTTTTTATATCTCTTTTTTGAGCCTGATAAACAGACATACAGAAGGAGATATGAAGGAGTAAAGACAGACAGATATGCAAGAAGAGGCAAAAAAAAATTAGACAAAAAAGAGACAAAGAAATTACACAAAGAAAAAGAGATCTTTATAAAGAGAGACTGAAAAATATGCAGAAAGAGAGACAGACGGACATGAAGAAAAAATATTTTAAATAGAGAGACTGACTGATGTGCAGTACAAAAAGAAGATGGACATACTGCAAAAAGGAGACAATCAGATATGCAGAGAAGACAAACTGGCAGAATGAGAGATATAAAAAAAAAATAGACTTAAAGTTATGCAGAGAGAGAGAGAGAGAGAGAGAGAGAGAGAGAGAGAGAGAGAGAGAGAGAGAGACAGGTAGACAGACTCACACAGAAAGAGAGATATGCAGAACGAGAGACAAAATGACCAGGCAACAATAGAGAGAAAGAGTCAGATTAACATGCATATAGACAAAGAGACACAGATACATACAGACAGTGGGACATGCACACATACAGTAAGAGATGCAAATATAGGGACAAGATAATACAAGACAAACCTGAAAGACAGACTGACATGCAGGAAAAGAGATCTTTAAAAAGAGAGACTGAATAATATACAGAAAAAGCGACAGGCAGACAAACAGAAAGAGAAGCAGACAGACTGAAAAACAAACAAACTACTATACAGAGATGTGTGGAAAAAAATAAAGAAAGACAAATACACAAAAAAGAGACAAACTGGCATTCAGACACAGACAGACAGACAGACAGACAGACAGACAGACAGACAGACAGACAGACAGAAAGACCGACAGAGAAAAAGAGAGACAGACAAAGATACAGTAAGAGGTGCAAACATAGAGTCATACAGACAATAAAAGACAGACTGACAAAAAGAGAAAGGAATGCAGGAAAGACAGAGAGATTTTCATAAAAAACTTATATGCAAAATAACAGAAAAAGAGATGCAGGAAGAAAGAAAGACAGACAGATAGTAAAAAGACAGACAGACAGACAGACAGACAGACAGAAAGAAAGACAAAAATACACATAAGAGACAAACTGCATGCAAAAAGAGACGGACTGACAGAAAGAGAGAAAAAGAGACAGAAAAAACACGTATATAGACAAAAAGAGACAAATACATACAAAAAGACAAGCAAACAGAAAAAGATACAAACTGACACTGAAAAAGAGAGATATACAGGCATGCAGGAAAAAAATATTGAAAAAGAAAGACTAAAAGATATGCAGAAAGAGAGACAGACAGACATCAATAAAGTAAGATATTCAAATAGTAAGACTGAATGATATGCAGTAAGAAAAATACTAATGACAAAGTGGCATATAGAAAGAGAAAGATATGCATGAAGGAAACAGACAGATATGTAAAAAGAAAGACAGACAGACGTGCAGAAAAAGAGATATTCAAAATACATATAAGCAGAATAACAGACAGACAGACAGACAGACAGACAGACAGACAGACAGACAGACAGACAGACAGACAGACAGACAGACAAAAAGAGAAGTAGGAATGCAGATAAACATGCATACAGACAAAAACCAGACAGAAACAAAAAGAGACATACAGTAAATGATGAAGACGTAGAGACAGAAAGACAAAGAGAGACAGACTGAAAAAGAGACATACAGACAGGCATATAGTCAGATGAAGAGACATACAGACAAACATACAGAAAGTTATACAGACATACAGACAAAAACAGACAGGCAGATTAAAAAGCAGACAGACAAAATTTCCTTTAATATGTATTTTTATTAACTGATGCATAAAATAAGCAGGAGACCGAAGTGAAAAAACATAATATTTAATAAAACTTTCTGTTTAATCATGATCATCTGTGAAGCTGTTACTCACAGTAGGTCCTGCAGCGCCGGGGTTTCCTGGGCGACCAGGAAGTCCGGGATTCCCCTGCAAACCTGGAACTCCCTGTCGAACAAATAAATACAGTGGAACCTGGTTATCATGACCTCGGTTACCTCGACAACCCTATTAAGTCGACGTTTTTGAAGTGGAACCGCCAAATTCTCACTTTGTCTAAGCATTTTTTATCGGTTATGTCGACTTTTTTATGTCGCCGAACCCTGATATCTCGAGCACAAGGGGGGAAAATTTGCTATTTAACGTCGGTTATCTCGCGCTGTGCAGCCGCAGAAGAACTCGCGGAAGTGGCGGAAAAATCAACCCTTCCAGCTGCTCCAGGTGTTGTATTGTATACTGGTGAATCTCTGCTGTTAGTTAGTGCACATATGCCTTTTGTTGTTAAATGTTATGCGATGAACGGGAGGCGAAAGTAGAAGCGCGGCGCTGAACAGCACACGGGAGAACGTGGGATGAGCAGCAAAAGCATAGAATGAACACCGGCAGGATCGGGGGGGAATCCGGGATGCGCTTTGGGAAGAAAAGAGCAGCCGGTGAGAGAGTGTCGGTGGGAAGACACGTACCGGGATACGCATGCGCGATAACAACGACCGCCGTGAACCAACATATACCACCAATAACGGACAGTGAGAGTGTGGAAGTTCAAATAGGAGCTGGTGATGATGATAAACGAGCACCATATGTGCGCGATTGAAGCCGGGAGCTTCAGAGAAAGCGGCCGAGAAAACACCTAACACGCTGAAGGGGGCTGAAGGGGGCGTGGCAGGTGGATTCCTGACAGATAAACATGTACTGTATGTATTTTTATAGCATGACTTCATCAAACAAATCGCGGCAACGCTGTTGTGTAAAAAACCTCCAAAAACACGTGCATGCACATTCTCATTTATTAGCGCACATCATGTACATAAAGAAATTTCAAGCACGTTAGTATATTGCCGCCATTTTGTGGCTGTAATTTTTCATGGACGCTGTTTTTGCTAATTTTCTCTTGTCAATTTTCTAATCTATAGAGCTTTATAACGTTGACCAAAAGGTCCACACTACAAATTACAAACGGTCTAATATGATGTGTTTTGGATGGAAAATCTAGTTAATACTGCATTTCCTTCGAGTTCTTGATTCTAATTGGTCAGAAGGTGAGAGTTTCTTTTTCCACAGGATGACGCAGGGAAACGGGAAATTTTAGAACTAGAATTTGGTAACTCTGGGGGCGTCGGCAAACCCCTTAGCGTTCCTTATACAGGATAGTGATGTGAAAAGGGAATTTTGTCCCGTCTGCTCCTGCGATTGCAACATGGGTGCATTATTTTGTAGAAACGGCTCAACACAGATGGGCAGAGCCTGAAAATTCTCTTGTGTGCGGGCAGTTCAACATCATCTGGGAACGTTTTTTTTTTTTTTTTAAAGCTGAACTCGAAATAAGCAGACGGGACACGATTGTGACGTCCGAACTGGTAATGACGCTGAAATTCCCTTTGTGCAGCGCTTACACTTTCACCATTCTTTTAAAAGGATGCTTACAGCCAAGGGGTTTAGAAACGAGCTCCCACTGGTTACAAACTGACACCCCAGAGTCGCCAACTCCTTCAAAAATTTCCCGTTTCCCGACGCCAGCCTGCATAACAGGATGCATCTAATGCAGTATATGTTTTGTAATGGCAACAACTTATACCACAACCTATGCACAACCTCACTATGCAATATAACAATAAATGGATAATGTTCTGCTTTTTACTTTAAAAAGTATAAGAAGTATAAGCACCCTGTCAGTGATTAATTTCTCTCATTTTAACTCCCATGCTTTTCCACTCCCCCTTTAAAAGGTGTGTCAGAGTAAATGTAAAGGTAATATGAGAACCGTGAACAATCTACACACAGATACTCACACTTTCTCCTTTTTCTCCTCTAAACGATGGTCCTGGAGGGCCAGCGGGTCCCTCGGGTCCCCTGGTGCCCTCACGCCCAGGTGTGCCGTCACGACCCTGACACACACACACACACACACACATACACACACACACACACACACACACACACACACACACACATTACAATCACGAAGGCTAAAAAGAGTCTGAGAAAAATGGATATATCTGGATAACTTACAGGCTCTCCTTTCCTCCCAGGCACTCCATCACTGCCTCTCTCACCCTGAACAATTTGTGGAATAAATTGAATGTCATTTTTATAACAATATTAAAATCTGCCTGGTTAAAACACTTCTACTCAGGCGAAATGTTGATGGTGAGTTCTACTAGATATTTACTGCCATATTGCCATTGACATACTCACACAACTCACTGAGCATTTTATTAGGAACACCTGTACACACAGTCATCCCTGCAGTTACCTAATCAGCCAGTCAGATGGCAGACGTGCATAATAGCACGTGCAGATTCTAGTCAGGAACTTCTAGTAATGTTCACAGCAAAATTAGAGGCTGACTGATAGACATGCAGGGTAGAAATTTTAACTGAAATTGGATTAAATCTGGTTGTTTTAAACAAGATTATCCTGCATGATTTAATTAAGTTCCTTGTTATAGACCAACCTGCTATTTTGTATATTCACAGTTAATTCCCATTATTTTTGTTCATTCCAAAATATATTCCCATTAATTCCCCTGGAAATCGTCCAGTCGTGCAAATTCCCGGAGTATTGCAACACTAGGGGAAATCCTGTGTTCAGTTGGACTGGCGAATGTGACGTGTCCTTGTGATGTTTTAGCAAATGAAATAGCGGAAGTGGTACAGCTGGTACTAAAATCACACCTCTGGGTGCTTTTTAAGGCCCTTATTCAGTACTAGCGTTAACTGGTCACATAATGCACAGTTTCGGCCAATCTCATGTTAATCTTGAGTACCTACAGAATCGGGATTTTTGCCGATTAATTGTCACCGATAGTTGATTGCAGGAACTATCCGCTATCAGCAAAAATCCATACTGATAGTTTTTCCAGGTAGTGCACGTTGCTGGATGGCTAAGTTTGCACGCTTTGAATATCGGTATCTGTAAAATCCACTATCGCTCGTTCTCTACTGAGAATGGGGGAAAATAGTGTCCTGTGTGGTTTTGACCTTGGCATGATAGATAGAGCCTGACGAGCCACTCTGGGAATTTTACACACTACAGAATGTTACACAAAAAGAAAAGACATCCTCTAAACATCATTTTTGCAAGTCAAAAAACTTGCTAATAGAATAGATATTTTCTTAACAGAGAACGGTCAGACTGATTACACTGACAAAAAGGCTAACTCAGATAACCTCTCTGTACAATTGCAGTGAGCAGATGGTGAAACACAGCAGACCTTGAGATGGATGAGCTACAGGAGCAGAAACCTATGCCACATTCTACTCCTGTCAGCATCAAAAAACAAGAAGAGAAGTTTGCAATGTGCACAAAACCCATGGACCCAATCTGCCTTGTGGTAATAATCCAGGCTGGCAGAGAATGTGTAATGGTGTGGAGAAGGTTTACTTGGTACATTAAATACCAATCATTGCTTGAACACCACAGCATGTTTACATTTTGTTGATGATCTTCTAAAGGAACCAGTAACCAGGGTTCCTGTCCGTTCTTCTCTTCGAACCTGCCCGGTTAATCCCGATGCACTACCCCTGGATGTAATGTAGTTCTCATCATTTATTGACCACTCTGTGCAACTGGGGATGGTTCCACCTCAACAGCCTAAAGATCTATAAAGTTCCTGAGCAACTCCAAAACTATGAGTATGGATTTGGACTGTAATAATACAAACAGTCGACTACAACGACTCAGGAATGTTTTTGCATGAACAGTTCTGCATTTAATCATCCATCAGTTCACCGTAACAATGATGAAACTGTAATGAATGATGATGAGGATGAGGTTCTTCTTCGCCACTGGTTCACTCATTTAGGATAAACTTATAATTATATGGAACAAACATGTAGTAAACCTTTGCATCTCTGTAAAGCTGAAATAAAAATATGAACAGCTAAAAACAAATCAAATAAAAAATTTATTGAATTCAATGAGCATGTGCATCTTTTTATAACCACAATTTACTCCTCTTCTAATAAAAAAGCACCATGTCACGAAGCTTTCTGAAATGGTAATAACAATGAGTTCCTGATCTGAATCCAGTAGACTTCCAAAACTGGAATTTGGTGTAATTTGAGATTTCAATCATCTCAACAGTTAGCAAATTTCAACACAACATTTGAGGCTGTTTTGAAAGCAACATGAAAAAACAGCTGTCCGTATTAGTACAGTGTTCCTAATAAAGTGGACATTGAGTATATGTCTGATCAACACTGCAACAAAGACTCACATTAATACATGTTACACACATTACCTTTTGTCCTAGTTCCCCTTTCTGACCCTTGAAAAAAAAAAGAAAGGGACAATGATCACAACAGGATACATGAAACTTCATTACTTGTGATAATGAGTGTAAATGAGTGTAAATGAGTGTAAATGTGTGTGTGTGTGTGTGTGTGTGTGTGTGTGTGTGGTCACTTACCGGAGGGCACTGAACAGTACAACCAGAACCCTATACAAAAATACAGAAAAAAAAGCAAATGATTTATTTGTGTTTGGTCTTCACTATATCATTTAGACTCCTGGTGAAGTGCATTGTGGGAAACACCACAGGTCATCAGTCTAATTCTCACATTTTCTCACCTCACATTTCAGCTCATTCAGCAGCTCTACCTTATTTACTTATCGCCTGGTAAGTGGGTACATTCAGGATCAATACACCTTTTTACTGCAATTTTCCATATTTTGTTTTCTAGATACTGAAGGTCTTTTCTTTCCGGCTGCTATTAGACTTTACAATCGGAGCTGCTCCCAGTGAACCGGTCACTATAATGCTCACTGTTAATACTTTTTTTGAAACTGTGCAATATTACTAGTGCAATTTGTATGTTTGAGAGTGTAACTACTATTATTATTGTTGTTTTTCTCTTTTGTATTTATTGTGTGAAAAAGTGCTGATTTCGTATTTTTTTTTGCATGTTTGTCACACTTTAATGTTTCAGATCATCAAACTAATATAAATATTAGTAAAAAATAACACAAGTGAAACACAACATGCAGTTTTTAAATGAGGTTTTTATTATCGAGGGGACACAAAATCCGACACTACATGGCCCTGTGTGAAAAAGTGTTTGCCCCCTAAACTGAATAACTGGTTGGACCGCCCTTAGCAGCAACAACTGCAATCAAGCATTTGCAGGAAGTCTGTTACAGCGCTGTGGAGAAATTTTGCTCCACTCATCTATGCAAAATTGTTGTAATTTAGCCACATTGGAGGGTTTTTAAACATGAACCGCCTTTTTAAGGTCATGCCACAGCATCTCAGTAGAATTCAGGTCAGGACTTCGACTAGGCCACTCCAAAATCTTCATTTTGTTTTTCTTCAGCCATTTAGAGTTGGACTTGCTGGTGTGTTTTGGATCATTGTCCTGCTGCAGAACCCAAAATCGCTTTAGCTTGAGGTCACGAACAGTCCGGATATTCTCCTTCAGCAATCTTCCAGGTCCTGAAGAAACAAAACAGCCCCAGACCATCACACTACCACCACCATATTATACTGTTGGTATGATGTTCTTTTTCTGAACTGCAATGTTACTTTTACGCCAGAAGTAATGAGACACACACCTTCCAAAAAGTTCAACTTTTGTCTCGTCAGTCCACAGAGTATTTTTCCAAAAGTCTTGGGGATCATCAAGATGTTTTCTGACAAATCTGAAATGAATCTTTATGTTCGTTTTGCTCAGCAGCAGTTTTCGTCTTGGAACTCTGCCATGAAGACCATTTTTGCCCAGTGTCTTTCTTATGGTGGAGTCCTGAACACTGACCTTAACTGAGGCAAGTGAGGCCTGCAGTTCTTTGGATGTTGTTGTGGGGTCTTTTGTGACCTCTTGGATGAGTCGTTGCTGTGCTCTTGGGGTAATTTTGGTCGGCCGGCCACTCCTGGGAAGGTTCTCCACTGTTCCATGTTTTTGGTATTTGTGAATAATGGCTCTCATTGTGGTTTACTGGAGTCCCAAAGCTTCAGAAATGTCTTTATAACTTCTTTCAGTCTGATTGATCTTAATTACTTTCTTTCTTTCTCATTTGTTTCTGAATTTATTTGGATCTCGGCATGCTGTCTAGCTTTAGAAGGATCTTTTGGTCTACTTCACTTTGTCAGGCAGGTCCTATTTAAAAGACTTCTTGATTGTGAACAGGTGTGGCAGTATTCAGGCCTGGGTGTGGTGAGAGAAATTGAACTCAGGTGTGATAAACCACAGTTTTAACAGGGGCCATGTAGATTTGGATTTTGTTTTTCCTCAGTAATAAAAACCTTCATTTAAAAACTGCATGTTGTGTTCATGTTTGTTATCTTTTACTAATATTTAAATTAGTTTGATGATCTGAAAGGTTAAAGTGTGACAAACATGCAAAAAAATACGAAATCAGGAAGAGAAACTAGAAAGTTTGTCGATATAAAATCTGTCATAAAATCACATCAGGCAGTAATGCAACCATTCAACATCTATTAATTAACTGATACATCAATACTCTTTTCTTCACGTCTCTAACACACTCTCTAATACTTTGTACAGTTGACCTCAGGTACTTAAACTCATTTATCTTCACCACCTCGCATAACTCATAACTATTAGCTCGCATAACTGAGTGTGTTGAAGAAATAAGAGATTGGATGACCCATAACTTTCTGCTATTAAATCCTGATAAAACGGAGATTTTGCTCATCGGCCCAAAAAATAGTACACAGAAGCTCCAGCATCTCAGCCTGCATTTAGACGGTTGTTCTGTAACTACTAGTTCAACGGTAAAAGACCTGGGAGTTATTTTAGACAGCAACTTATCTTTTAAAAATCACATCAATCAAGTTACAAAAACAGCCTTCTTTCACCTTAGAAATATTTCTAAGCTAAGAAATATGTTATCTATATCTGATGCAGAGAAGCTCGTCCATGCGTTTATGACCTCTAGAATAGACTACTGTAATGCATTACTAGGTGGATGTCCTGCATCATTAATAAACAAGCTTCAGTTAGTTCAGAATGCAGCAGCAAGAGTTCTTACTAGGTCAAGAAAATACGATCATATAACCCCAATCTTATTGTCCCTACATTGGCTTCCTATTAAGTTTCGAATAGACTACAAACTACTGCTACTCACTTATAAAGCACTAAATGGTTTGGCTCCCATGTATCTATTCAGTCTCTTAACACGCTACAATCCGTCACGCTCCCTGAGATCTCAAAACTCTGGGCTTCTAGTAGTTCCTAGAATAGCAAAGTCCACTAAAGGCGGTAGAGCATTTTCACATTTAGCTCCTAAACTCTGGAATAGTCTTCCTGACAGTGTTCGGGGTTCAGATACACTCTCCCAGTTTAAGTGCAGATTAAAAACATATCTTTTTAGCAAAGCCTACACATAACACACATCACACACATCACATCATAACCTTGTGCTCCAGAACATCTGATCACATGCACATTATCAACTTGTGCTGTTAATATCATGAACAGCAGCTACGCTAATTCCTCTCCACTGCTTCTCTTTCTCTCCCCATCCCGAGGCTTCCTGAGGTTTGGCCAGCTCCAGTCACGTCCCACCTCGTGAAGATTATGGACCTATGGATGATCATGGAGAAGTAGATGCCGAGTGTTTAAAGGCCCTGGCATGGAGAAGCTGATGCTGGATCTATGATGATCACAAATTGTTCTGTATTGTTGAAAGATTTATGACCAAACTTTTGATGTCACCCATATGAGGATGGGTTCCCCTTTGAGTCTGGTTCCTCTCAAGGTTTCTTCCTCATATCATCTAAGGGAGTTTTTCCTTGCCACTGTCGCCACGGCTGCTCATCAGGGACAAACGCACACCATTCACCTTCACTGTTGTTTTCTGTAAAGCTGCTTTGAGACAATGTCTGTTGTGAAAAGCGCTATACAAATAAACTTGACTTGACTTGACCTCGACTCCTTGCAACTGCACCACTCCACTGCCCTCCTCATTACTGCACCTGTACTCTGTCTTGCTCCTACATCCACTTCTCCAGCCTTCATCTCAGTCTGCTCCCTACTCTTCATAATATTGCCTTATAGTTTAATAGGAAAGCTGTTCTTTTATTATTCTCTTCAGCACGGAGGGATAAATGTAGTGGATGAATACAGATTGTGTCTAACCAGTACAACAGTTCCTCTTGCAAGGCCACAGAGCAGATCAGCAAGATCAGCCTGGAGCCTATAGAGATCTTCTGCATCCCGAGCCTGCAGCAGATTCTGAGGGCTGCTGTCTGTAACCGCCAGCAGTAGCTCCTCCGTGTTTGCTCGCCCGACTCCGACAGCCAGCACGGCGACACCTGAGACACAAAAACAGAGTATTACACACGAGTGCAATGGACAAATTCAAATGACGAGAAGACCTTAATCACGGTATTGAATATAAAACTTTATATCTTAATAAAACGATATAAAATATTACATAACTGTTGTATAGCATTATGTAAAAGAGCTGAGATTTACACCTCTGGGAATAAACCCCTCTCGATGGTAGTTGAATTTACATTTTCTTACTAAGTCCCTATTACATTTACATTAATGGCAGATTTTACGTTTTCTTACTATGTTCGTATTACATTTGCATTTATGGGATTTGGGAGATGACATTATCCAGGATAACTTACAATTTTATTTATAGAACTGAGAAACTGGTGCCTGGATTTGAACAACCATTTAATCACAAGGTGGAGGGGGAGGGAAAACTTGTTTTTTCACTATCACTACTGTACACTACGTATCCCTAAAATTTTTTACTTTTTCTTTTTTGCTTATCTTAATTTTCGTCACAATTTTTCGCTTTCTGGCTTTGCTTCGCCATCTAGCAGCGGCGTCTCGAGCTCGTACCTCAATTTATTGCTTGTGTAACAAAGCAAAAAATCGACTGAGTGACCGCTCGTACCTCAGAAAACTTGTATATTTATGCACTCGTAGGTCAAGGTACCACTGTGTATATATATAACACACACACACACACACACATATACATTTTCAATTCATATTCCAATCTTTTCACCAATTAGTTATTCCTTTGATCCCAAAACTTGGAAAACTGTTTAAACACTTTGAACTCTCTTAACTTCAGTGAGGAAAATAAGTATTTGAACACCCTGCTATTTTGCAAGTTCTCCCACTTAGAAATCATGGAGGGGTCTGAAATTGTCATCGTAGGTGCATGTCCACTGTGAGAGACATAATCTAAAAAAAAAAAATCCAGAAATCACAATGTATGATTTTTTTAAACTATTTATTTGTATGATACAGCTGCAAATAAGTATTTGAACACCTGAGAAAGTCAATGTTAATATTTTGTACAGTAGCCTTTGTTTGCAATTACAGAGGTCAAATGTTTCCTGTAGTTTTTCACCAGGTTTGCACACACTGCAGGAGGGATTTTGGCCCACTCCTCCACACAGATCTTCTCTAGATCAGTCAGGTTTCTGGCCTGTCGCTGAGAAACACGGAGTTTGAGCTCCCTCCAAAGATTCTCTATTGGGTTTAGGTCTGGAGACTGGCTAGGCCACGCCAGAACCTTGATATGCTTCTTACAGAGCCACTCCTTGGTTATCCTGGCTGTGTGCTTCGGGTCATTGTCATGTTGGAAGACCCAGCCTCGACCCATCTTCAATGCTCTAACTGAGGGAAGGAGGTTGTTCCCCAAAACCTCGCAATACATGGCCCCGGTCATCCTCTCCTTAATACAGTGAAGTCGCCCTGTCCCATGTGCAGAAAAACACCCCCAAAGCATGATGCTACCACCCCCATGCTTTACAGTAGGGATGGTGTTCTTGGGATGGTACTCATCATTCTTCTTCCTCCAAACACGTTTAGTGGAATTATGACCCAAAAGTTCTATTTTGGTCTCATCTGACCACATGACTTTCTCCCATGACTCCTCTGGATCATCCAAATGGTCATTGGCAAACTTAAGACGTGCCTGGACATGTGCTGGTTTAAGCAGGGGAACCTTCCGTGCCATGCATGATTTCAAACCATGACGTCTTAGTGTATTACCAACAGTAACCTTGGAAACGGTGGTCCCAGCTCTTTTCAGGTCATTGACCAGCTCCTCCTGTGTAGTTCTGGGCTGATTTCTCACCTTCCTAAGGATCATTAAGACCCCACGAGGTGAGATCTTGCATGGAGCCCCAGTCTGAGGGAGATTGACAGTCATGTTTAGCTTCTTCCATTTTCTAATGATTGCTCCAACAGTGGACCTTTTTTCACCAAGCTGCTTGGCAATTTCCCCGTAGCCCTTTCCAGCCTTGTGGAGGTGTACAATTTTGTCTCTAGTGTCTTTGGACAGCTCTTTGGTCTTGGCCATGTTAGTAGTTGGATTCTTACTGATTGTATGGGGTGGACAGGTGTCTTTATGCAGCTAACGACCTCAAACAGGTGCATGTAATTTAGGATAATAAATGTAGTGGAGGTGGACATTTTAAAGGCAGACTAACAGGTCTTTGAGGGTCAGAATTCTAGCTAATAGACAGGTGTTCAAATACTTATTTGCAGCTTTATCATAGAAATAAATAGTTTAAAAATCATACATTGTGATTTCTGGATTTTTTTTTTAGATTATGTCTCTCACAGTGGACATGCACCTACGATGACAATTTCAGACCCCTCCATGATTTCTAAGTGGGAGAACTTGCAAAATAGCAGGGTGTTCAAATACTTATTTTCCTCACTGTATAAACTAACTATTAATGAATGCACATTGCTGTAACGATTGCACGATTCCATATTTAAGCCAGACAACGACAGCCTGTTTTTTGAAGATCCAAGAAACCGCCTCTAGAGCCTAGAACTTACTTATCTAATGTTAGCAAAGACCAGACCTGTGGTTGTTAAGAAATGTTGAGAAATGCTAAGAAATGTGGCTCACCCGTCCCTTTAAGTTCAGTCACAAGGCGGCGGATATCATCTTCAGATTTCCTATCAGCAATGATAACGACCACGCCAGGAAAACCAGATCTTCGACCCGCACTCTCTCTAAGCACAAACTGTTTTGTGTACGACAAAGCCTGACCTAAAGACACACAAAACAAAAAACAAGAAGTTAAAAACAACACAAAAATAAAAGTGTATACGTATTTTTCTCCTCGCACACACACCTATGTTATTTCCTGATTGTTCGGTAAATGGGATGGAGACAATCTCCCTGAGAAGGGTATCGCTGTTGCTATGCCGACTGAGAAGGAATCGCGCTTTAGGCTCATAGCCGTAGACCACTACAGACACCTGGAAAAAGAAAGCAGGAGATACAGCAGTAAACAGAACAGTGTACCTAACAGTAACATGCACTATGTTGTTTGTCTGTATAAATATTTGATTCTGATTGGCTGCTGGTAGTTACTTCTCAAGCTGCATGCTAACAGACCAACCTGTGAGTCTCGGACTCCGATGGAGGGCAGAGATCCAGCTGCACTTGCAAGCAGGGACAAAACGGGTTCCTCTAAAGCAGAGCGATCACGAGTGGCGGGGACCAGGAACACCACGTCCAAACGCCCATCCACACACACTGAAAAACAACAAGGGGATCATTCAACAACTCTAAAGCACATTTTGTTATGTTACAGCCTTATTCCAAAATAGATTACATTCAATATTTTCCACAAAATCCTACAAACAAAACCCCAATTACACCCTATTAAACCTTTAAGTCAACACCTATTTTTGGGTAGTTTCTCCAATTCTTCTTTGCAGAACCTCTTGCGCTCTATTAGGTTTAATGGAGAGCGTTGGTTCACAGCCACTTTCAGATCTCTCCAGAAACGTTTAATCGGGTTCAAATCTGGCCTCTGGCTGGGCCACTGAAGGACCTTCACAGAGTCGTCATAGAGCCACTCCTTTGTTATCTTGCCTGTGCTTAGGGTTGTTGTCCTGTTGGGAGATCAACTGTCACCCCAGTCTGAGGTCCAGAGTGCTCTTCAGCAGGTTTTCTTCAAGAATGTCTTAGTATTTTGCTAAATTCATTTCAGTCTCCCAGTTCCTGACACTGAAAAACATCCCCACAGCATGATGCTACCACCACCATGATTCACTGTAGGGATGGAGGTCACTATGCTCATTGGGACCTTCAATGCTAAAGAAATGTTTCTGTCCCCTTCCCCAGATCTGTGCCTTGATACAATCCTGTCTCAGGGGTCTACAGACAATTCCTTGGACGTCAAGGCTTGGTTTGTGCTCTGACATGCACTGTTAACTGTGGGACATTCTATAGACAGGTATGTGCCTTTACAAATCATGTCCCATCAACTTTATTTACCACAGGTGGAAAATTCTCTAATAAAGTTGTAGAAACATCTCAAGAAAGATCAGTGGAAACAGGAGGCACCTGACTGTACATGTGAATTTTTTTCATTTTTTATTTTTAATAAATTTGTAACTTTTTCAATTTTTTTAAACAAACTTCTTACACGTTGTCATTATGCAGTTTTGTTTGTAGAATTTTGAGGACAATAATGAATTGAATCCATTTTGGAAATGAAGTTTTAACATAAAATGTGGAAAAAAATAAAGGGCTGTGAATACTTTCCATGTGCACTCTATGTAGCACCCTCTCAGTTTTATTTTTATTTCTTTTAGGGCTAAACTTGTTTCTTCGGAATGACCCATGTTGTAATTACATGATCAAATGGGAAACTGGTAATGATGCAGCACTCACACTATCACCACTTTTAAAAAAGGCTTTACAGTGAACGCTCATTGTGCACCTCTGCACTTTTCCATTATAACTAATGGCTCCAAGATCCAAAATATACCGTTTCCTTGCGCCACCCTGTAGTTATTCCAGTATACCAAATTTGACTTATTCTTATTCTAAGAAACCTTGAACAACTTTGATAAACAATAAAACGATCTATTCTGTCAGTTCCTGATTTCTATTACTCCACTGCACTCTTTAATGCTGGATTCTGATTGGCCAGAAAGTGTTGAGTAATTTTCTATTTGATATTTGTTTATTAATATCAGGAGTAAGGTTATAAATTAATCGAGGAAATAGATTAAAAAAATAACAAATTAGCATAGAAATTACTGTACACAGGAGATCATTTGCATAATCGAAATAATAAAAGTATAAAATATTCTATGCAACCCAGCCATTAGTGTTGCACAAGCCAGTGCAGTAGTGCTGGTTCCAAGCCCTGATAAATGAGGAGAGATGCGTTAGAAAGGGCATCCAGCGTAAAACCAAATCAAAAGCAAAATTAAAATTAAAAATGCAGATCACGAATCAGAATTTCATACCGGATCGGTCGAGGCCCGGGTTACCAAACAACCACCACAGGTATCGTTAGCCAACAGGGTACCCGTGTAAATTGAGCTACTGTTGGCTGAAGGAGGAGAAGGAGAGGAGGAAGACGTCTACAGAGACTGCAGGAAAAGGAGAAGTGTAGGAGAAGTGGAGGTTCAGGTTGGTACATTAAATGTTGGTACTATGACTGGTAAAGGGAGAGGGGTAGCTGATATGATGGAGAGGAGAAAGGTAGAGATGTTGTGTGTTCAGGAGACCAAGTGGAAAGAGAGTAAGACCAGGAACATTGGAGGTGTTTAAACTGTTGTATCATGGTGTGGATGGAGAGAGAAATGGTGTAGGGGTGATTCTGAAGGAAGAGTACAGTAAGAATGTAGTGGAGGTGAAGAGAGTTTCTGATAGGGTGATGATCGTGAAGGTGGAAGTTGAAGGGATGGTGATAAATGTCATCAGTGCTTATGCTCCACAAGTGGGCTGTGAGATGGAGGAGAAGGAAAAATTCTGGAGTGAGTTGAATGAAGTGGTAGAAGGTGTACCTAGGAATAAAAGATTGGTGATTGGGGCAGACTTTAATGGGCATGTAGGTGAAGGGAACAGAGGTGATGATGAAGTGATGGTAGGTATGGTCTTAAGGAGAGGAATGTGGAAGGGCAGATGGTGGTAGATTTTGCTAAAAAGATGGAAATGGCAGTGATGACACTTATTAAAAAAAAAAAAAAAAGGTGGATCATAGGGTGACGTATAAAAGTGGAGGAAGGTGCACACAGGTGGACTATGTTCTATGTAGGAGATGCAACCTGAAGGAGATTGGAGACTGTAAGGTGATGGCAGGGGACAGTGTAGCTAGACAGCATCAGATGGTGGTCTGTAGTATGGTTTTGGAGGTGAAGAAGAAGAGGAGGTTTAGTGAGGACTGAAAGAAGAATAAGATGGTGGAAACTGAAGGAGGAAGAGTGTAGTGTATAATTCAGGGAAGAGGTCAGACAGGGGTTTGAAGGTGGTGAAGAGGTGCTGGATGATTGAGCAACTACTGCAGGAGTGATGAGGGAGGCAGCTAGAAAAGTACTTGATGTGACATCTGGAAATAGAAAGCAAGACAAAGAGACGTGGTGGTGGAATGAGGAAGTGCAGGAGAGCATCAGGAGAAGGAGGTTGGAGAAACAGGATTTGGATCGACAGAGTGATGAGAAAAGTAGACAGGAGTACAAGGAGATGCGGCAGCAGAAAAGGATTTGTACAGATTGTCCAGGCAGAGGGACCGAGCTGGGAAGGATGTGCTGCAATAGAGCAATAATTAGAGCAATAAAGGATGGAGATGGAAATGTGTTGACTAGTGAGGAGAGTGTGTTGAGAAGATGGAGGGAGTATTTTGAGCATCTGATTAATGAAGAAAATGAGAGAGAGAGAGAAGGTTGGATGGTGTGGAGTTGGTGAAGCAGGAATTGGATAGGATTAGTAAGGAGAAAGTGAGAGCAGTGATTAAGAGGATGAAGAATGGAAAGTCGGTTGGACCAGATGACATACCAGTAGAAGCATGGAGATGTTTAGGAGAGATGCAGTGGCGTTTTTAACCAGATTGTTTAACAAGATTCTGGAAGGTGGGAAGATGCCTGAGGAATGGAGAAGGAGTGTGCTGGTACTGATCTTTAAAGAATAAGGGAGATGTGCAGACCTGCAGTAACTACAGGGGAATTAAGTTGATCAGTCACACAATTAAGTTATGGGAAAGAGAAGGAAAAAACGTGGCAGGAGTGATTTGTGATAGAAGAGTAAAAGGGAATGTTTATAGGACTGTGGTGAGACCTGAGATGTTGTATGGATTAGAGACAGTGGCATTAAGTAAAAAAACAGGAAGTGGAGCTGGAGGTAGCAGAGCTGAAGATGCTGAGCTGTTTATTGGGAGTGTTGACGTTGGATAGGATTGAGATGGTTGGGACATGTGCAGAGGAGGGACATGGGGTATATCAGTAGGAGAATGCTGAGGATGGAGCCACCAGGAAGGAGGAAAAGCTGGAAGACCAAGGAGAAGGTATATGGATGTGGCGAGGAAAGACATGCTGGTGGTTGGTGTGAAAGAGGCAGGGGGGTATGGAGACAGATGATCCGCTGTGGCGACCCCTAATGGGAACAGGCAAAAAAAATGACGTGCTTTATGTGGGTTGGGGTGAAAGATCTCCTGCTATAGAGCTCTGATCTCAACATCTTTGGGATGGATTTTTCATGCTGACTGCAGTCCCGGCCTCCTCACTTCACCTACATCAGTACCTGACTTTACTAACACTCTTGTGGCTGAATGAATCTCACACAAATCTCCACAAGTACATCATTTTCCCAGAAGAGTGGAGGTTACTATAACTGCAAATGCAATGGGTCACACAACTTTCCACGTTTCTTATTCACAATAATTACTTTTCAGGGTAATTATAAGGATTGATTCTGGGCATGCTCAGGTTTGGTTGGTATCCAATGAAGTGTGAAGTGTCCACATATGTTTCCGCTCCAAACTCATTACATGGCATTACATCTAAAATGGCCGTTCAAGGAGGAGCGATCCTCCATGGTGTCATGTGTCTGTTACTTTGCCACGTCTTTGTCTAATCAACATCTAGCCTCCTGCCATATCCTGTCATCAGTTGTCTTCCTCATGTGTCCTGTTTACTTGCTCCTGTTTTTAATTACATGCTACATCAATACTCTTGTTTCTTCTATCAGAACTGCCTGATTCATCCTCATGCCTTCACGCTGGATGGAGTTCTCTTCAGTTGGAGACCACACATTGCAACTAAGAATGTTTCCATATGAACAGCCGACAGATCCATAAAATTATTGTGGATTAGCGATGTGCATCTCTATAACTGATGCCGATGCGATTCATATCTCAATGTATCATTAAAAAAACGATACATTAAAGATACATATGAAGCGGCTACCAATACGATCCGATTCACCACTGTTTCCCACGATTTCGATTCGATTCAACACAATGGAATATATGGGATGCTTTTCAATGGTACAATTTTATTTCTTTGGTTCAGACAGACAGCAAATCATCAATTTACTTAAGTGCCTTCTGAATTCCAACGTATGGCCCCTTTCACGCCTTTGTAGTAAAAAAAAAAAAAAAAAAAAGATTAAATAACACCAGACACCAGTTGTTTTCCCGTTGTGTCTCCAGGAAGATGCAGCTCTACCTCTGCCATGTTAATCTGTATTCAATTCACGTAGCAGCAGTGGTGCTGAGAGAACGCACGTGAGAAACAGTTTAATGAGGAGAAATCACATATAAAATATTGGACACAAATTATGGGTCACTTTCTAAATAATAAAGCATAGCACATCTACTAATAATTATATATAAATAAATAGTTTTTTACCGATGCAAATATGTTTAAAACGATGCAAATCCCAACTTTGATACAAAATTGAGGCGTCACATCATTAACTTTAAAGCCGATGCACTGATGCGAATTAGTTGAATCTTACCAGCCCTACTGTGGAGGGTTAAAGAACTATGAAGATGGATTTGGGCTGTAATTAATATTTACAGTCTGCTATAACGGCTCAGGGCTACAAATGCCATGAAGAGCTTTGTGCTCAGGTGTCCATCAGTGAACAGTGGATTCAACCTCAGGAATGATGGAACTATAAATGAATGAACATTTTGGTGTCACCCAGATAAGGATGGGTTTCCTTTGGAGTCTGGTTCCTCTCGGGTTTCTCCCTCAGGGGTTTTGAGCTGCTTTAAGACTATGTCCATTGTTAAAAGAGCCATACAAATAAATTTGGGTTGAATTCCGTTATCCAATATAATGTATTTTCAACATCTCAGGAGCTTCTGGTTCCACAACTCCAAGTGACTGCATAAGATTGTTGAAAGGTCATTACTCATAATCACACACTCCGGTGCTCATGATATTTCTCACTCTCCAATGTTTGTAATGTTTTATTGGTTTATAATCACACTCTTGGTGCCACCCAGATGAGTATGGGTTCCCTTTTAGCACGGGAATATACGTGAATTTTGTTCTATAATTCTTACATTCTGTTAAGCTGCTTTAAGACAATGAAGAATTGTGAAACACATTATAGAAATAAAATGTAATTGATTCTTTAACACTTTCTTTATTTAGACTTTCTGTTCTGCTTAATGATTCTGTTCCCTCATTTGAGTATTTGGACTGTACATACCATTACAGTCACAGCATTTGGCAACAGAATTTATCAAGAGCAACTTACAATTATCTCATTTATACAACTGAGCTCTCAGTGCTGCGGTCCGGGTTCGATCCCCGGTCAGGGAACCAACCCCAGCCACTCTCAGTGCCGGTCCCAAGCCCGGATAAATTGGGGAGGGTTGCGTTAGGAAGGGCATCCAGCGTAAAAACATGTGCCAAATCAAACATGCGGAGGATCCGCTGTGGCGCCCCCTAACGGGAGAAGCCGAAAGAAAGTTTTTTTATACTACTGAGTTATAGATGGTTGAGGGTCTTGTTAAAGGCGCCCAGAAATGGCAGCTTTGCAGTGTTGGGACTTGAACTTACATTCTCCCATTCAGCAGCCAAAGAGCTGTGTATTACCTTACCACTGCCTCTTGCACAAAAAAGTGTAACTCCATTGCAACAAGAACCTGAAGAGGAACACACAGAAGGTCAGAATTAAACCGTCTAACCTGTGCGCTCTTCCACATCAGCCTCGAGCCCAGGAGAATCGTAGAAGATGGGCTGTACAGTGAACCGGTACAGGCGACCCAGTCTCAGGTTCGTCACACGAAACGAGCTGGTCGTTTCAGGCAGATTGAGCGTCTGGATGCTACCTGAATCTAGAAAAAAAAAACAACAACAAACGCTTGTTGCATACACACTCCAACACAATTTAGATGTGTTTGGAAAAAGTGTGTCGCACCTCTTTCATCCTGCCAACGAAGTGTGTATCTGGTGGCACCTGGTGCGGGGTTCCATGCCAGCAATACGGAATTCTGGGTAACGTCTACTACCCTGAAGTTCGTTACAGATGACTGTGGAGCTGACAGAGTGATGTGTAAAGGCACACACACACACACACACACACACACACACAAGTTTATTAAGTAAGGAACTGAGAGTAAAGTCTGAGGAGTGACCTGTAAAATGTGTGTTTCTGTTTGTACTCAATACCAGTAGACTGTGAGATAACATAATGTGGACCTTCTCTTCCACTCAACACAGCAGCCAATCGGATGGTGTAAGTCAGACCGGGGCGGAGTCCTTCCAGCGTGTACGAAGTCAAGTCTCGGCCTATCAGACGACTCGTCTCACTTTCGCCTAAGAAGAGAAAAGCACGCATGGTGAACTGGAGAACTTGCCAGTGGGGTGAAAATATTCCTGATATACTGTAGACTATATGAAGGACAATAGTTTGTGGACACCTGTTCATAAGCGTGGAATGTGCTTTTAGTCCCCATTTAATCATAATACGCTCCACTCTTCTGAGAAGATGTTCCACTAAATTCTGGAGAGTGTTTGTGAAGATTTGTGCTACTAGGGTGTTAGTGAAGTCAGGTATTGTTGTAGAAATAAAAGAAACGGTGCTTTTATGCTTGTGAAATTCTTTCTTCACATTTCCCAGCAGTTAGAATGCAGGCTCAGCCATGTTACAGCACCACTAAAGCACAGAGGGTTAAGGGCCTTGCTCAAGGGCCCCAAGATTGAATTGGATCATGGTAACAGTTGTTGAGAGAACCACGTATGGCTGGAAAATGTCCCAGTACCTTGGTGTCCAAATATCCAGCACCTCCATATAGTGTACCTTGTTGTTTTTCTGCTGTGAATGTAAATGCACACTTGTATACCTTGTGAGGATCTCCAGTAGATTCGGTATCCATCGGCTCCTCTCACTGCTCTCCAAGATATACGCAGTGATCCTAAAGATAACTGCTCAACATGCACATCCTTTGGTCGTTCATCATACAGGGGTCCTGGAACACAAACACACACGTCATCAAAATGCTTTATTTTTTTTTAGGTTTGTTGCAGGTATGGTTATGTACACACACTGACCTGTAGTGACCTTGACAGAAACAGGGGGTCCTTCTCTATTCTGGACCAGAGCCACAACCTGAACATCATACTGAGCTCCACCTTCAAGTTGCCTCAGATCCACTGATGTTATATTTCCACCAACCAGCTGAGACTGTTCCTGTCCACCTACAGTACATACACAGACACACACATCACATCAATAACAATCAGAACTGATTCAAGTACACGCAGAAAGTCCTTGTGCTTTTTTCTGACCGAAACACATTATATACAGTTTGTCACAATAGTTTGTGACAATAAGATCCAGCTTTAATAAAATATTAAATATAATAAATCAAATAATTAATACATCAAACAAACAAACAATTATTACTTATTAATTATATGAATGATTGATTATTACTTAGAATTGATTGTGAAAAAATTGACGCAAATGTCGGATATTGTTAAGATTAACAATTATTATTATTAAAAGATTATTGTTATAGAATATATTTTATAAAAGCGAAAAAAATGTCTCGAACATACATAATATTGATTAATTCACTGATTTTTCATTTTGTTCATTTTAATTAACATCACTGTAGTTAATCACTAATTAATTATACATGAATTGAAACATACGATCCTGAATATTCAAGCTACTAAACAACATTGAAAGTAGTTTAGACTTAAGCTTAATTTATATATTTATATTTATTTATACAAATGCTTCAAATAGTTAAAAAAGCCAAATAGAATAATTTGTTTGTGATCAGTAATCAGACTGGTTGCATTGAATGTGTTTGATTCATTAAGCAGTTAATAAGAGTCGTTTGTTTGGACTATGCTCTAATGGAAAGATGGGATTTCTTGGCATTATTTACGGGTATATGTTTTTTTTATTGTCATCACGTGTCTTTGCTAAAAATTCGGTCAAGGAAACATATTTTATACATTGGGATACCGGTCCTGGAGTAGCAGATGTGGTGGCAATGCTTTTTATTAGAATGGAAATTGACACCCTGTGCCACCCCGCTAGATCTGCCCCTATAAACAACAGAGAGTCTGAGACCTTAAGTGCATGAATAAACACATATTGCTGCTTTATCAACCAGTTTCTATTCAAATTTTTGAAAAATCTCAAATGGGAAACCTTTACATCACACACATTAATGTTCAGGTGGAACCTCTGAGTGAAGTGGAAACATATTATGTGAGTGGATCATCTACATTGTAAGAAGGCCCTAATTTTGTGATTCTCACCGTCAGATCTCTTCCAGATCACCCTGTATGCTGTTGCGCCCTGAACTCCAACCCAGGTGATCCTCACCACTTCTCCTCGAGCCTCGTGCTGTAATTTTGTAACAGGTCCGACCACGACTTCGTCTGTAACTGAAGGAATAAAGCAAAGTGTGTAACGCCTGGTCTATCCGTGACAGTGTTAGAGAGGTGAAGAAACGAGTGAAGAATGTGGTGAGATCCGCTATGTTGTAAGTCTAAAGACAAAAAGACAGTAGGTGGAGCTGGAGATGGCCAAGACTATGCGATTTTTATCTGGAGTTATGAGGATGGAAAGGATTCGGAATGCGTTCATAGGTGGCACCGCACATGTAGGACGCTTTGAAGACAAGGTGAGAGGTTTAATTGAGATGGTTTGGACATGTGCAGAGGAGGGACATGAGGCATAAAAGGAGAATGCTGAGGTTGGAGCCACCAGGAAGGAGGAAAAGAGGAAGACCAAGGAAAAGGTTTATGGGTGTGGTGAGGGAAGACATGCAGGTAGTTGGTTTGAAAGAAGCAGATGTAGAGGACAGGGGGGTATGGAGACGGATAATCCGCTGTGGCGCCCCCTAATGGGAGAAGACGAAAGAAGAAGATCTTCTACTGTGATCTTTAATTAGAGATGAGTGTGTGTTTGTACCAGTCTGAATGTTCTGAGTGGCTGCTGGTCCCTCACGAGAGCCTGCCAGGGCAGAGACAGATATTCTGTAGGCAGAGCTTTGCTGTAGCCCACTGATGGTGTAGGACCTGACATCAGAATGTACCGTCTGAAAGTCTTCCGTTCCTGCAGGGGAAAAAGACAGATCACTTCAGTCACATCCGGTCTTCAGGCTTAAATAAATTAATCTGCTACAAATTTAACATTATGACCTGATTTCCTGCCTACCGTCATTTCGCCGCCAGGTGATTTTGTATCCGGTTGCTCTGGATACTGAATCCCAGGATACGCGAATCCACGTGGAACCAATGTCAGTAATCTGCAAACCTGTGACTGTCCCAATGTGGCCGTTTGTCCTGGTGGAGAGTGTCACCACGTCCCCGATCTGACCATTAATCAAAGCGGCCACACCCACAACCACAGATTCGTCAGGTTGTAGTCGCTCTATAGTGTAGGAAGTGATTCCTGCACCAAGTTCCTGGAACTGCTCTTGACCTGAATGAGAGAAAGAAAGACAGAGAGAGAGAGAGAGAGAGAGAGAGAGAGAGAGAGAGAGAGAGAGAGAGAGAGAGAGAAAGAGAGAGAGAGAGATCTTCTCACTGGGAGACAGTAATCTTGCTGTGGCCATTAGGAATGTCCTTAATGTCCTCCTTTAAATACATTTTCCAATGAGAAGATTTATAGAAGGAGTCTCCAGTGTCATTGAGGTAAAGCTGCTTGGATATTTCTCTGTAACATGACAAAGTGGTGCTTTTTTTTGGATATTAAATAGATTTCATACTTACTGTTGCCTTGTCTCCAGGTGACTCTGTAACCCGTGGCCTCACTGATAGCATCCCATCCAATCCTGATCCGCCGACTGTTCACATTCACAAGACGCAGGTTCTTCACCTTGTCTGGAACTTGTGCTGATGTAAACTCTGACATAGAAACACAGCAAGCAGAAAACCAATTATTGATTATTCATTCATCAAGTGATCCATCAATGTTTCAAAACCTGCTGTATGCAAATCTTTAAATACAGTAATTGCTAATTTCGTTTCATTATTTAAAGATCACAGAGCAAAAGGCAGTTGTTTTTCCTTTTTTTTAAAAAATCTGATAAATAATTTTGTAACTACACAGAACAGTCATGTTTTCACGTGAACTGGACATGTTAATTAGTCAACAAAAGAGAGCGGAGAAGCAGAAGAGCTCGAAAAGCCTCCCGCATCATTCAAATCGCATGTATGGGAGCATTTCCTTGCTGTAACCTTTCTTGTAATAAATGCATCCCAGGCCTCCTCGCCTCAAAAACATCGGTATCTGACTTTACTAACACTTTTACGGCCGAAGGAATCTCCACAAGCACACTGAAAATGAAACTTGGATAGATTTTAGTGTAGTTAATGTGCAGCTTGTGTAGCAGCACAGATTTTCTGTCCTCTGAAAAAAAAAAAAACCTTAACATACAGCCATTATTAGAATAAAGACTGAGGCAGAGATTTTTTTCAGATTTAAAAGTTAACGAAAAGCAGAAGACGGAAAACTCTAGGCCAGATGTTTATTTATTTAGGGTTTTATCCTGTTTACCCTCTGTAATGTTACATGACTGAAGACACACAAGCAGACAGACAAGAAAAAACACATATATATATATATACACACACACACACACACACACACACACACACACACACACACACACACACCTGGTGTGATGGTGATGGCAGTGGGATGTCCCTCAGTGTAGCCCACCAAGGCAGCCACTCTCACAGTATAAGATACACCTCCTACAAGGTTAACAAGGTCAAACGTCGTCTGATTTCCATAAACGGAACGTTTCACCTCCGACCCAGCTGGAGAGAATGATACATGGCAACAAAACACACACACACACACACACACACACACACACACACACACACACACACAGACACACACAGACACACACACAGACACACACACACACACAGACACACACACAGACACACACACACACACACACACACACACACACACACACACAGAAATGTTTACAGAAATACGAAAGCAAGAAACATCACAAATATAAGATCATTGGCTAATAAAACATTCACATTCATAATTTAAACAATTTTAATTTATTATTGATATTAATTTTAAAATCTATTTCAATAGAATAGTCATTAATTAGGATTTTTATTAAACATTTTTGTTTTGTTTTTTACCATTTTTAGGCTTGATTTTTTTATGTAAGTAATTTTTCTTTTATTTTTTTTTAAGACAATTTCTAATAAATTAATATTTAAATATAAAAAACAACTACCTTTAATTCATATTTAATAGAGTGTATCCAAGTGCTTGCTATCAATTTTCCATTTGGTTGCCATTCAGTTACTTCTGATTGGTAACTACGATGTTCCAGATAATTGCTTTGGTTGGTTCAGGACAGATTTCTAGATAATTCCAGGGGGGATTTTAGTTCAGTGGTCATGTGACCAGCAGAATATTTCTTATGTATTCCTGGAGGGGATAACAATTAATAATTTTTTTACAAGCATGGGTTTGGCATTTATAATGCATTTAATTGCCAAATTGCATCAAAATGCAAATACAAACATATCAATAAAAACAAATCATAAATAACAATATATATATATATATATATATATATACATTTCTAATTAGGTAAAGAAAAGGGTAAATGCACTGTAAGATTTTTTTTTTTATATGTTTTAGTTTGAAATGATCCCAAACTTTGGAAAATTCTGTTGTGTTCTTTGACCTGAATCTTCTCCTCACATCTCACTGTTTTCATTCTGCAGCATCTTCTGTGCGTTTACCTGTTCAAGGGTCTCATTCATAAACATACGTACGCCACTTTCAACGCCAAGGTTGTGGTTTGTAAAAAAACAAACTTGACAGAAGTAAGTGCACACCTGAGCCCCGCTTGCACACAGCGTAGAAACACAGAAGGACAGAAGGGGAATTGGCAACACAGATTGGCCAGCCCAGTTTTGTGCGTACGCCAAGTTTATAAATGAGACCCTAGAGCGGTCCAGGTGGTGCGTCAGTAATAATGGTCCGTGGGGAAACACAGTAGTTAAATGTACTAAACGAAGCATCGAGGCAGATAATTTTGTAATCGAACTACTAGAGTTACTCAGGGAATCGTTTCAGCCCTAAATCATAGCGAATCTCCGCTTACCTTTATATACCTGTATATATGTTGTGCATTATCTTTGTTTGTATACAGTCTATAATGATAATGTTGCAAGTCTATCTATCTATCTATCTATCTATCTATCTGTCTGTCTGTCTGTCTGTCTGTCTGTCTGTCTGTCTGTCTGTCTGTCTATCTCTCTATCTATCTATCTATCTATCTATCTATCTATCTATCTATCTCTCTATCTATCTATCTGTCTGTCTGTCTGTCTGTCTGTCTGTCTGTCTGTCTGTCTGTCTGTCTGTCTGTCTGTCTGTCTGTCTTAATCCCACTTTTTTGTGAACCCCAAAGTTCTTACACTGTTTGTTGATAATAAGGATGTTGTACTTCGTCGCACCGGCGACTCCAGTCCACGCCAGCCGTACAATGCGTCCTCTTGTCTCCACCACTCGCAGGTTGGTGACTTTATTAACCAAAGGTATCGCTACACATAACATGCACATATTCAGCAACTTGGTGTCAAATACAATACATACACATGCATATTTGTTTCAATACAAACTAGATATCAGGGGTAAAAATTGACTAGCAATGCGATTCTGTTCAGTGATGCAATATTATATCACTGAAAATAATATAACGTTAACCAATTTTTACATTAAATAACTTGCACTTCCTAATTAAAAGATACAAAAATGGAATATTATCAATAATGTTTTTTTTTTACCTGGTGTGGATTCCTCCCGTCCATCGTACAGCGTGTACAGAGTTATGATGTAATCGGTACTGGGCTGAAGACCTGTTATCTCATATTGTGTAGTACTCTGGGGAAAGGTCTGTCTTTGAACCCTGCTGCCTGTAAATAGAGAGGAAAAAGGATCATTTCAGCTCCTGCTTCATTGTGAATATTGACCAAAAAAAAAATCCATAACTGAAAAACGCTTATACATGTAAATAACACAACTGTGACTGAATTGACAGATAAGCCACGCCCACATTTTGGTTCTTCAAGGCAAAAAAAATTCCCAGTAATCTCCCATCTGTATAATACAATGGAGATGTAAGAATCATGTGAAAGATCACTAACATCTCAGGTGTCTTTCACAGAGGAAAGGTTTCCACCTGGTCGTTATGCTCTAAAGCCTAGATGGGGGGAGTGTTGCAGTGATGAATGACCACCTTCAAGGAAGGTTCTACACACATAATGTCTAAAGTTCAACCAGAATGACCATCATTAGACCCCTCTTGTGTCCTGGTTGTCCCAAACTTGTTTCATCTAAGAATTATTGCTCTGCTCTGATATTGGCCTGGGTGATAAATCGTTTTGAATATCGATATTGTAAAAACTATTACACAGTATTCTTTTTTAAGATACTGTTTGCATAGTTAGTTTTTTTTATATATTTTTTTATTATTGCGATGTTGTTTATTTGGGGAAATTTAAATACCAAAACTATTTTTATTTTTTTATTTACTTACCTTATTTAAACTTATTTCTCCCTCTTTATAAGACTGAAAAGAAATTGCAATTGAAATATATAAGATGGAACTCTTATCATTTGTTATAATAAAAATGTATTTTATGGAGACAGTGGAAAGAAATTTAGAGAGTTTAATATTGTAAATCTAACCTTAAAACTGTGCAAAGTTACTAATATATATATATATATATATATATATATATATATATATATATATATATATATCTCACTATATATAGTTATGAATCAGTTGAATGAAATGTATTTTTTTATATCATTTTATAATTTGGTTTTGTTTCTTGATTCTTTTGACATAAAAAAAATTACATAATTACCTCAGTTTAACTTTTTTTTTTGTTTGTTCTGTTTTATTTTCAATAAATGATCACAAACCTCTTTTTATTAGCATTATGGGATGTGGAGTGTAGATTGATGCACAATTATGATCATAAAGCTGCAGCATCACTAGAGATCTGAATCCTTTCTGAATGCACAGTGTGTCTATGTTCTCGAGTACGTGACTCACTCTCTCCCTCTTTCCTCCACTCCAGTCGATAGCCCCTGGCTGCTGCTATGAACTTCCAGGTCAGCTGGATGCTGGAAGGTCCCGTCGTTTCGGCTCTCAAAACCTGCTGCTCTGCTCGCTCTAAAGTGCAAACACAACATTACAAATATTTTTTCCTTCGCCCGACACATTTGCACGCAACCCGTCTGTGACTCAGATGTTTAGTCACCAGACAGTGAGTCACAGTCTGAACAAAACATTTAGCATTTTAGTGTGAGAGTGTGGAAACACACAGGACCTACAGTGAATATACCCACCTGATATAATAGGAAGTGTTTTCTTTCCTCATCACCCTTATATATAATAATAACACATTAATGTTTTATTTTTCATTTATGATTTGGTATTTTCAGTCACCTATACTTTGGACTTGACTGATCCCATCCTAATACCCTCATGGACTAGGTGGGGGAGGTGAGGAGGCATGGACAGCAATCCACACTCCAATTCATTTCAAAGGTGTTTAAGAGGGTTGAGAGATCTATAGCAGACCACTCAAGATCTTCTAGTCCAACCCATATCTTCATCTTCTGTTTTCGGAATTCCTATTTTGTTTTTGTATTTCTTGATTTGTTTTCTGATTTGTTATTGTGTTTTGCACTTCTCAGCCACCGTATTTTTATCATCAGGAACCATGAAATGTGATTGGATGGAACCAAATCCAGTATAACCCTAGTTGAAACATGAAACTGTGCTGGAATTGTATCTTCTAACAGGACAACAATATTAAACATAGTCCCAAAACTATGCTGGAGACTTGAAAACAGCCCAGTAAAAAAGTCCAGACCCCTCTGATAGTGAATCTGTGGATGGATAATTGGATGGAACCAAATCTAGATAACTTTTTGACCTGTTGATTAGGAAGGTCTCCAAATTCCTAATAAGTTATTAGGAATATATACAAATATGTATTCCTGTGGGTCCTGTGTGTTTACTTACACATCTTTATACTTTTTAACATTGTTATTATTGAAGACATTCAAACAATAAAGAACAAGTACCGTAATTTCCGGACTATAAAGTGCACCCAAATATAAGCCGCACCCACTGAAATACACTGAATCTACATTGAAACTAATGAATTTTACACAGGCTTTAACGCAAGACACGTTACACACGGTGTAACGGGTGAAATATGTTGTGCTTCCATTAGGAGCATAGCGGTATTTTGGGAATAGCATGCTGCACTGCATTTTTCTGCTATTACTGCATGTGTGTAAGACTGAGGATTATGTCCTTATTATTTTCTGATGCTCATTTTTAAGTTTCTTTGACTAAAAAAATAAAAAAGCATGAGCTTTGGAAACCTGTCTGTGCTTATATGATTTCTGTTGGAACTGGAGTTAGTGAGCTCCTCCCTTCACCCAGACTCAACGTGTTACAACGGCTTGTATCTAAACAGTAGCCGACCAAGAAAGTTCCTTTCACAACTATTTCTCTCGGGAGTTTATCTTTTGGCATCGTCGTGCATTTAAAAAAAAAAAAGTTTTTTCTCCCGATGCCGTGCAGCTCAGAACACAGGTGAGGTGCATTTTTTCGTTTCCGTTCGGAAATTTCATTGGTCTAATATTATGTCGCTCAGTTTTTTGGCTTGAAGTTTGTGAAACCGGGAAAACCCAGGAAAAATTCCTAAATAAGCCGCTTCGTTGTTTAAGCCGCGGGGTTCAAAACGTGGGAAAAAAGTAGCGGCTTATAGTCCGAAAAATATGGTATATAATTATGGAGAAAACACAAGAAAACATGTTCAACAATATGTTTCATATTTTTGATGGTCCAAAGTAGCTATATTTAGCTTTGATGACAGTTTCATGAGGTGGTAACCTAGAATGGTTTTTTTTTCATAATTGTGTCTTTTCAAGAGTCATTTTGTGGCACGTCTTGCGTTTATGAAGTGCTTTAGACTACCAGTTGTCGTGAGAAGAGAAAAGGGCGGGTACGGACTCATTAGCCCTGTTAATACTTCTAAAACTACTGGGGTGTTTTTTGTTGGTACAATTCGACCATGAAAACCTGCCCCACATAGTCTCATGTTGTAATATGTCTGCCACTTGAACCCTGAGAAGCATTTCTGTGAATCGGCAGTTTCTGATCCTCTGCAGCAGAGGTAGCTCTCGGGTTTCCTTTTTTTCTGAGACGCCTACAACAACAGCAAATGTAGCACAATCTACAGCTAAATGTAGCTACTTTGGATAATAGTGATGAATCATATTCAATGTGTTATTTTATAGTTTAGAAGGTTTCAGAATTAATGCACAATGTTAAAAAAGATGAAAATAAAGAAGGTATGTCCAAAATTGTGATTGGAAATGAACCTACAATATATGTCCATTTACGGCATTTAGCAGACGCCCTCGTCCAGAGCGACGTACAAAAATGCTTTGAGTCTCTATCAATGAATAAATCTACACTGATACACTGGATTACAAACTTGGATTTTATTTATTTTTTATTTATTAAACCTGGTTTCATTCGTTTTCTCAATTTTTATTTTCTTAATTTTAATTCTTTTCACAGCACAGAATATGTTTTTATATTTTAGATTAATCATTCATTTGCTTATATAAAATTCAATTGAACTGAAATCAGCAAAATGCGTCTCCATAGCATCTGCATACCGATTGCAAAGCCCACAATACATAATGCATTATTATAGACATTTTAGACCAAGAACATTTTTGTGACCCGGTAGGCTCCCTTTCTCGGCCCGGTACCGGGTTGAGACCCGGTGGTTAGGGAACTCTGCTGTAGATTAATAATAATTAATAATAATGCAGATCAAATAAAAAAAAATTATCATGCAGTCAAGCAAACGTGCATCCGAATCCACGCATTAGGACCCAAAGCTCTATAACTCAGACTAGTGTGTGTGTGTGTGTGTGTGTGTGTGTGTGTGTGTGTGTGTGTGTATATATACCTATCTTAAAGCGTGCATTTGCTGCTGGCCCTTCTGTTTCTCCATTATACAGAGCAATGACTGTGATGATGTACTCCGTGTCCGGTCGCAGATTCACCAGAGTGTGAGCCTCACTGTCACCGCTCACCTCTACAGTCTCTATATCACTTCCTGCAACACACACACACACACACACACACACACACACACACACACACACACACACACACACACACACACATACAAAGAAAGATGTTTCTTTTTCCTATTAAAAAGCTGCCCTGAGGCATTATATATATACGTATAATGGATTATAAAATATGATCCGGATTGAACCGAATACAGACGCTCCCCAGTTTACGAACATCCACTTTCATGAACTTTCGCGGATATGAACAAAGCTGTCCTCAAAGTGAAATTAGCTAGTCAGCGACCATAACGAGTACATGATGCGCACTGGACTAGGGCGAATGAATTTTTTTTTAATGAATTATTTTTTTTTTATTACTTAATACAAAATATTGTATACAGTATTTTAATTATTTCGATTCGTTTTTCGTATATCTTATTGTTTATTTGATAATATTTATAGCTCTTACATCATTAGGAGATATGCATAATTAATAACGAACACAGTAACAACTTTCAAACAAATTCATGGTACGAACGGCCTTTCGGAACGTAACTCGTACGTAAGTCGGGGATCGTCTGTAAATATGAATACATACACCCAGTAGATGAGTATATATTCAAAGTAGCATTCAGACACAAAAACTAGAACTGAATGTACTTCCTGCTGTGCTTTGTAGTATACTGTTGCACTGTAATATCAGCATTTCTACACAATTCGTCATGTTGTAACGTTTTACTGTTCTTAACTATCTATGCCATTTAAGTGCTAAGAATCTCTGGTGTGATCAACCAGTCCTGATGCTCGACTGAGACTCGTCACTCTGATGGCTCCGAAAGCATAGCTAGGTAAGGAAATCTCTTCAGATCTGCCCCGTTCACGAGCACGTCACCTCGAATAGTTTTGAATTCACACAGACAATTTTATAGTCTTTTGTGATTGTTGCTTGTCAGACTGTACCAACATGAGCCCCATGTCACACCGTAATTGTCAAAATGTCAGACTGTATGACATACAAACACACTTTTTACCTCCATAATTTAAAAAGTTTAATTTTCTGAACCTAGCTAAAGAAATCTCTTTGGACACTTCCACATCAACGGCCTAAAGAGTCATGAAATTACTGAGCAACTTAAGAACTTTAAAGATGGATTTGGACTGTAATTAATACCAAGCATCTGCTACAGAGGCTTAGGACTATAGTTTGCATGAACCGTCTGCATTTAAGCTCCTATCACTGAACAATACACCTCAACAATGATGGAACTGGAACTGGATGGGTTCCTCTGAAGGTTCCTTTCTCCTGAAGTCTCATGGAGATTTTTTCTTGCTTTAGTCACCACTGGCTCACGCAGTAGGAATAAACTTGCAATTATAAGGAACACATTTATAGGCAATATATTTAGACATTACATAACTTTATCTCTGTAAAGCTGCATTGCGACAATGTCTATTGTTAAAAACGCTATACAAATATAAACAAATTGAATTGAAATACGTTACACTTTCTATTCGATTAGAACTATTTGTAACCTTTAAGAAATTATTCTTTTGTTAGACCAGGGGCTTAATTCTTTCCTGCAGCTGAAGTTATGCAGAAGAAGAAGAAGAAGAATCTTCTGTGCTTTGTATATACAGGATTGACTGCCGGTTTTATTTCAGGAATAAAGAAAATTCTCCGACAGCAGCTAGGTTACACTCCGAAACACGCTTTTGCTACACTGCCGTTTGTTAGCATTTGTTATGTGTGGTTGAATGCTTACCCACGAACGGGCCCCAGACCACCCTGTATCCTCTGGCGCCTTGCACTCCTTGCCAACGAACTTCAACACTGCTGTTTGAGATCGTAACAACAGAGAGCTGCTGCACTCCTTGTAAACTCACTACACACACACACACACACACACACACACACACAAACACACATGTGTATCAATACAGCATAAATGAATCACCATAGAGCATGACATTATGTATGAAAGGAATGATGCTGAATAATTGAAGATACGAAGTTTCAATAGGAGGCGTCTGATTCGACTACCAATCTCCCAGTCGAATCTTTGCAGAAGAGGATCATATCATTTTTGTTATATGGGGGTGCTCAATGTCTGATTTCACATGCCTTCACTCTGAATAAGTTCATCGATGATGCGTGTTGTGGAACAAAGGGAGGTTCGCCAACTCCTAGTTCCAAAAAGTCTGCCTGCGCCACCCTGTATTTACCAAAGGGGTGCCAATATTAATGGAGAGCATCAGAGGTCTTGTGGAATCCTCGCAAAGTGGCGATATTTATAATAATAAGTAGATGAAAGATTCTTGATGTTGTTTCCTAAAGTCTTCTGATCATCTTTATTACACTTATAGCATTTTGACAGCATTTCAGCAGCGGCAGCTTGGTGGTGTTGGGATTTGAACTAGTGACCTTCTCGTAAAAAGTCCAACATCTTCATCAATGAGCTTCTACTTCCAGGTACTGCAAATTATTTGAGCTCTTTCCAACAGCAGCTATAAGATCAATCTTTTCACACTCAGGACAAATGAGAGACTTGTACATGACTATTACTATAGATTTCACTGATAGTCAAAAAGATAACACACTAACACGTTTTCTCAACTCTCGGTTTGGGTGTACTTACATGTGCTGGCTGTGAGGGTAGTGGGTGCGACGTTAGTACGAGGGTAGAGAGGATACAGCTTGATAATGTATTCAGTGTCCGCCTGGAGACTGTCCAGTGTTACAGATGTGGCCTCGGCTCCAAGCGTCTTCTCCCGCAGCAAGGACTCGGGCTCGCCTAAACGACAAGGTTCCCCAGTAATCAGATTAGATCAGATCGCATCAGACAGTCAGGCAAACCTTGAAATAACCTCCTTGTATTCAAAAACAAAAAGAATCCACAATCGCTTTTAATCTCTTAAAAGCAACAATTCGACACGTGAGCTTTCTGCAGAAAATTGTGCTTCACTGTGTTGGATATGTAAATCTACACTATAGTGAGTAAATATAATTCAGGGGAAACAGAAAATATTCGAAACAACATAGAATATTTTAGATAGGATTAAAAAAAACACATTACAATTACAAGCAACATGTTTCCGTATTGTTAGGCAAATATTGTTAATATGGTTAATATACCTGTTAACTGTGGGTCAGAGCAGGAAGACATTCATCTCATTTAGAAGTTCAACACATTTAAAAGAACTTTTGTGATTCTACACATTTTCCAGAAGGTACAGAAAAGGAATTTGGCACAAAGAAAATAATGTAATACTGTCTAACTGCAACTGTTTATATGTAGTACTGTTTTTATACTAAAAATATATGAGTAATAAAATAGTAAGACGTTTTAACAAACTCATTTATGTACGTCTATGTTCCTGATCATGCACTGTCTTGAGCTGCTCGTGTCTCTTTCATCACTTCAGGTTTCACTTTAGCTTTTAAACCACAATCCTGCCTCAAGCAGAGATTTTTCCTAGGTGGTCCCTGGTCCAATTTTGTGGTCCCAGACATCTTGCGAGTTCGTTCTGCAGCACATTATGCACTGTAATTGCACATCTTTGGCGCACCATGAAGATGTGCTTTACATGGGTTGGAGTGGAGGTTCTCCTGCTATAAAGCTTCAATCCTATTGAACAGCTTTGGGTAGAAGGTAAATGCTGACTGCACCCCAGACCTCCTCACCTTCTCACCTACATCACTACCTGACTTTACTCATGCCCTTGTGGCTTAAGTCATTATTATAAAAATAAATGGGGATTAAATCTGGAATACATTTACATTTATAGCATTTGGCAGATGTTCATATACAGAGCAACTTACATTTGTCTCATTAAAAAAATTAAGCACCTATGAGGTCTTTGTTTTGAGGCCCAGGAGTAGCAGCATGGTGTGGCTGGGATTTGAACTCATGACCTTCAGTCAATCCTAAGTCAAATTCTTTAATCACTAAGCTCCTACTAACTGGATGTCCACAAAATCTTTCTCCATATAGTCTAAATCTGCCCCTGATGGCCTTAAAAATACCCATGAATTCTCATCTTCTAACATTTTTTAGTGACGGATGATCAAAGCCGCACATAGACGAGTAGGCTGGGGATAAACCCGTGCAGGTGTGGACATGAAAAATGAGTCCTGCACTTTCACCAGAACCGTGCTGCAGGATTATCCAGTGAACCACCCATAGATACATCAGCCACATGCTCGAATGTCAGTCTCCTGGATCAGATAAGACATTTCTCAACACTTCTATAAAACCCACAGACCTGACTAAATATAGAGACACACCTAATTTGACCTATAAAGAGCTGGCAACTTATACAGTGCCTGCAGGATACACATACAGCAGATGAATAATGCCTTAGCAGCTCTATTCAAGGCAGAACAATGCGCTCTGAGCTCAATCACTTCCTGGAGATTTGAATAAAAATCTTTACCCAAACATTAAAGGGTCACATTCAGTTATAAATCAGAATTGGGTTTAAAACACACTGGTTGTTTAATGCCGTCTAAAATTGACGTAAAATAATATGAGAAAATATGATAAGCCTTATCGTTTAGAAGCTTATAAACCAACACATTCTACTACAGTATGTGGTGTCAAAAAAATTTAAATAGTACTTAATTGATTAAATTATCACATTTTTAATTTAGATGAATAGAAAAACTTAGAAATGAAACCTCTTAATTAATAATAATTAATTAAGAGTCTCATATTAAGGTATTCAATATTTGCCATCGTATTACATTTATTAGGGATGTGCACCTCCATAACTGATGCCAATGCAATTCGCATCTTAATGCATAGCCAAAGATTCATATGAAGCAGCTACCGATTCGATTCACCCCATTACGATTCACTGCGATCCGATCTCAATTCAATCAAACACAATGCGATTCAATGCAATGGAAAAAATATGATGCTCTGCAATTTAATATGGTACAGATAATTCGCTTTTATTTAACACGCCTTTGTAGTGCAAAAACAAAAAGATTAAATAAAACTAAAAGTTATTTTCCTGTTCTGTCCCCAGAAAGATGCAGCTCTACCTCTGCCATGTTAATTTGTATTCTATGTGACTTTTAGGACACGCCTCGGTCTCCGTAATGTTGTAATGCATCATATTTACATCGCAACAGTGGTGCTGAGAGAATGCACGTGAGAAACATCAATCTACATATAAAATATTGGTCAAAAATGGTCACTTTCTGAATAATAAATGTTTTGCATATACACCAATAATTCTATTAAAGATAATCGTTTTTTACCGACGCTAAAATGCTAACTTGTATCTGATGCACACTTTTTTAAATCGATGCATCACATCGTTAACATTTATGCCGACGCACCGACACATTGCTAGTGTGTTTCAGCCCAAAGTGTTTATGCTTCAAATTGTCAGATGGTGGCGCTGAACTAAATACAGTCACCCCTCCCCCGTTTATCGTGGTAGTTATGTGCCAAAACCGGCCGCGGAAAACGAATTTCCGCGATAAATGGACGCCACCCTAAAAATGTTTTTTTTTTTTTTTTATTGTTTAAGCCATTAATCATCCTCCCACACTTTTCAAACATATAGTGAAATCTGGTGTTAGAACACTATTGCATAAAAGGAAAGCATAGTGTTCAGGTGTTTTTAGTTCAATGGGGTCAAATAAAAAAAATGCTACAGTTGCCTTGTGTATGCTGGATATGTGTGCGTGTGTGTGTGTGTGTGTGTGTGTGTGTGTGTGTGTGTGTGTGTGTGTGTGTGTGTGTGTGTTACCTCTGGGTCCATAGGTAATCCTGTAGCCCTGTATGGAGCCAGAAGGAGGGTCCCATGACAAAGCTAAAGTAAAGAATCCCGCCTGTACCAACCGCAGAGCAGCCACGCCCTGCACGGACCCTGAGAATGTGGAATTAAAGCTGATTATGTTTTTATAAAACTCTCTCTTGTAGTAGTATTTGTGCTATTGTAAGTTCAAGCATGGGCATGTAAATCAGGGTGTGCATGTTCTTCAGCTGCATGCTGTTTCTCTTACTAGTTCGAGCCTTGGCAGACACGGACTCGCCCACGCTGTTGGGGTACTGGGCGATAACCGACACCAAATAGTCCGTGCCTGAGCGCAAGTCTCGTGCCAAGTAGGTCTGCTCATTGGCTGACACTGTATCCTAAGAGGTAGAAACACATATTTAAAAAAAAACGTTATAGAGTACTTTTTTGCAGACCTGTACATCATATCCTACTCAATTTTGAAATCAATGAAATCTGTGGCATTGACAAAGTTCAAACTTCAAAGTTCACTTTGCGTCTATCTACTGTGTACGTATGAGTGAGAGCCACATTGAATTCAGAATAACTGCTATAGAAATCGACTTCCATAAGAATAATACTTGCCCTTCAGCCCTATTCATTTGCTCACACAATCTCTGTTTCTGAAGTAACTTTCAGGCTACATAAAAAACTCAATGATGTAAAACTATCTATAATCTATTCACGTTAATAAATCTTTTTTTTGGCTTTTAGGTCTGAGCTGACATATAGTATCTTACAAAAGTGAGTACACCCCTCACATTTCACCTTTTCCTGTCCCTGCCAATTCTCTGACAGAATAATCTGGCCAGTCATGGACCCAGAGGACTTGCGATCTTGCCCACCTATTTAGGTCAGCTCGCTGCTTCTCGTGAGCAACAGGTTCTGACACTAACCTGAACTGAGGAACTGAGGCAGGTTCCACAACAATCACCAGCTCAAGCCTCCACCACAGCCCCAATCAAACCCCCAAGCCCCCCATCCCAGCACTTTTCTGGAGACCTGTACTTCTAAAACCTGTTCCTGTAACAGTGTGAGCTCATTTTTGCCACTTCTCCCACACCAGTTTTTCACCGATAGCAAGAGGATTGCTAATGTGGTCCTCCACCTTTCTGAAAAACCCGCATGTGGGCTAGGCTGGTCTGGGAGCTCCAGACCCCCTGTTCCTCCAGTTATCCAGATTTCTGCCATGAGATACTGTGTCAGTTCGGCTGTCCTAGCAGCAAGCCTTCTCCTCTGCCTCAAAACCAGCCGCTGTTCTTCACTGGGAGCATTGTGCAACATCCGTTCCCTACGACGCCACTCTGCGTCCAAACTTTCCTGAGATCTAATCGAGATCAGACGACATTGCAGAATGTGCAGAATGTGGCTTTGCACGGTTACACGACGTACAGTTGTTATCACTGAGGGTGTACTTACTTTTATTGCCAGTTATTTAGACAAAAAGGTTGTATGATGAGTTATTTTTAGAGGACAATAAATCTGTACTGATATACAAACTGCACATTGACTACACTAAAATATATCCAAAATTCATTTCTATAGTATTATCCTTTGAAAAAATAAATATATCCAAAATTCATTTCTATAGTATTATCCTTTGAAAAAAAAAATAAACCCAGCCATTAGGGGGGCACAAGCCAGTGTACTCTTAGTGCCGGTCCCAAGCCCGGGTAAATGGGGAGGGTTGCGTTAGGAAGGGCATCCAGCGTAAAACATGTGCCAAATCAAATATGCGGATCACAAATGAGAATTTCATACCGGATCGGTCGAGGCCCGGGTTAACAACGACCGCCACAGGTATCGTTAGCCGACAGGGTACCGGTGGAAATTGGGCTACTGTTGGCCGAAGGAGGAGAAGGAGAGGAGGAAGGCGTCTACAGAGACGGCAGGAAAAGGAGCAGTGTAGGAGAGTAGAGGTTCGGGTTGGTACTTTAAATGTTGGTACTATGATGGGTAAAGGGAGAGAGATAGCTGATATGATGGAGAGGAGAAAGGTAGATGTGTTGTGTGTTCAGGAGACCAAGTGGAAAGGGAGTAAGGCCAGGAACATTGGAGGTGGGTTTAAACTGTTTTATCATGGTGTGGATGGGAAGAGAAATGGTGTAGGGGTGATTCTGAAGGAAGAGTACAGTAAGAGTGTAGTGGAGGTGAAGAGAGTTTCTGATAGGGTGATGATCGTGAAGGTGGAAGTTGAAGGGATGATGATAAATGTCATCAGTGCCTATGCTCCACAAGTTGGCTGTGAGATGGAGGAGAAGGAAAGATTCTGGAGTGAATTAGATGAAGTGGTAGATGGTGTACCTAGGAAAGAACGATTGGTGATTGGGGCAGACTTTAATGGGCATGTAGGTGAAGGGAACAGAGGTGATGAGGAGGTGATGGGTAGGTATGGTTTTAAGGAGAGGAATGTGGAAGGGCAGATGGTGGTAGATTTTGCTAAAAGGATGGAAATGGCAGTGGTGAACACGTATTTTAAGAAGAAGGAGGATCATAGGGTGACATATAAGAGTGGAGGAAGGTGCACACAGGTGGATTATCTTCTGTGTAGGAGATGCAACCTGAAGGAGATTGGAGACTGTAAGGTGTTGGCGGGGGACAGTGTAGCTAGACAGCATCGAATGGTGGTCTGTAGGATGGTTTTGGAGGCGAAGAAGAAGAGGAGGAAAGTAAGGTTTGAAAGAAGAATAAGATGGTGGAAACTGAAGGAGGAAGAGTGTAGTGTGAGGTTCAGGGAAGAGGTCAGACAGGGGCTTGGTGGTGGTGAAGAGGTGCCGGATGATTGGGCAACTACCGCAGGAGTGATGAGGGAGGCAGCTAGAAAAGTACTTGGTGTGACATCTGGAAATAGAAAGCAAGACAAGGAGACGTGGTGGTGGAATGAGGAAGTGCAGGAGAGCATTAGGGGAAAGAGATTGGCAAAACAGAAGTGGGATCGACAGAGTGATGAGAAAAGTAGGCAGGAGTACAAGGAGATGCGGCAGCAGGTTAAAAGGGATGTGGCGAAAGCCAAGGAAAAGGCATATGAGGAACTGTATAAGAGGTTGGACACTAAGGAAGGAGAAAAGGATTTATACCGATTGGCCAAGCAGAGGGACCGAGCTGGGAAGGATGTACTGCAAGTTAGAGCAATAAAGGATGGAGAGGGAAATGTGTTGACTAGTAAGGAGAGTGTGTTGAGAAGATGGAGGGAGTATTTTGAGCAGCTGATGAATGAGGAAAATCAGAGAGAGAGAAGGTTGGAGGATGTGGAGTTGGTGAAGCAGGATGTAGATAGGATTAGTAAGGAGGAAGTGAGAGCAGCGATTAAGAGGATGAAGAATGGAAAGTCGGTTGGACCAGATGACATACCGGTAGAAGCGTGGAGATGTTTAGGAGAGATGGCAGTGGAGTTTTTAACCAGATTGTTTAACAGGATTCTGGAAGGGGAGAGGATGCCTGAGGAATGGAGAAGGAGTGTGCTGGTACCGATCTTTAAGCATAAGGGAGATGTGCAAACCTGCAGTAACTACAGGGGAATTAAGTTGATCAGTCACACCATGAAGTTATGGGAAAGAGTAGTGGAAGCCAGGCTGAGAGAAGAGGTGACCATCTGTGAGCAACAGTATGGTTTCATGCCGAGGAAGAGCACCACAGATGCCTTATTTGCTTTGAGGATGTTGATGGAGAAGTATAGAGAAGGACAGAAGGAGCTGCATTGTGTATTTGTGGATTTAGAGAAAGCGTACGACAGGGTGCCGAGAGAGGAGTTGTGGTATTGTATGAGGAAGTCAGGTGTGTCAGAGAAGTATTTGAGGGTGGTGCAGGACATGTATGAGGACAGTGTGACGGCAGTAAAGTGTGCAGTAGGTACGACAGACTGGTTCAGGGTGAAGGTTGGACTACATCAAGGATCGGCCCTGAGCCCTTTCCTGTTTGCAGTGGTGATGGACAGGTTGACGGACGAGGTCAGACAGGAGTCTCCCTGGACTATGATGTTTGCAGATGATATTGTGATTTGTGGTGAGAGTAGAGAGCAGGTTGAGAAGAGCCTGGAGAGGTGGAGATATGCGCTGGAGAGAAGGGAAATGAAAGTCAGTAGGAGTAAGACAGAGTACATGTGTGTGAATGTGAGGGAGGGCAGTGGAGTGATGCGGTTGCAGGGTGAAGAGGTGAAGAAGGTGGAGGAGTTCAGGTACCTGGGGTCAACAGTGCAAAGTAATGGAGAGTGTGTTAGGGAAGTAAAGAAAAGAGTGCAGGCAGGGTGGAGTGGGTGGAGAAGAGTGACAGGAGTGATTTGTGATAGAAGAGTATCTGCAAGAATGAAAGGGAAAGTTTATAGGACTGTGGTGAGACCTGCGATGTTGTATGGATTAGAGACAGTGGCATTGAGTAAAAGACAGGAGGTGGAGCTGGAGGTAGCAGAGCTGAAGATGTTGAGGTTTTCGTTGGGAGTGACGAGGATGGACAAGATTAGAAATGAGTTTATTAGAGGGACAGCACATGTAGGATGTTGTGGTGACAAGGTGAGGGAGGCGAGATTGAGATGGTTTGGACATGTGCAGAGAAGGGACATGAATTATATTGGTAGAAAAATGCTGAAGATGGAGCCACCAGGTAGGAGGAAAAGAGGAAGGCCAAGGAGGAGGTTCATGGATGTGGTGAGGGAAGACATGCAGGTAGTTGGTGTAAAAGAGGCAGATATAGAGGACAGGGTGGTATGGAGACGGATGATCCGCTGTGGCGACCCCTAATGGGAGCAGCCGAAAGAAAAATAAGAAGATCCTTTGAAAAAATATACTAAAATGATTGCTGAAATGTGAGGGGTGTACTAACTTTTGTGGGATACTGTAATTTACTGTAATTGTTTACTTTAACCAATTGTAAATCTTTAACCAAATATGATCCAGAAGTGGGTGTGACTATTTTAAAAATCTCTTTTACAATTGGCCCAGTAGCAGGTGTGCCCTAAGGGCATTTTTTTTTAGATTTGGATTTAAATCAGAAATGGGCGTGGCTTAAACCTTTTTGAACTGTTTTAATCTTTAAACAAATCTGGTCTAAAAGTAGGAATGGTCTGAACCAAAAGAATTTTTCAAAATCTCTTTTACAGTTTGACCCAGTTGAAGGCATGGCCTACGATAATACAATTTTTTGAAATCTATATTCAGATTTAAATCATAAGTGGCCGTGGCTTAAACCTATTTTATATTTTTTAATCTATAACCAAACCTGCCACAGAAGTGGACATGGGCTGAATCAATTAAATCTTCTAAAATCTTTTCTACAATAATTTGACCCAGTAGAAGGCGTAGCTTAAGCCATTTTTTTTATATTTATATTTGGAATATATTTATAAGTAGACATGGTTTAAACTGTTTGCATTTGAAAGAGATGAAAACTCAATTATTTTTTTTTTATCTATTCTTACTGATTTAAATCAGAAGTGGGCGTGTCCTGATCCTATTTATACACTGGAAAATGGGTCAGAAAGTTCCAAAAAGTGTAAAAAGGAGAAATCATCTTAGCCATTACTGAGAGTAACACACACACACACACACACACACACACACACACACACGACAAGAAGCATTAATCACATGGCAGCTCAAGGCCCAGAAAACCCTTCAGTCCTTCATTCAGGAAACAAATCCAATGACAAGGAAATTAAATGTAACCTGTATTTCTCATGCATCAGTCCCAACCCACTCTTACCTGTCTTAGCTCTGCAGTTAAAGGCTGACCCAGACCTGACAGTGGTGTGTACTGGACCAAATAATTGTTAACAGGTCCTCCTGCAGCCGTCCACTCGAACCTGATCGAATTGAAGGTCACTTCTGCAACCTTCAAGTCAGTCGGGCCGATGAAGACATCTGAGAATAAAAGCAGACACCGATGTGAGTTTTTTATTATGTGTTTAAAAGCATAAAGAATGACAGGGTTTGTTTCTGAATACCGTCACTGGAATAGGAGCCTCCAGACGCCGAACAGACACGTGGAGACAGATTGGGCAGCAGAGAGCTGAGATCCCTAAACTTCTCAATAAAGGAGGTGAATTCACTCTGAGGAGGTGAGGAGATGAGCTCGAGTTCTCTTTGATCTGCACTCTTTATACCTGAAGCAGATCATCAACAACAATAAGGAAATCAAAACAAGAAAATGTAAAAAGATTGAAAAAGTAGAGATAGTAATGATCTGATCAAAGCTGATAAACAAAGATACAGTATGTGCATTGCATTCGTTCCTTTTTTTAATTCGCAATTGAAAATAAAGATCAATTCAAACATCTTCATTCCTTTGTGGTTTAATATTTAAAAGAGAAACAAAAAAAATACGAGCAACAAACAAAGGAGAAAATGTCTTATTTATTAATTTTCTCTTTTGGTTTAATAGTAATCACAATCTCACAATAAGAAATATGGTCAAAATTACACAATATTTCCAAACCAATAATATCATCCAATTCTAACCTGAAAGTAAAAGGAAATTTAACTAAACTAAATCCAGAATGTGAGATGAAGCCACAAATAAATTATGGGCTGATGGTTGATCAGATATTTTATATCCAGGTTGTTCAGGAGTCCCACAAACCCAAATAACTCAAAATCACAAAAGAGGATGACAAGAAACCATGAAAGAGGTGAATCTTAAATATTTTACATTTGGAATAAAAAATGTTTTTTATTGCATCATTTATTATTTTACATTTTCAAAACAAAAAAATTAATATGCAAAGCATATATATATATATATATATATATATATATATATATATATATATATATATTAGAGAATAAAAATGACCAAGCCAGGTCCGATCTTGTCACAAATATAAAACAAATTTTAATTGCAGAATTAATTCATAAATAATAATAATAAATTAATAAAGTGTTATAGGTATAGACTTTATATTTTATTTTATTTGTAAGCGATTTTCTAGCATGTTAAATTTGAACAGATTTGTAAAAAATAAATAAATAAATAAATTGTTGTTTTATATGCATAGTTTTAGTATCAGATTGATAAAAACCCATTTGAGTTGCAGTTCTCACCGACAGCAAAGATCTTGACTCCTAAGCGGCGCAGTTTCTCAGCAGGATCCTGAACATTGTCCTGGGATTTCCCATCTGTGATGAGAATCGCAAGCTTGAAAAAAAGAAAAGAAAAAAGAAGAAAAAAATGTTAATAAAAATGATAAATTATGTCGCACTATGTCGCAAGTTATGAATTATATCAGCAATTATGGCAATCGGTTACAGTATTTAATCACGATTAATCGCACGATTGTCATTATTTAACGCAACTTAATCGCATCTTTTAATCTAAGGTACATAATAAATGTACTTTAAATTAATACTTTTTAAGTTTTTTATACTCTAATCAACATTGGCATGGACAAATATGGATGCTAATTTTATTAGCAGACGATTAATGCATTATTGATTTTGGTGTCCTGATGATTTACGCAATTTAAAACACCATAATTAGTTTGGTTTCACTAATAATAACCATACATTTGCATAAAGGCTCAATATTTGTCCATGTCCATGTTGATTAAAATATTTAAAACTTGTAAAGTATTAATTTAAGGTACATTTAAAACAGATAAAAATGTGTGATTAAGTTACGATTAATCACGAGTTAACTCATAACAATCATGCGATTAATTGCAATTAAATATTTAAATTGATTTACAGCCCTAAAATATTGATATATGACACATGCAATGTGACAGTGATATTACATACTACATACATAAATAATGGTAATTAGGGTAAAAGATATTAGTTCAAAAAACACGCGTTAAAAAAATAAACTATGTATTTCTATAAACATTATTTAGAACGCGAGAGAAAGAAAGAGATCTTCGGCTCACCTTAGGCACATCTCTGGTGGTTCTGGGGTTGAAGAAGTTATCTGCTATGTACTTAAGCCCGGCTCCAGTGCGAGTGTTTCCTCCTTTATAGTTGAGGTTCTCGATAGCACTCAGCAGCTCTGTGCCACGCAGATACGTAGTGAATGTAAACTCCACCCTGAGAACAAAAGAGCAACAGATATTTCACCAGCACAGAGTAACGCTGAACTAAAATGTATTTTTTTACTGAATTTTTCATTCTCACGTTGCTGAATGATTGAATCAGGTAGAAAATGAGAAGTTGCTACATAAACAAACAACATGATGTTTTTCAGAGTCAGAATCATGTACACACAGACATGGAAAAAATGTGCGAAAAAATATGTGCAGTTTCATAATCAAGTTCCCAAAAAGATGTATAGTGTGTTACTTATATATATACATATACTCGTTCCAATAGAGATAGAAATGGTTTGTTGTTTTCATGCCATGCCAGCATCAATAGCTATTTTCCCGAATCAAAGTAAGTAAACGAAGGGGAATTATTGCAAATCAGTAGTTATTTGGAGTTCTTTTTAATACTCTAGAAATTCTAGTATTTTCTTTGGTGATACAAATTGAAATTTCCTATATATATTTCCTTTCTAAGTAAAAATGCTGTCTTCTGTTATTAAGCATTGCAGTCTATCAATATACAGTATGTTTGATGGCCGTTTGTTTTGCAGTGGTCACATGGGTGTGGTTCTTCTAAACTTTCTTGGCTCAAGTGTGAGCCTGGAAAGTCAATTGCGGTATATTGTGTATATAATCTGGTCATGTCTGAATTACAAATAAAATTTAGGGAATCATCTTTCATTTATAGATTGATTCGATGTGGCTTGCTGTGTGTGCACCGGTTCCATGGTTATGAGTTTGTGGTTGTATGGTGGGATTTTACACTCTGGGACTCCCATTTTAAGTTCTTTTTTAGCAGTAATTTTACGCTTCCAGTTTATTGCCATTTTCACAGGTACATTGCAGTACACAGACCCTGGAATTCTTGACTGTTTCTCAGAGTCAACTTTAGTCACAAATGGTTTACAAAATATTTACACGAAATAGAATACACAAATAGAGTTTCGATATAATAAAATATCTATAAATATACATTATGAAAGGAAGTAAAAGTAAATATATAATATTGCACAATGTTTAAATAAGTAACACTACATGTTGTTGCCAATAGATAAGTAATAATACACATGCACATCGACAGAACTGAGATGGTAATTAACACTCTTGTGGTTGATGATAAGATTGTTGTACATGACAAACCGCTAAAGAAAAAACATTACACATGGAAATGTACATTATAGAATCTCTGCCTGTTCATTGCTATACAGTTACAATTGGCTTGGTGTCCAGCAAAAAAAAAAACAATGTTATAATTCTGTCTCTTTGGGGAGTCTACTTTAAATAGAATGCTGGCATTCTCTCCCTGGGTGCTGCATCTTCCCTTAAGACCCAGGCACTGGCCACCACGCCCCTTTGGACTTCCTCGGCCTTATCAGGCTTATCAGGTTGATTTGGACAAGGAAGATATTACGAGCGCTGACAATGTCTGAGAGCTGCGTCGTGCCACAGACCTGGCTCTCGGGGCCACTAAAGAGACCGCTAGGGCCAATGGCCGGTCAATGTCAGCCCTGGTAGCCACTGAGAGGCACCTTTGGCTCACCCTTTGGCTCAGATCTTCCTGACAGGGACAGAGCCTTTCTGCTGGATGCCCCCCTAGGACCTACTGGCCTTTCGGCGATGCTGTGAATATGGTCATTAACAGGTTCCAGGAAGCAAAAAGGCAGTCGGTGGCGTTCCAGCACTTCCTCCCTCGCACGCTCTCACGGGGCTGCTTGCCCAGAGACAGAGCATCGCCACTTTCACTGCCAGGGTCAGGGGACTTTGTTGTGGAGGGCAGCATGCACCTTAGTACACAGTGCCATCCTTCCTGTGCGCACCCAAGAGGTTGGCTCGTTAACCCTGATACTGTTAGTAAAACTTTTCCTCCATGGCACTCGGAGGCTGGGGCCTCGGGTGCGACCTAAAGTGCCTGTGTGGGACCTGTCTGTTGTTTTGGAGGCCATGTCCAAGTCTTCCTTTAAACCCTTGCCCAAGGTGCCCTTGTAAATTTCTTACAGTAAAGATATGGCCCCATCTCTCCTGGAATGTATCCAAGGCATGGCCAGTATCTTTCTCTACCCCAGACCAGGGTTTGTTCCAAGGTGCCCTCGGTTCCCCCACAACCCGTTGTGCTTCTGGCATTCTATCCTTCTCCATTTCAGGCCCCAGATCAGGGAATCTTAACCGGCTGTGTCCAGAGCTACATCCACAGAACGGAGCTGTGGAGAAAGTCATAGCAGCTGTTCGTCTACTACAGTCCCTATAAAAAAGGGACTTCCTGCAAAAAAGCAGACCTCAACAGGTGGATTGTGGATGCTATCTTATCCTCTTATGAGTCCTCTTGTCTCCCTTTGTACCTTTTAGAATGCCGCACTGTTTCATTGGACAGATTACACACGTGATTTAAAGCGTTTTTGATGTTGATGCCAGAATGTTTAATTAATACACAAATGTTAAATTTGGATACAAAAATAACACATCTATAAACATCTCTAGGTTATGTATGTAACCCTGATTCCCAGAGGGATCAGGGTTACATACATAACCTAGAGATGTTTATAGATGTGTTATTTTTGTATCCAAATTGGTCTAATGAACGTAGGTCTGGCTTCGTACAGTTGTAGGTAGTGAGAATAGCAAATTAAAGTATAAACTGGATTATTTTATTTTGTCTTCAGTTTAATTACAAAGTGCAAGGTGAGTTTCCTGAAGGGACAACTAACTCCAAGGGAGTTAAACTATATCCAATGTTTTGGTGTAGAATTTCCTGGCAGAGGCATAGACTACACTTCTGTAATCCAGCTGGGATCGGTAAAAAGTTTTGTAGAGGGGCAAAACAGTAGTATAGTCTGAAGCCCATTTTATTTTTGACAGTAGTCAATTTTTTGTGTCGATTTTTTCTTAACAGTGGAATGAACGATAGTTTATCAAAATAAAGTCCTGAAAATGTATTTCATAAAGGACTTTGATGGGTTATTTTTCGATAAAGAGCTCTGGATCTGGGTGGAGAGTTTGCAGGAAGCAGAAGTGCATGCATACAGTCTTTGTTTTAGATCATTTAAACCCATTTTATTGACAACTCACAATTCCATCACTGAACATTTAATGGCATGGAGGAGGTGGTGTTGAATCTAGAATCTCAAAAGTTAAGCTAATTTATGAGCTCCCCAGGAGCACCTGGTTCCACAACTTCAAGTGACTGTATAAGACTGTAGAAAGAACATTACTCATAATGACATACTCTGGTGCTCATGATATTTCTTACTCTCCGGTGTTTGCAATGTTTTTATGATTTATAAACCCACTCCTGGTGTCACCCAAATAAAGATGAGTTATATTTTGAGTCTGGTTCCTCTCAAGGTTTCGTCTTCCTATAATACCTTAGGTGGGCCATGCAACTTAAAGGTTATGTAATTTTTTGGGGAGAATCAGCTATCTGAGAAAAGGTGGTTCTCTTTAAGGCAAAAGGCAGTCGGGTTTAAGACAGATTTTAAGTGTTGTAGTTCTGCAAAATTCACTTTTATTCCATTACAGTTGTACTGGGTGGTATTAAAGCTCATTATCAGGGTTGGTAAAAACAAGGGGGGAAGTTCTGAAGTTGGAAATAAGCTATGCCTGAGATAGATTGTATTTTCTGTCATTTCAATGCCTGTTTTGGTGTTCCTCTTTTTTATTTTTTTAATATGTGTTACATCTTGTTGTTTCAGTTCAGATGTAATTTCGAATTTATCCATATAAATGCTGGGGTTTGCCTAGTTTGGCTCACACCTTTACTACTGTTTAGTTAAGAATGGCAATAGGCCTTAATAGGAATATTTGCTAGAATGATTACACACATCAGATTCTTGGCATGGATTTTCCTGGTAATTTCTACTGTAACTTTTTACATCTTTCACTGTACCTGAAATGCCGGATACACCTTTTTGTATTGTAAATGTCAGGGACATGTCAGGCAAGAGGAATTCCAGAAGTATAAAACTTCACTTTGTCTTGTTTTTTCGAGAGGACACACAGACAGTGCTAGTCGTCATCCTGGTTTTGATCCAACATCCTTTGTTTAGGTTTTTTCTATCATATTTATGTTGATTATTTTTTATCACTTCTGCTCCCCACCCACCTCTGAGTCCAACAAGGGGACGCACAGACCCATGGAAACCCTTTGGTTATGCACCAAGGATACAGGGTTTATATACTTGGCAAAATAAAACTAGAAGTACATATCATTTGTCTGACCCTAAGCCAACCCTATCCAGGGCAAGACTTGACTTGCCAATTAGTTGGACCGGGCCCTTCCAACTGCCTGTCTATGTGAAGTCTGAGTTAAACCACCGTATTGGGTTTGGGGTAGCTGCAGCCACCGACATTTCTCAAGTACCAGGATCTCTTTCTCCACAGTCATGGGCTGCAACTCAGAGCAAACAAATAGTCTCTTATGATTAGTAACTTTCAGGCTTCAGAAAATCACAATGATAATACAAACCTAATATATAATCTACGTATTAATCTCCTGTATATTTGCTGAAATATAAAATGAGGTGTGTGATCATTGGCCCTCTTAACTTCTGCTAATTAAACATGAATGTATTATGCATCAAATGGAAGAAGAAAAAAAATGACAATGACAAATTTGTCACATATACTGTATACAAAATAATGAATAATAATGAATAAAAATAAGAATAAATCACCTAAACAGTCAGGCCCTACAGTACCAGCACGTTGGTTTGTGTAGGTGTTATTTGGACTTATTTATTAACGTGGCTATGATGAAAGTTCCTACTGCTCGTGCTGGTGCTACTAAGCATCATGCTGTATCATTGGAAGATAAGGTGGCCATCATAAAACACCATGAATAAAGTGAAATGGGTGAAAAGTCAGAGCATATGCTTCTGTATAAGCTATTGATTGTAGTAAAAGCATTATGGGGTGTTTGTAGAGTTTTTGGGGTCTAAGTACTTTGAGTCTTGGAACACATTAATGATGTAAGATGAGGCATTTCTGTAGTGTGTTTCAATGCCAATCTCTTTTATTACCTCTAGAAAAAAGGTTAATAGAGGCGTAGTTTTAGCCTAATAACTAAAGTCCCACTGTAAAAAAAAACAACATTCTTTTTACTATTTAATGAGATGAATGTATGTTTAAAAATTGTGGTTTGTGTAATCAGATCACTTAAACACGGGACATACAAGGCATATTTATTATTAACTGTATGGTACCAGGTCTGGATTGTAATGTAAGTCAAAATGAAAGCACATGTGAGAGAGAAGTAAACGAAGTAAAATATTTATCCACACACAGACCTTGCAGTGTCGCTGTACTGTACAGCTCCGACTCGGACACCAGTGGCTCCCACTGCTGTGGCGTAGGGTCTGATAATCCCTGCCATGAAACTCCTCACGAGGGCAAAGTTGGTACGTCCGATACTGGATGACCCGTCCACCAGGAACACGATATCCGCAGCACCGACATTATTACACGTTCCTGCATGCGGAGAAAGAAGCCACATCGACAACACATACACTATATGGACTAAAGTTTTGTGACACCTGACATTTCCAGTTGTATGTGTTTTTTCCCCAAACTGTAGGAGAAAAAACAATATACAATAGGAGACACACAATTCGAGGTTGAAAACATATTTATTCAGTCAAGCCTTTGATCAGTAGATTTCTTCTTAGGTAAAGGTTTAGATCTGAAGGGAACATTGATATAGAGTGTTTGGTGAACTGGGATATTTGTACGCTGTCGTCTCCTCACATTCACACGTTCACTCAGGTTTGTTGACGGTGGTGTGGTGGGTCGTCTCTTATCCCAGAGATCCCTCATGTCTGTGTTACCTTCTGTTTCTCCCTTTTAGTTATGCTGCCATAGCGAGTCTTGCCGGAGTCCAAACTGCACAGTGACATTAACTTTCATACAACAATAAGGACACTTAATAATCCATATCCATCTCTTCCTGTCACCCTCTTCTCTCTCTCTCTCTCTCTCTCTCTCTCTCTCTCTCTCTCTCTCTCTCTCTCTCTCTCTCGGTCAAGTTAAACATGCTCCTGAGGCTCCAGTGACCACTGTTCCTGCCCCTCTCCCCTCCGTGGATCTTCCCACTTCGTCCAGGTCTGCCTCTGGATAGTGTTCTCTTCGACTGGAGGCCACTCTGTGCAGCTTGGGACGGTTTCTTATCAACACCATGGGTGATTCCATGAAATTCCAGAGTAAGAACGGGAGCTTTGAGGATGGTTTTGGAGTTAATGTCAACAGTCTGCTACATTGACTCAGGACTACTTTTCGCTTCTGATCATCATCACTGTACCCCGCAACATCGTATATCTGCTATAAATGGACATTCGGTGCAACTCAGATGAGGATGGGTTCCCTCTTGAGTCGGGTTCTTCTTAAGGTTTCTTCCTTATGCCATCTCGGGGAGTTTTTCCTTCACCACAGTCGCCACCAGCTCACTCATCAGGGACAAACTTACTTATAAAGAACATATTCACTTTTAATCACCACATTATCTGTGTAAAGCTGCTTTGAGACAATATTTATTGTTAAAAGCGCATTACAAATAAAAATCAATTGAATTGAATTGAATATATGATGTCTTTGAATATAGAAGAATATAGTAATCGAACTTGGAGAGCCAAACCTGTGTTAACATGATAATGCCTCTGTGCACAAAGCCAGCTCCATGAAGATCTGCTTTATGTGGCCTGCTATAGAACTCTGACCTAAATGCTACTGAACAACTTTGGGATTAACTGAAACCCCAGGCCTTCTCACCTGACCTACCTGACCTTTCTAACACCCTTGTGCCTGAATGAAGATATTAAGTGGTGGACCACAAGTTTGTTTTAGTCTCCACCTCGCACGTTGTGTCAGTGGCTACTCAATCTGTACAGTAAACATAATTTGTACTTCAAAAAATGTGAAAACTCAGGTTTTGTTCTGCGCATGTGTGAAATGTTCTGGCATCGCCAATGTTTTTTCGACAGCCTGGAGATATGGATTGTTTTGTGTTTTATGTCCAGCTTCATGAATTTCTTTTAAAAGGACAAATTCCTAAAAATCCCAAATATCAAGGGAGTAAATAAATCAATAAATAAATGAAGGACAGAAGGAATTAATTCATTTACAAAATGATACATTAAATAAATAAATAACTATCTTACAAGAAGACATTTGTTAAAGAATGCTGAAATAAAAACAGTTAAGTAGATCATATCTTTAGAAAATTCAATATTAAATGTAAAACACAAACATCCACATGCACACACTTTTAGAAACATCTGTATTATCCAAATGGGGCCCAACAAATTTAAACAGCTTTAATAAATTTTTTCATTTATTAAAATGTATTTAATCAATTTTATTTGTGTCTATTTAATCGATTACTCAATTTAGTCATTGTAATAATGTTAATGATTTATTTAAACCAAGCAGGCATTTTATTTACAACTGCTTTAAAAAAAAAATTCAACTGTTGATGTTCACAAATGTTAATAATAATAATAAAGTTGTTTTAATAAAAAATGCTAAGCAATTTTTGTGTTTTGCATTTTTTCCCACCAACCATACCTTAATTAAAGCAAACTGTGATTTAAAAACCAAAGCACGTAACGAGCCGTGAATTATGTTATAAGGTTACACCACTACTATAAATTAATACTAATTTGCTTGTATTTACTGTAACATGTATAAAAGTGGCTTGTGTGTAATCAGTAATAAATGTAACGTGATTAGCGAAGGATAATATAAAAGACGTTGAGAACATGTTTTTGTAAAATGTGACTAAAGGAGTTCAAATGAAAGGCTGAAAACGAGAAGCACATGTACACAGCTTTTCCATGGTATCATGTAATACAAATACAGCTGGCGAACTTCGAAAGTCGTTACCTTGTGCTGTAGATCTGTTTGGGAGGGACAGCAACACTACGGCCACCAACGTCCGGTGCCACATCTTTTCTCTGCACAAACACACACACAGGATTAGTATATCGTAAGATTCCCGTACTTCCAGATTACAGATACAGATTACGTTTTCGAAGCTCTTCACAGGGCCTGTAAAGAATAACTGAAAATCCTATTCAACATTTAGTCCTTCTTTGCTGTTATAATAACCTCCACTCTTCTGGAATGGTCAAGTGTCCACAAACATTTGTCCCAATGGTGTAGCTTAGTATAAGTAAAGCGACTGTTCTAAATAAAAAAATTATTAGTTAATTTACCAACCCAGCCATTAGTGTTGCACAAGCCAGTGCACTCTTAGTGTCCCAAGCCCAAGGTACCTGCGGTCAACAGTGCAAAGTAATGGAGAGTGTGTTACAGAAGTGAAGAGAAGAGTGCAGGCGGGGTGGAGTGGGTGGAGAAAAGTGATAGCAGGAGTGATTTGTGTCATCTTTATTGCCAAGTACATGGTTTGCATGTACAAGGAATTTGTCATGGTGTGCTGGTGCAATAGAAAATATGAAAAACTATTAAAAAAAACTAGAAAAATAAAAGAATAATAAATTAAGATGAAGAGAATAACTGTACAGTTTGTGCAGGGTATGTACATTGAGACAATGATCAATTTGGGAATAAAAATCAACACATACAGAATTCACTATAAACAAATATGGCAATATTTTAGCACATAGATGAACATTTGCCATTGTCATGATTGTATACCATGCCTTACAGGCTGTCAGGTCTCAGAAGCATGTGCTCTCTTGTGATTTTTTTTTGCCTTAAAGTCAAAACAAAGATTAGACTAAGTCTGAAACAAACACAAGCTCGTAAAGAAATAACAGGCTGAGATGAACAATATCCTGTTGTTTCCCGGTGCAGTGAAAGGAGGATAGTTTCCGACAGACGTGCACGTACATAAACGTGTCATCAAACCTTCAAAGACCGGATTCTGAGACGTATAATGAGTAACTTGGAATCTTTTTCCTATGACTCGTATGTCTGGAGAGAAACTCCATGACCTTTGATGTACAGAAACTCCTAATAAGTCTGGAGTGTTTGATTTGGTTTGATGCCCTCAAGGTGATCAAGAAGTCTGAACCTGTAGCATAATAGTCGGGTTACAACAACCATTATCCCCAATGATATTGACACACCTATGCACACACACCTATACACATACACACACTGCCACCTCAGAGCTTCAAGCTCAGTGGTTTGATCCTGAGTTTATACAGTTGCAGTGTAAGCAGTATTGTTCACACACACACACACACACACACACACACACACACACACACACACACACACACTATGTATATTATGTTCACCTGGATGAATAATTTCTCCACACACCAGGATGTCGTCGTGATTGTAGACGGGGGCTTTATTTCAAAACGAAGAGGGGAGGGGTCTAATGCTATTTCATGCATTCTGAGCTATTTAGATGTACGAGGGAGTATTTATGTGCCAAATACACAGTTCATATACTTTTCGGAAAGTTTTTTTCAAGTATGGCCCTTCGTGATGTCATAAAGGGCGTCTTGGAGGTCTACAGACATTTCCTTGGACTTCATGTCTCGGTTTGTGCTCTGACATGCTTGTGATAATGTACATAGGATTTTTTGTTTGTTTGTTTTATTATTTGTAATAAATTTGCAAAGATTTCAAACAAACTTCTTTCACGTGGTCATTATCGGTTGACTTCTAAACACTACTCTGTAAGTACTCAAGATTACCATGAGATTGGCCGAAACTGTGTGTTATGTCTCCTTTAAAAGATAAAGACTGATGCTAATATTTAATTAGGGTCTTAAATAGCACCCAGAGATGTGATTTCAGTACCAGCTGTACTACTGCCGCTACTTCATTTGTTATTACATCACATACGCCAGTTCAAATGAGTACAGGATACACTCAGCAGCATTCTTGTTTACTCGTGGACCTAAACCAAATATAACAGAGGCTCATACCGTCTGTAATGACTGTGTGGAGTATTTATGTATTTATGCCCTTGTGGGGACTCTTTGAGGTTTTCCGGTTCCCTCAGACCTCCCAAAAACATGCCACAAGACTGATTTGCTCCTCTAAAATGCATCTGGCTGTAAAAGAGTGTGTGAATATACAGTAAGTGTGTGTGCATGCTGGCTTTTTTATAAACTGGCATCCCAACCAGGGTGTATTACCACCTGGTGCCCAGTTTCCCTAGTCTTGTATTGGTACTTGCTTTTTGTTTTTTTATAATAATATTCAGAAAATTGTTAGTTTATCCTCGACTTAATAATGTTCTACAATGTACTACCATCTTTGCCCTTCCTTTTGCACCTGCGGTTTGAACACGATTTTGCTGAGGGCTGCGTCTCAATACACCTGGGGTCAGGAGCTGAGCACTGTACCCACAAACACCACGGCCATGGCAAGACATGACATGAGTATGAAAGTATGTAAGAGCATAGGTGTGTGTGTGTGTAGGTGTGTGTGTGTGTGTGTGTGTGTGTGTGTGTGTGTGTGTGTGTGTGTGTGTGTGTGTGTCAATCTATAAAGCTTGCTTCTGTGTATGTTAAAGGTTATCTGTCAATCATATAAATCATAAATGTATGCACTTCATGTATCAGATTCTTTCTCATAGCTGGAAGCACACAAGGTATGGAATGCATCTGGTAAACCCACATCTGGACTGAATATCTTTATATCTGTAGATTCTTTTGCCAAACACAGCAGGACCTACACAAAGTGTTTGACCATTTCTATCATGCATCGTCCACATTTTCCCTTCAGTTGAACTAGGAAACCCAATACTCTAGCAGGCCATTCCTCATAAAACCAGCTCCATGAAGATATCCTTTCCTTAGATTGAAGTGAAAGATCACCTGCTATAGAGCTCCAATCCTAGTGAACACTGACTGCAACCCAGGCCTCCTCACCTCACCTTCATCAGTTCCTGAATTTACGCACACACTTGTATTACTAATTGAGCACAAATCTCCACAAACACACCCCAAAACCCAAAATCTTAATCTAGTGGAACATCTTCCCAGGAGAGTGAAGGTTATAATAACAGCAAATGGAGATTAAATTGCACACATCAATATTATGCTCAGGTGTCCACAAACTTTTGCTCATGTAATGTATAATGCGATATCTCAAGCCAAATCTGTGTTCTCCATTTTCTTCAAGTGACTTCAAGTGTATTATTTGGCAAATGGAATTGTGTAGTGAAGTAAAGTAAAGTCATCTTCTTCTTTCAGCTGCTACCGTCTCCATACCATCCTGTCCTCTACATCTGCCTCTTTCAGACCAAAAAGAAAAGGAAAGAAAAGGAAAAAAAGAAAAGAGAAGAAAAGAAAAGAACTTACTGAAGTTTCTCTCTCAGATGGTTAGTATACAATGAAGCTAATTACTAATGCATAACCTTCTTGCTCATTTTTAACAAAGGGTGCCAATAATTCTGAGGCTTTACATTTGATGCTCCACAGGATACACACCTGTGATTTAGCTCCTCCTCTTTCAGCTCAGATTCTTTAGACTATAATAGAAATCAGGATTATTAAAGTCTTAAAGACTTTATTTAGTTTTTATTGCAGTCGGTTTTAAAGGGCAGAAAGAGTTTTGATATTGTTTTTATGGGGTTTGTGTTTAATTCGAGAATAGTGAGGAAAGTGAGGAAAGTGAGGAAAGTGTTCCCAGGGACATCAAGCTATCACCCGTGGGCCCCTGAGCAAGGCCCTTAACCCAATAGCTGCTCAGTTGCATGAATGAGTAACTGCATCTGCCAAATGCCATAAATGTGAATGTAATGTGACCTAAATTAAGTGCCTCATCTTAAATATATGTTTTAAAACAGTATGTTTTAATTGAGAGACAAAAATAAATGATGCATTAAACCAAACATTATATTGAAATAAAAGTTGTTATGATTACTCTCGTTGATTATTTTATCATTTAAAAGAAAAATGTAATAAATAGAAACCATGACTCTGTAATCTGCTTAACTAATGCCCTATTTTTTATATTTAAAGTTCGGTGAAACTCATAGTAGAGGGCAACAGAGTTCAATGCCTGAGACAGATATACAGTGACCTCGAATGACTGACATGAAGGTGTACATTGTTTTTTAAATAAATCTGCACTGCTATACAAGCTGCACATTGACTATAAAATATATCCTAATTTCATTTTTATAGTATTGTCCCTTAAGAACATATTATAAAATGGTAGGGGTGCACTCACTTTTGTGAGATACTGTACATAGAAATAAATAATTCAGAGGACTTCTGCATCTTTTGTTTGTTTATTGTTTGCTTGTTGTACTTGTATTTCCATTCCAGCACCAATGCATATTCTCATGGAAAAATAGAGGTTATAGGAAGTTTAAGCGCCGGTCAAAATAAGGACCGCCAGAAATCGGCTACTGTATCACTCCTGTAATCACTGCTGTATCACTCCTGTAATCACAGCTGTATCACTACTGTAATCACTGCTGTATCACTCCTGTAATCACTGCTGTATCACTACTGTAATCACTGCTGTATCACTACTGTAATCACAGCTGTATCACTCCTGTAATCACTGCTTTATCACTACTGTAATCACTGCTGTATCACTACTGTAATCACAGCTGTATCACTACTGTAATCACTGCTGTATCACTCCTGTAATCACTGCTGTATCACTACTGTAATCACTGCTGTATCACTCCTGTAATCACTGCTGTATCACTACTGTAATCACTGCTGTATCACTCCTGTAATCACTGCTGTATCACTACTGTAATCACAGCTGTATCACTACTGTAATCACAGCTGTATCACTCCTGTAATCACTGCTTTATCACTACTGTAATCACTGCTGTATCACTACTGTAATCACAGCTGTATCACTCCTGTAATCACTGCTTTATCACTACTGTAATCACTGCTGTATCACTACTGTAATCACAGCTGTATCACTCCTGTAATCACTGCTGTATCACTACTGAAATCACTGCTGTATCACTACTGTAATCACTGCTGTATCACTACTGTAATCACAGCTGTATCACTCCTGTAATCACTGCTGTATCACTACTGTAATCACTGCTGTATCACTCCTGTAATCACTGCTGTATCACTACTGTAATCACTGCTGTATCACTCCTGTAATCACTGCTGTATCACTACTGAAATCACTGCTGTATCACTACTGTAATCACAGCTGTATCACTCCTGTAATCACTGCTGTATCACTACTGTAATCACTGCTGTATCACTCCTGTAATCACTGCTGTATCACTACTGTAATCACTGCTGTATCACTCCTGTAATCACTGCTGTATCACTACTGTAATCACAGCTGTATCACTCCTGTAATCACTGCTGTATCACTACTGTAATCACTGCTGTATCACTCCTGTAATCACTGCTGTATCACTACTGTAATCACAGCTGTATCACTCCTGTAATCACTGCTGTATCACTACTGTAATCACTGCTGTATCACTCCTGTAATCACTGCTGTATCACTACTGTAATCACTGCTGTATCACTCCTGTAATCACTGCTGTATCACTACTGTAATCACTGCCGTAATCACAGCGTGGCCTTCATTTCATTTTCAGGACAAAAAAACGTAAAAAACAGATTATTGTTAGTAGAGACGCAGCCATGTATGTTATTTAGTATATGCAAATAAAATATGCAGTATGCTGTGTGTGAACGAAATGCACATTTAAACTGGGTGACAATAACAACAGAACTGCACATCGTAATCCCTGATCTGATGCTAAACCTGTTCTCTATAGTGAAGGACATGTAAAACACCTGAGTCTCCCTACGCAATCTCTGATATTCAACCGTGCACTGTTGTCTTGTATTTACAAGCGTCCTTTTACAGAAAAAAGCTTCACCATAAACACACTGTACTTTTTTTTAACATACAAAAGATATTTCGACAAAATAGAATGAACACAATGTAAAGAAAAAGGACAGCTGGTACATGGAGCGAACAACCTGAAGCTTTTTTACGCATCAACTGTCCAAGTTTGGAAAAAAAACCAAGAAGAAAGATAAAGGAAAGAAAAGAAAAGGGGGGATTTGTGTAGACTTTGAAATAAGTATAAAAGAATTTCTGGAGGAATAAAGAGAGTGATGGCAACTCAACCATTCAAGTCATTTAATATTATGAATTTTTTTTTTTTATAATGTACAATTGTAATACAACGGGATGAAAATTAAGATTTTTTTTGTTAGCCCCAAATATCTTTCCACCTGGAGCTACGTAACTGAGCATGAGTAAATAAATAAATGTCAGTGATGTAATTGTGTATCTTCAGTAAACAGGGGCAAGACAATCAGACAGGGTTTACAGAAAAATACATGGAAATAGTCACGTCTTTCAGCTGATGGGTCTTAACTCTGAATCTCTAGCTCACAAAGTTAGTCTGAGAGAAACAATGGATGTATGTCCGTTTTATTTACCTTTAAAGGCATTCGAAACTGAAACACAGTGTCCTTCACAATTTATGTGAACGTTCTTGGCACTGTGTCCTCTCAAATCCTGTGCCCTCATTCGGCTAGAGACACCAATCTAACTTGGTCTCATTTTAGACCCTCTATTCTTCCTCAAACTATTGCCACAAAGGTAGAGGTTCACAATTGTATAGGATGTCTCTGGACTAGAAGACCGAAACCTTTTTCAGCATGACGATGCCCCTGTGCAGGAACAGAACTCCATGAGGAATACTTTGCACTTGTTCGAGTGAAAGATCTCCTGCTAAAGATCTCCAGCCCCCAACCATATTGAACACCTTTGAAATAATTTGGAAAACCACCAAAGCTGCAACAACTCATCAATAAAATGAATAATAATCGATAATGAAATTCGTTGTAAATGAAAGCCGTTATGGATTAGTTACGGTTTAGCGTGACGGTAAGACAACACCGCCGCTAGCAAAAATGGCAGAGACTGCAGAGTCAACCAGCAGCAGGAAAAAAGTGTGCAGCCCAAGTCATCCAAGGCTTAAGAACATTTTATAGTAAACGCAACAAAGAAAACTGCAACCTGGAAGTTATGCAAACCTGAGTTTGTGTGGGATGGAAATACCACAGTGATGCACAAGCACCCCAGGCCTCCTCACCTCACCGACATCAGTTCCTGACTTGACTATGTCCATTCAGTGGAACAGAGGTATGGAAGTTATAAGAAAAGCATATGGAGACTAAATGGTAAAATATGGTGTTTGTAATGGATTACTGATAGTTAGGGGACACAATAACACAATGACTCCTAAACCGGCTTATAAATGGCAACCTCTTTTCAGTCAACAGAAACATTTAAACACATTACAAAGAAATAATGATAAACATTTGTCAGAAGTATGTGATGGTGGTGAGTCCTGAATATTTTAAATCTGCTTTTTTCTATTTCACTCTGTTTTGACAACTTTCTATGTCAGTTTTACGGTTGTTGGTCACCAGTTTGGAGCCCAGCAATAAAAAGAGTTTCTACATCCTTTCAAGGTTTAAGTCTCCCCACTCTGAACTCCTCCAAGTTTATGGTCACTTTACATTTACTGACATATATATATATATATATATATATATATATATATATATATATATATATATATATATATATATATATATATATATATATATATATATATGTGTGTGTGTGTGTGTCAGTAAAATTTAAGATATAAAGTAGTGTATACACTATATTTCCAAAAGTATTGGGTCACCTGACCTTTCCTGCTATATATGTTTTTTTTCCAAACTGTTACCACAAAGCCGGAGGCACTGAATTGTACAGGACGTCTTTATAATAAAATTTTGCCTTCACTTGAACTTGGAAACCCAAACCTGTTCCAGCATGGCAAAGCCCCTCTCCACAAAGGGAGCTGAAGATCTGGTTGCACCCCTGGAAGCCCCTGTTCACAAAGAGAGCTGAAGATCTGGTTTACATGGTTTGGAGAGGAAGATCTTGAGTGGCTGCTATAGAGCTCTGATCTCATCCCTACTGAACACCTTTGGGATGATTGTGAATGCTGACTGCACCCCAGGTCTCCTCACCTCACCTACATCAGTAAATGCCTTTACTAACACCATTATGGCTGATGAACACAAATATCCATAAGCACACTCCAAAATAAAGAGGAACATCTTTATAAAAGAGTGGAGGGAAATAGAGAAGAGGAAACTGGTACTAAATGTGGAATGCAATACTCAAAAATCACATACCGTACTTATGACCAGGTGACCCAATACTTGTGTATATATGTGGTAACATACTGTATAATTGATTAATCATTTGTTAATAAATTGTTGGTTTCAATGTTGATTTTTTACATTGATACTCAAAGCACTTTTGTGTTTTTGTGCACATTTTTCTGCAGTAACTGTAAATGCATCATTGTAGTCTGACTTTTCTACAATCTGTCTCACTGCTGCTACACATTTGATACAGTATATATTAGGGATGCACCGAATATTCGGCCACCGAAAATTTTCGGACGAAAATCGCCCAAAAGTGCATTTTCAGTTTGTTGTGATGACGCAAACAGAAACCGCTGCCTGCACGTGCCTGTCTAAAACAACATGTCTGCGGTGTGGACGTATTTCAGTATATCTGAGAAAGATCCACGGATAGCGATTTGCAAAACGTGATGCCGAAATTTCAAGAGGGGGTGCGTCTGCAAAAACCTTCTCCACGTCGGGTTTAATTTATCACCTGAAATCCAAACATCCAATCGCCATGCTGAATATGAGAGGAACGCAAACGCACAGAAAAGCAAAACCCCTCCGAGCATGCGCACTCCGTCTGTGGTGGACGTTTTTGAAAAGGCAGGAAGTTTCCCAGTGATAGTGTTGTATTGTTGTATCTTTAAACAGTTGCACTTGTTCTGAATGCACTTTGTTTTTATGAAAGAACATATTTAATTTTACAACCTTTCAGCAGGCCAGAGGGCCGGTACATTATTATTTAATGTACACATCAGTGCATTTAAGTTCAACATTTAAGTTTGAATTTTGATTTATTTTTATCTTGTGCATTGTTGCAATGTGCTATAAATCAATATTTTCATAATTTGTAATTGATATATTCTTTGAAACTTTAATATTTAATTTATGCAATTGAAATGCTTTGATTTTAGTAAGTTTAGTACACGGTCATAGCCATAAATGCAATGGTAATAATAATTGGCATAATTCTTTCGGTGTTTCGGTTTTTGGTTTTCGGCCTTGCTTTCCTCTTTTTCGGTTTTCGGTTTCGGCCAAGAATTTTCATTTCGGTGCATCCCTAGTATATCTTAATAATAATGGAAATACCAGCATCTATACTTATAATCTGTTATGTAGATTTAATTTAACATTTCTTATATTTTATTTATATATACTGTATCTTTAATTTTACTGTGTGCAACTGCAACCCAACCCTTTCTCTGTGATATCAATAAAATATTCTGATTCAGTTCTCTCTGCCTATGGTTGAGTTAAAGCTAACAAATGATTAGGAGAATCCTCAAGACTAAAGCTTTTAATGTATAAATAACACTTGGCCTATCTGGATATAAATATCACCTTTGTGTCTTACCTATAATCATGATTGCTACAGTAATCACTCTAAGGGATCTCTCTTTTTTTTTGTTCCACGTGGTCATCTTGAAAAACATGGTTCTCTAGTGTGTATACATTTCATAAATACCAGAATTTAGCTGCACGTCGGTCCGTGCATGTGCAATTGTGAATGTAATGATCGTACTATAATGTAACTCTGATCAGGTTTGTTCATGAGGTATTCAACTGAAAGTGTGTTTGTGTGCATGCACGTCTGGCAAAACAGCTTTCGTATTTCGGCATGCATTCATTCATAAGGATCACAGACGTCTTCTTTGAGACAGCAGCTGAATATTAGCGGGACTGTCACAAACAGGAAACGTACTTAGCGTTATTATACTGTATAAACCCACAACACAGATTCAACTGACCTCAGGAAGCCGATGGTCCTTAGCAAAGGAGTGTAAATGAACAGCAGATCATTGTGTACAGCTTACAGAGAGCGCGAGAGGAGGCGGCATTTCCTCTGCTGCAGAACTGCATCTGCTGTACATATTTCTACGAGTAAGTGTGGGAGTGAGAAGAGTAATGAATCGAGGAAGTGAATAAATAAGGACAGAGACAATACGAGGCTAACGCACAGAACCAGAAGAGTCAGAGAGACTGAACAACAGCTGCTGGACATTTAGACAATGAAGATCACAAGAGCAGAATGTGGCCTGGAGACACAGTTCAACTCTGTTCCACACTGGATTTGCTCTAAATATAGACTGCTTTTAAATAATGTTTTCTAATGGAGCAGGGTTTAGATTTCTGTGTAAATTCCAGTTGTTGGACTTGTTTTGTTTGGCTATATGAGACAAAACCTCTACTCATCTGGGCAGTTTGTCCATTTGGTTTTGTGGAGATCTGTGCTCATTCAGCTACATGGGTGTTAAGTCAGGTGCTGATGTAGGTGAGCACATTCACCCTAAAGGTGTTCAAAAAAATTGGAGCTCTAAATCAGGAGATCTTCCTCTCCAACCCATGTAAAGCAGATGTTAATAGAGCTTTGTGCACAGTGGCATTGTCGTGCGGAAACAGGTTTGGGTCTCCTACTTCAAGTGAAGGAAAACATTTTGGGGGAAAAAACCACATATGGCAGGAAAAGTCATGTGTCCTTATACTGTTGTCCATATAGTGCACCATTGGTGGGTATGAGGCAATTAAGATAATTGTAATCTATAATAATTGTAGTCTAAATACAACTCAATTCGAATGCAGAAGCATTTATATCATCCAATGTTTTATATGTCTTAATATCAAGTTGTCACATAACAGTGAGACAGTAAGCTGGATAAACACACACTTCTCTTCATGTGCACTTCATCCTCGTCATATGGACGGCAACACGAATGCCGATGTATTATACGTCCAGGCATGCCTCGACCGCAATACGAGCCAGTACAATAATAATTTAATAATCTACAGTAGTTTGTGAATGTTTTCTTCATGGAAGTGAAAGAAGCATGAAGCAGACACTTTCAGGATCTCAAAATCTATAATCTTTCAACACCCATATTCACATTCATGTCAGCGTGCCTGCCATTGTGTCCACCCTCTGATCTTCTTCTTCAGTTTGTTGCTCTTCTGTCTCTGGCTGTGCTGCTGTAGGCCGTACCATGTGCCAATCATCATTAACTAGTTGGCAGTAGTTGTCCAATTGGAGGACAAGAAAACAAAAACACAGCCTTCAGATTAATAGCAGTATAATGAAGCCCTTGTGGAAGCCCCTTTGCCTCCCGGGTTCTCCCTTACACATTATTTAAGTACAGAAGTACCGAACCATCGGGTCATGACCCAGTACCGAGCCGAGGAAGAGTTGCTAGCAGGACACAAGGACGTTCTGGAGAAAATAGCAATAGATATGATTTTGTATTATTTATAGGGTTTTTGCCCTTTTATATCGCAATGTAGGAAGCTGGGTTTAAAGCGCAGGGTCTGCCATGTTATAGCACAGCTAGAGCACAGAGGGTTAAGGGCCTTGTCAAGGGCCCCATGAGTGGCAGCTTAAACCCTCAACCCTCCAATCAGTAACCCAGAGTCTTAACCACTACCACAATCACCTCCCCAAATTTACATATGGCACAAATAACCCCTAAAAACAAACAAGGGCTGTGACGTTTCCTCGAGTAACTTAACAGAAATTCATAGAATCAAATTAATTTGGCCCAGAAAATGCAAGAAAGTTTTCAAAGTTTGGGATCATTTCAAACTAAAACATGCAACACGCAGTGCGGTTACTGTTCTTAATGTCATGAAGCAGGTAAGCTGGCGATAAATACACGGATTTTGTACGTGGAAAATTTCAAGCAGCTTTTCCGTAGACAAGAAAACCCCATTGCGATACTATGCGAGTTTTAATAAATAAATACGTAAGTGAGAATAATTATTAACTTCATGAAAATAATTGTTTCCTATAAACTTCTCTACGTGGAGGGACTTTTTGAACACAACTGTGGTTGTATTTTGATATATATTTTGAATTATGGCTATTAAATGCACTAAAAGTGTTCAGTTTTCACAGATGTTATTGTATGCAATTGCAGCAACAAAAATGTAAATTCTTCTAAAAACAAAAACAAATGACGTTCATTTTAAGAGACCCGTCTAATTTTCTCTCTCTTATTTAGTGTTGCTCTTTAATAAAGAAACACTTATCTGATCACTTGATTAATTGATGGAAAAATCGTTAGAAAACTTGATTACTAAAATAATCAATAGCAGCAGCCCTAAAACAAACAAACCAGAAAGTCTAAAAATATTGTCAAAACGAAACCGTTCTCTCTTCCTTCCTTTCTTCCTGAGAAGAGTTAAGTTTGTGCCTTTATCTTCATTTTATTATGTATTGTCGAACACAGTTAAATTGAAGACACAGTATTTAAAAAGGCAGATAAAAAGCCACCTCCTGTATTATGCCTTTTGTTATTACTTTGTATAGTTGGCTAGTTTTGCGTTGGTGCTTTGATTTATTCCTTTGGAACTGTCCATTTTCTCCTTTCTAAGTGGATTTCAGTCCTGTGTCCTCACTTCCTGTATGTGCCAATCATTATTTTGTTTGTTGGACAATCGGTAGAAGTAATAACCTCCAACCCACTGCCCTACTTACATCCACCGCCTACTATCTGATCAGGCGCAGTAGGACAGGATGTAACCAAAAGGTTTCTAGAAATATATATATTTTTTTATTTTGCCGTATCAGAAGTATCGTTCTCCGATATGTTGCCAAAGTATTCCATCTTTGTTTATCAGGACCTGCAAATAATAGAAACTTACAGAACACAAAGTGCTCCCAAATGTCAGCTTTTAAAAAATAAATGTCAGTATAATCAAAATAAAGTGCTAGTTTGTGAATTTTGCAGAATCCTTCAGGAGAGCATCACGTTGCATTGTACTGTATAAACATTTATTACCCCCATTCCTGATCCTAAAACCCACAAACCACATGGATCTGAGACAAACAGACTCTGTGGTCTGACTGAGACTCGGCACATTCCTGTTTTCGCTCTTCTAATGCAACTTCATAACGAAGTGGTAATTAGCTAAAGAGCACAAATAGTACACAAACTTGGGGAGGGGGATCATGGGAAAATACTTGGGTAAGCAATTATATGTGGGTGAAATTCTTAGTTGAACTCTAAGCAAAAATTTACTGTTACTGTATGTGCTTTCAGAGCTAAGGTATGTGGGTTCGAGTCTGATTTGAGTCAAAGTGTAGCTAAGGTTAAAAAAAACTGGCAGCAAAAATGAATAAAAGGAAAGTGGTAGCTCAGTAGATAAGACATTGAACTTCTGATCAGAAGGTCATGAGTTTAATTTATATGAGTGCATTTTATAGTGAACGCAACAAAGAAAACTGTAACCTGCAAGTTATGCAAACCTGAGTTTGTGTGGGATGGAATAACCACAGTGATGCATGAGCACGTGAATAGAAAACTGGTGTGACGGATGAAAGTGAAACATCAGCACGGTGAGCAGAAACTGTTTAATTCTCATCATGTGAAAATGGTGTAATGAAGCGCTATTGTGTAAACTGTTTGTAACTTTGGGGAAATCGCACTGGATCTGTTCTGCTGTGAGCATCAGATTGAACTAACAGTTCGCTCACGACGTCGTAATGATTCAATTAAACACTAGATCTAAAAGCAGCAAATAACAACAGCAGTAAACAATCACATTTTAGTCACTGTTCTTGTTTTCAGCGAATGCCTATGCATTTGCACACCAATATATATTTTTTACAACAATTGTCGGAAAAATATTGGGTTTTTTTTAATCATGGTTGTCAACTTGCCATCTGCAATTACCATTAATAGCTTTTGCATTTTTCTGAATTCCTTGACTTACAGTTTCATATGTAGTTATACTAAGCAAAATTCTTTTAAATGTTAGTATTTTTTATTTAAATAATTGATTATTCAAACGTAATCATCCAATTTATCAATTATCAAAATAATCGTTAGTTGCAGCCCTACTCATGAGTACAAATTACAAAACATCTTACAAATTGTAACCACTGAGCTACCACTTACTGTAGCTATGTTTCTGTGATATCACCTTTAAAACAAAAATGCTGTATGAATGCATAAAATGCATAAAAACTTCTGCATAAAAACATATACGTACATTTTTTTTTTATTCGATAAGTAGCGATGCATATTAACAAAATGGGCATTAACAGTCATGTGACTTTGCCTCAACAAATCACGTGATTGGATAACAGGACGTGATTCAGCCCAAACAGAAAACAACGACACTGGAGACTCCTTCCATAAATGCTAAGATGATGTTGTTACAAGAAATTGTAACATAATGTAATGTTCTTCATTAGAACAAGTGCATTATAATGTAATATGATATAAACAAATCAACGCCTTCTGACTAATCAGAATCCAAACATACTGTTCTCATTTTACTGTAAAATAATACTAATAATCAGTATAGTAATTTAACTTACTAATTTAGTACATTTCTTTAATTAAAGCAGTGTACATAGAAATTGTTTTGTGGCTCAAACACTGAAGTGTTGTTTTCCTCTTTTTATACTCGTTAATTCCAATTTCAACACGATCAACTATCAAATCAACAAAAACAATCATTAAAGGGTCTCAAAGGCTACAACATTTTTTAGGAAAATGATTAGGTAACTTGAGCCATGATGACAATGTAAATAAAGTTTTAAGTGACTTCCACTATAAAAGCATTCTCCTTTTTTCTGCAAAAGTATGTTCTTTACCTTTAGATATTTATACATCATCTTCTCTCACACCAAACAAAGCCATTACTGGGTTAGGGTGAAAAAATAAACCTAAATATTGTTTCTGTTTGGAATATGACCAGGACATGTGGGTTTAATCTGTCTTAGAATATCATGTACGTTTGGATGAAGGTTGACCATGTGAGCTCGCACAGGGAAGTGGTAGCTTGGTGCAAAAAATGTTAGACTTCTAATTGGAAGGTTGTGAGTTTAGATCCCAGCACAACCAACCTTACATAGCCCTTAACCCTAAATTGCTAAAGATTAGATGAATAAATGTAACCACTCTGGGTTTTGTGCCAAAACTTGGAGACCACTCTGTGCAGCCAAGAACAGTTCCTCATGACCAGCCTAAAAGGTTTTTCTTCGGACATAAGCTAGATTTGGACTGTAATTAATATCAACAGTCTGCTACAGTGGATCAAAATTAGCATTAACTCTTTTGCATTCAAAAGTCTTTAAACCAACTATAATGAAACCATAATTCCTCATGTCTTCTCAGGGAGTTTTTCCTTGCCACTATCACCACTGGCTCATTAGGGACATATTTATAACAATAACATAGTATTAGCACTCGATATAATTCTGTAAAGCAGCTTGGAAACAATGTTTACGTACAAATAAAACTGAATTGAATAAACGTAAATGGAAACCTGGTTTTATGATAATGAATAGAATATATAATCAACAGAAAAACACAGTCGTCGAAGTGAAACAAATCAACTTGTTACTTTTGATGCCTAAATCATTAACAATTGTATGAACGATGCACCGTGGATTCAACTGTGTGAACAAAAGATCATGCTGATTCTGTGTGTGTGCATCTGAGGGGAAAGTTCTGGAGTCTGAAGTTAGATTAATTGCCCCTGATTAACTTTACTGTGTGAATTACTGGGCAAATATAAATGATTACTTATACAACCTGGTAAAAGTTTAAACCCATTTTAGATAGATAGATAGATAGATAGATAGATAGATAGATAGATAGATAGATAGATAGATAGATAGATAGATAGATAGATAGATAGATAGATAGATACTAATTATATATTTTTGTGCATTCTGGAGTCTGAAGCTTACAGCTTACTTAACTGCCCCTAATTATTGTAATATAAAAATTATATATATATATATATATATATATATATATATATATATATATATATATATATATATATGTGTGTGTGTGTGTGTGTGTGTGTGTGTGTGTGTGTGTGTATTATATATAAATAAATATATAGCCTACGGTTTCATAAATTTACCCTCATAAATCATCTGACTTGGCTGAACTCCAACTGCCCCCTATTACCCCACACATGCCCCTCTAATTAAAGGTGTGGAAGCGACTTGTCTTCTGTCTTTTACTGCACTTTCCTTCCACAAACTTTCACCTGAAGCTGGAACTTACCTGTGAAAGGTGTAAACTCGACCTCAGCTGTCCTGAAGCATAATAACAATAATCCTCTCACAGAGCCGAGCTTCTCACACAGGTGAGCGCTGAGAGTGCTGCGCGCGCACCTTCATCCAGGTAAGGGTTCTTTTTTTCTTTCCTTTTTTTTTTTTCTTTGCAGAAACTTCAGGCTCATATACACGGATATTTCAGCTGCACTGCTGCTGCTCTTTCAGGGACTGAAGCCCAGACTTGTCCGGGTGCCTTCAGCTAAGCCTCCTTCTCCTCCTCTTTTCTTCTCTTTCCCTTATGGGGATCATTTCTGAGTCCCTGAGGACGCCGCGTGCCTTAATTACCCTTCAGCCAATCCGGTGGCTGGAAAGACGATGACGTCGCACTCCCGCCTTTTTTCACTCAGGTAAAAAAAAAATCACCTTTCATTAAACCTTTAGCTTACATTCTTATTGTGTGTGTGTGTGTGTGTGTGTGTGTGTGTGTGTGTGTGTGTGTGTGTGTGTGTGTGTGTGTGTGTGTTTTTGTGTTTGTGAGTGTGTTAACTCGTGATTCATCGCAAATTAATCGCACATTTGTATCTGTTCCTAATGTTCCTTAAATGAATACTTTTAAGTTTTTAATGCTCTAATCAACATGTGACAAATATTGATCGCTTTATGCAAATGTGTTTATTATTAGTGAAACCGAACTCAACATAAACCATGAAGACTAAATGTTCTTGTACATGTTTTAAAGTAATTATGGTGTTTTACAGTAAATTACGTAAATCATCAGGACACCAAACCGAACTTTTGCTATGTTTCCACACGGACGGTTTTAATCGCCGGATTTGTTCTTGATTTTGGTGCTTGATTTGTGACGGTGCATCAATAAAACAGATGTTTAGTGATTTAAATATTTTTTACGGTGGAGTTAATTTATTTCATATCTGAGTAAAGAAAGGACATTGTGAATAAATGTGTGTTGCGTTGAAGGTTTTTATTTTATATTTATTTAATGATATTTAATAAAAATGTCTAACAGAAATCCACACTGCATTAATCGCACGTCAGTAAAATTGGTGCCGTTAAAATGAATTTGCTTTAACGCGTGATTAACACTTTCATTTTTTGGAATAGTCTTCCTGTCAGTGTTCGGGGCTCAGACACACTCTCCCAGTTTAAGTGCAGATTAAAAACGTATCTTTTTAGCAAAGCCTACACATAACACACATCACATCATAACCTTGTGCTCCAGAACATCTGATCACATGCACATTATCAACTTGTGCTGTTAATATCATGAACAGCAGCTACGCTAATTCCTCTCCACTGCTTCTCTTTCTCTCCCCATCCCGAGGCTTCCTGAGGTTGCCCAGCTCCAGTCACGTCCCACCTCATGAAGATCATGGACCTTTGAAGAAGTAGATGCCGAACTCGCATACTTCCTGAACCACCTAGAGACGTACCAGTGCCAATTGGATCCCACTACATGTGTGGAGTTTTGACATTGGACCTCCTGGAGTGTTTAAAGGCTCTGGCATGGAGAAGCTGATGCTGGATCTGTGATGATCACAAATGTTCAGCTATTTTATGAGTTGCTGTATTGTTTAAAGATTTATGATCAAACTCTTGATGTCAACCAAATGAGGATTGGTTCCACTTTTGAGTCTGGTTCCTCTCAAGGTTTCTTCCTCATTTCATCTAAGAGAGTTTTTCCACGGCTGCTCATTAGGGATAAATGCACACCATTCATCTTCACTGTTCATTTCTGTAAAGTTGCTTTGAGACAATGTCGGTTGTGAAAAGCGCAATGGAAATAAACTTGACTTGACTTTAATTTTGACAGCCCTAATATATAAATATATTACCTTGTCCTTCACAGTTTTTTCTTTATTTTCTAACACTGTACATTAATACTGAAGGCATCCAAACTATAAAACACATCTGGAATTAAGTAGTAAACTAAAACGTGTTAAACAACCCAAAATCTCTTTTATTTTAGAGCAGAAAATGAAAATTATAAATCAGGCTGTCACTGTCACTGTCATAGCACCATCTTCAACATACGATATTGTTGACTTACGATGGGATCGTCGTAACGTATCTCCATCGTAAGTAAACGACTACCTGTATTTCATTCTTCAAAGCCACCTTTAGCTTTGATGACAGTTCACGTTCTCATCAAATTCAAGTTTGTAAAGATTTCCCGGATTGTTTGAGTGCTTGTTGGCTGCTTTTTCTTCACTCTCAGGTCCAACTTGTCCCACATTATCCCAACTGGATGTAGATTGGGTGATTATGGAAGCTACGTCATCTGATGCCACACTCCATCACTCTCCTTCGTGGACAAATATCACTTATATAACCTTGAGATGTTTTTGTCTGTTGAAAATCTCTACATTTGAACAAAGGAGAGTTTCTCGGCATTTGGCAGATGTACTTATCCAGAGTGACTTACTAGAATCTCATTTTATACAACTAGCAATTGAGGGTTAAACATGAAAATGTCATTGTGATAGAAAATAAAAAGACACAAATGAAAAATTCAAAAAGGTTAACATAGGAAACACTTCTTACTTAAGCAGAACTGTGCATGCCGCACTATACAGTGCAATCTTACTATACCCCCTGACGTCCCAGTCTGTCGGGGCACAGATTTGAGTCTGTGAGGCCATGATTGACAACATGGTCCACAATAGTGGCTCTAATTTCATCTGAAATGTGTCTCTGGCCTCTTCTTCCTCTTCCTCTATTTTGCCTCCTTACCCTTCCAGCTGCATCCTTATTCTTGGCTCTTGAGCATGTTCGTTTCCTAGTTGTTCATCCATTTTCAACAATTGTAAATCTGTGTTTTGCTTTTTTATATACATTTACCAATTACAGTAGAATTTCAAAAGATTCAGTCTTGACCTATTTTAGAGAACTAGTTGATTATCGGTTGACCTGAAAGTGAACACGCCCCTTCATTATTGACATTCAAGGTTCAATCTGCACAATTCATCAACTCAAGACACATTTACCAAAAAATTTTAATAGAACTGTGAAGAAGAAGAGCTCGACAAATTTTGACAACTGGTTTAAACATTTTGCATTTAATTGGGGTTAAGACCAATTAAATGCAAAATGTTTAAACCAGTTTAATTGGGGTTAAGACCCCTCTCCTTGAACTGCCACCTTAACGTGGTGGAGGGGTTTGAGTACTCGAATGACCCTAGGAGCTATGTTGTCCGGGACTATATGCCCCTGGTAGGGTCTCCCAAGGCAAACAGGTCCTGGGCGACGGGTCAGACTAAGAGCGGTTCAAAACCCCTTATGAGAGATACTACATCAGGGACCGTGACGTCGCCCGGTATGGCGCAGCCGGGGCCCCACCCTGGAGCCAGGCCCGGGGTTGGGGCTCGTATGCGAGCGCCTGGTGGCCGGGCCTTCCCCCACAGGGTCCGGCCGGGCTCAGCCCGAAGGAGCGACGTGGGGCCGCCTTCCAGTGGGCTCACCACCTGCAGGAGGGACCGTAAGGGGCCGGTGCTAAGAGGATCGGGCAGCAGTCGAAGGTGGAGGCCTCGACAACCCGATCCCTGGACACGGAAGCTAGCTCTAGGGACGTGGAATGTCACCTCGCTGGCGGGGAAGGAGCCTGAGATTGTGCGTGAGGTTGAGAGGTTCCGACTAGAGATAGTCGGGATCACCTCTACGCACGGCCTGGGCTCTGGAACCACACTCCTCGAGAGAGGATGGACTCTTTACAACTCTGGAGCTGCCCATGGTGAAAGGCGTCGGGCTGGTGTGGGTTTGCTTATAGCCCCCCAGCTCAGCCGCCATGTGTTGGAGTTTACCCCGGTGAACGAGAGGGTCGTTTCCCTGCGCCTACGGGTCGGGGATAGGTCTCTCACTGTCGTGTGTGCCTACGGGCCAAACGGCAGTATAGAGTACCCGGCCTTCTTGGGGTCTCTGGGAGGGGTGCTGGACAGTGCTCCGACTGGGGACTCCGTCGTTCTACTAGGAGACTTCAATGCACACGTGGGCAGCGACAGTGACACCTGGAGGGGCGTGATTGGGAGGAACGGCCCCCCTGTTCTGAACCCGAGCGGTGTTCAGTTATTGGACTTCTGTGCTAGTTACAGTTTGTCCATAACGAACACCATGTTCAAGCATAAGGGTGTCCATCAGTACACGTGGCACCAGGACACCCTAGGCCGCAGGTCGATGATCGACTTTGTGGTCGTTTCATCTGACCTGCGGCCGTATGTCTTGGACACTCGGGTAAAGAGAGGGGCGGAGCTGTCAACTGATCACCACCTGGTGGTGAGTTGGATCCGATGGCGGGGGAGGAAGCTGGACAGACTCGGCAGACCCAAGCGTACTGTGAGGGTCTGCTGGGAACGTTTGGCCGAGCCTCCTGTCAGAGAGATCTTCAACTCCCACCTCCGGCGGAGCTTTGACCAGATCCCGAGGGAGGCCGGAGATATTGAGTCCGAGTGGACCATGTTCTCCACCTCCATTGTCGAAGCGGCCGCTCGGAGCTGTGGCAGTAAGGTCTCCGGTGCCTGTCGAGGCGGCAATCCCCGAACCCGGTGGTGGAAACCGGAAGTAAGGGATGCCGTCAAGCTGAAGAAGGAGTCCTACCTGGCCTGGTTGGCTTGTGGGACTCCTGAGGCAGCTGACGGGTACCGGCAGGCCAAGCGAACTGCAGCCCGGGTGGTTATCGAGGCAAAAACTCGGGCCTGGGAGGAGCTCGGTGAGGCCATGGAGAAGGACTATCGGCTGGCCTCGAAGAGATTCTGGCAAACCGTCCGGCGCCTCAGGAGGGGAAAGCAGTGCCCCACCAATGCTGTTTACAGTAGAGGTGGGGAGCTGTTGACCTCAACTGGGGATGTCGTTGGACGGTGGAAGGAATACTTCGAGGATCTCCTCAATCCCGCCGTCACATCTTCCATTGAGGAAGCAGAGGCTGAGGGCTCAGAGGCGGACTCGTCCATCACCCAAGCTGAAGTCACCGAGGTAGTAAAGAAACTCCTCGGTGGCAGGGCACCGGGGGTGGATGAGATCCGCCCTGAGTACCTCAAGTCTCTGGATGTTGTGGGGCTGTCTTGGCTGACACGCCTCTGCAGCATCGCGTGGCGGTCGGGGACAGTGCCTCTGGAATGGCAGACCGGGGTGTGGTCCCTCTTTTTAAGAAGGGGGACCAGAGGGTGTGTTCCAACTATAGGGGGATCACACTTCTCAGCCTACCTGGGAAAGTCTATGCCAGGGTACTGGAGAGGAGAATACGGCCGATAGTAGAACCTCGGATTCAGGAGGAACAATGTGGTTTTCGTCCAGGCCGTGGAACACTGGACCAGCTCTATACCCTCTACAGGGTGCTGGAGGGTTCATGGGAGTTTGCCCAACCAGTCCACATGTGCTTTGTGGATTTGGAAAAGGCATTCGACTGTGTCCCTCGCGGCGGCCTGTGGAGGGTGCTCCGGGAGTATGGGGTCGGGGGCCCTTTACTAAGGGCTGTCCGGTCCCTGTATGACCGAAGCAGGAGCTTGGTTCGCATTGCCGGCAGTAAGTCAGACTTGTTCCCGGTGCATGTTGGACTCCGGCAGGGCTGCCCTTTGTCACCGGTTCTGTTCATAATTTTTATGGACAGAATTTCTAGGCGCAGCCAGGGGTCGGAGGGTGTCCGGTTTGGTGACGACACGATTTCGTCTTTGCTCTTTGCAGATGATGTTGTCGTGTTGGCTTCATCAGACCAGGACCTTCAGCATGCACTGGGACGGTTTGCAGCCGAGTGTGAAGTGGCTGGGATGAGAATCAGCACCTCCAAATCCGAGGCCATGGTCCTCAGTCGGAAAAGGGTGGCTTGCCCACTTCAGGTTGGTGGGGAGTTCCTGCCGCAAGTGGAGGAGTTTAAGTATCTTGGGGTTTTGTTCACGAGTGAGGGAAGGGTGGAACGGGAGATTGACAGACGGATCGGTGCAGCTTCTGCAGTAATGCGGTCGATGTACCGGTCTGTCGTGGTGAAGAAGGAGCTGAGCCGCAAGGCGAAACTTTCGATTTACCGGTCAATCTACGTTCCTACTCTCACCTATGGTCATGAGCTCTGGGTCATGACCGAAAGGACAAGATCCCGGATACAGGCGGCCGAAATGTGCTTCCTCCGCAGGGTGGCTGGGCGATCCCTTAGAGATAGGGTGAGAAGCTTAGTCACTCGGGAGGAGCTCGGAGTAGATCCGCTGCTCCTCCACATCGAGAGGGGTCAGCTGAGGTGGCTCGGGCATCTGTCCAGGATGCCTCCTGGACGCCTTCCTGGGAAGGTGTTCCGGGCGTGTCCCACTGGGAGGAGACCCCGGGGAAGACCTAGGACACGCTGGAGAGACTATGTCTCCCGGCTGGCCTGGGAACGCCTTGGTGTCCCTCCGGAAGAGCTGGAAGAAGTGTCTAGGGAGAGGGAAGTCTGGGCATCTTTGCTTAGACTGCTGCCCCCGCGACCCGGCATCGGATAAGCGGGAGAAGATGGATGGATGGATGGATGGGGTTAAGACCATTTAGGTGAAACCAGTATAATACATTTTGATCAACATGACCATAAACAACTGATAATGTAGGAAAAATCAGACACTCGTACACAATCGATTAAATGATGTACAAAAGCATTCGCAATTTGATCAAAGCAACAAGAAATGTTCTTATGATGAGCACGAGTGACTAAATGAAGTGGAGGTTGAACAAGTAGTTTTGAGAATTTCATTTCAGATCTGAGAAACGCTCCAAAAGCGACTGGGAAAAACTGTAACGCATGTGCATGTGTTATTCCTATACCACTACATACACTTTAACTACTACCACTATCAACAACAATAATAACAATAATAATGATAATAAGAAGAAGAGGAAGAAGAGGAAGAATAGAAAGAATAGAAAGAAAAATACATTATATCATACATATAATTATTAATATTTGTATTTGTTGCAGCAGTATTACATGATGCATATTTATGAACAAAGTTTACTAATATTACGAAAAATGTTTAGTTATAAACAACACAAAAAATATGAAAATGCCAAGTCTGTTTTCATCAAATAAATAAAAACAGTTTTTTAAATAAAATTCCACCTTTAAATCAATCACCTTTAAGCAACATTAGATAAACAGTAATGATTGTCTACACTCATGAACAATTATGCCTCCTGGTGATCCATGAAAACTTGATAGACTCCCTGAATCTGATACAGAGTCACACCTTTGCACCACACCCAAGCATCTGAACTCATCAGGAATCCAGGCCTGGAGGCCATTCCTCCCCATCTCACATGTAAGGCATTCATCAGACTACTTAAGCTTTAACTCGACTAGTTTGGACGTGCCTGTGCTGCGGGATGAAATTTCACTGAAAAAACATTCTGCAAAATACTTAAGCAGAAAGTGTGGATCTGATACTGACAGAATGTCTGCAAGAATGTTCCTGTGTGAAGAGATGTTGAGGCTGTTGGATGTGTGTGAGAAGAAGTTCGGCGGAATTCAGAATTCAGAATTCTGGGACAATACGAATAATTTCAGCATCAAATCAGACGGACAGACGGACAGACAGACAGACAGACAGACAGACAGACAGACAGACAGACAGACAGACAGACAGATAGATAGATAGATAGATAGATAGATAGATAATTTAAATGTATTATGTATCATTTTTAATTATTTATAATTAATAATAATTATTGTTATTGGTATAATTACTATTATTATGCAGTGTTGATTTCATTTAATCGGTTTTGAATAAAATGTGAGAAAAAATCAATAGTTTATTGCAGAATAAACTGTAGTGTATACACACACACACACACACACACACACACACACACACATGGCTGCATTCTGTTGTGCGTGAGCAGGCAGCAGTGAGGCAGATGTTGATAGAGACAAGAAGAATAAGTGATAAATCAGGAAGCAGAGAAACAGACTGTAATGCTGTGATGTCTATCTATCTATCTGTCTGTCTGTCTGTCTGTCTGTCTGTCTGTCTGTCTGTTCGTCTGTCCGTCTGTCCGTCTGTCTGTCTATTTTTCTATTTGTTCTCTATAAACCCTGGAAAGCGTGGAATTTTATTTAGGATGAGTCAGAAAGCGGAATGTCTGACACACACACACACACACACACACACACACACACACACACACACACACAAACATATACACACACACACACACACACACACAAGTGCGCACACTCACACATCCTGCCACGTTCAAACCCCTCGCAGGTCAATCGTTTTGCCCTTCCAGCACTCAGAGTAACACTAAATAATGCTGTAAACATTGTGTCTGATTTATAACACACTATGCCTACAAGATTATTACCTGTGTGTTGCATTCATACTACCTCTCACCACACACACAAACGCACACACACACACACACACACACACACACACACACACACACACACACACACACAATCAGAGGTCAGGCTGTTATTCATCACTCGGACAGGTAGGTATTTAGGGGTGTGTCTGAGGCTTAAGGGCTTATTTTAGACCCTTAAATCAAATATGTTCCATCCTTTTCCTCCTTCTCTTCACTCCTTCAAGCTTTTCTTCATCACTTGTTTTCTGGTTTTAGGATGTTCTGGATCCGGCGTTCCGAATGTGAGCTCGGCCGCTGGATCGCCTTTAAAAATCTTTAGATATCTTTTAACTTATAAAAAAACTAATCGAGACAGAGATCACACATTCTGTTCTTTATTTTAAAAAGACACTGGGGAGTCGTGTGCTTTAGAGCACACACACAAACTCTCACACACACACACACACACACACACACACACACACACACACACACACACACACACACAAGCTGTGTAAGCTCCTGTCAGGAGGAAGGATAAGACAAATCTTAGAACAAGGGATTAGAAAGTCGTGAGAACACGAGAAGACAAATACAAAGATCTCATAATGATCCTCTCTCTCTCTCTCTCTCTTTCTCTCTCTCTCTCACACCTCAAACACACACACACACACACACACACACACACACACACACACACACACACACACACACACTGCTGCATTGAAAAGGATGCTAAATAGTTATTGACTTGGTAAACATGAAAGAAGGATGAAAAGAAAGGATGAGTGGGGCTTTCTGTTTTTCATTTTCTCAAAAAGAAACACACAGTTTATGGACTGTGAATCTTTCTCTCTCTCTCTCTCTCTCTCTCTCTCTCTCTACATATATATATATATATATATATATATATATATATATATATATATACATACAGTACAGACCAAAAGTTTGGACACACCTTCTCATTCAAAGAGTTTTCTTTATTTTCATGACTATGAAAATTGTGTGTATATATATATATATATATATATATATATATAAATTGATCAATAAAAAAATTAAAAAAGAATGTCTGCAATTGTTTTTAACAGAAATAACAAGAAAAAAAATTCATTACTGAACATTGCACTAAACAATCCGTTTTTGTGTTCATTCGTTTTTTTTAATTCACAATAAAAAAAATTTAATGATGCCTTTATTCGTTTGTCTGATTTAGCATTGAAAGCGGTACTTAATGTAAGCTGATGTTTTAAAATATATATATAAATAAATAGATCAATAAAATAAACTGCAAATTTTTTTTATAGAAATAGGAAAACATTTATAAATAAAAAAGAAATAATACAAATTAAACACTGAGCATTGCACTAAAAGATCCGTTGTGTTCATTAGTTTTTTTTATTCACAATAAAAACTTTATCTTTACTAATGCCACCTTAATTCGTTTGTCTGATTTAGCATTGAAAGCGGTAAAAAGAGAAAATTACTTATTTGTTCATTTTCTCCACTCGTTTACAGTTTTTTCAAATTGCTTACACACAAAATCTTTTCATGTCACACGATTTTTGAAACCTCTCCCTCAAAGTGCAAAACTAAAAGCCAAATCTTCAAAACCATAAGCTATTTCTCAGCCTTTGACTCAGCCTTCAATTGCATAAAACACTTTTTTCAAAACACTACACACAATTCTCTATCTAAAACACAAAGATCTATCAGGAAGTAACTTGCTTTCCTTTTCCAAACACAACCAATCAAAATGCTACACTTAGTCACCAGGTCACAAAGACACATCTGCAAACACTAATTGCTTAATTGATCACTAACCAATCACTGCTTTACTTTACAGTAGTATAGATAGGCCTAATATAAATAGGTCAAAGATCAGATTACCTGTTTTGAACAATGGATGCTAACAATGAACAGAGAGCAAGAGGAGTAGGAGGAGGAGGAGGAAGGGGAAGGGGAAGAGGAAGAAGAGGACGAGGGCAAATAAGAGAAGGAAGGAGAGCCATCTCTGATGAGATTAGGGCAACACTTGTTGATCATGTAATCAACCATGGTTTGACCATGAGAGAGGCTGGACTGAGAGTCCAGCCCAACTTGAGTCGATTTACAGTGGCGTCCATAATTCGAACCTTCAGAAATGAGAACAGGTATGCAACTATGTAATGACTATTTAAGCATTATAGTAATGTACTGTAAAATACGTATGACTGCACAGTATTGCATAAACATTTTTAACTCTAAGCCATTCATTTACAGTTTTTTTTGGATTGCTTAAGCACGATTTTCAAAACAGGGCCCGTGTTTTTAAAACACTACACACAATTAGCACAACCACACACCCAATTAGCAAAACACTACAGATCCCTTGCATAATTAAACACTCTTGTAAAAACTATACACTTCTGTGTAAAAACCACACTTTGTTATCATATGAAACACACACGTTTCACATTACTATACTCTGTTTGCACGAGTTACACTCTGCTGTGATAAACCTAAAACACTTTTAGCACTTCTACTTCCCTATGATTAAATAGGCTACCATCAATAAAGTACAAATATAATAAAAAATAAACCAAACACTGCACAAGACCAATGTTGCAGACTGAAGAAACTCATTTATTTGTCAACATGCCCAAATTGTTGGCATGTAGATTCATAATACTGTAACAAAACGTCACTTCACGTATTGTACTGTAAGTTCACTGTAAAAAAAAAAAAACGAACTAGACATTGTCTCTTCGCCTAGCTGGATCTGGCCAAAGAATCTCATCAACATCCCAGTCAATGTTGTCATTAGCAAGACACCTTGGAAAGAAACGTTTTGAATGACGAATCCATCCTTGCATTGCTGCTACCTCCATCTGGTCACAGGCCTCCTCCATGGCTTGGATGAGGGGTACCTCAGCCTGGAGATGAAGATCATCTACCTTCCACCGCCATGCCGAGAAAAACTCTTCTATAGGGTTGAGGAATGGAGAGTATGGTGGAAGATATAGGACGGTGAAATGTGGATGTTGCTGAAACCAGTTCTGAACCAGAGCAGAGCGGTGGAAAGACACATTGTCCCAGACAACAATGTATTGCATATGATCGTTTTGATTTGCTGCTGTTATGTCATGCAATTGGTCCAAGAATGTAAGTATGAGTGCTGAGTTGTAAGGGCCCATATGGGCATGGCGGTGGAGGACCCCATTCTGTGTAATGGCTGCACAGAGTGTTATATTACCCCCACGTTGCCCTGAGACATTGACTATAGCCCTGTGGCCAATAATGTTTCTTCCCCTCCTTCGTGTTCTCTACAGGTTGAACCCAGCCTCATCTACGTAAATGAACTCATGCTGAATCTCCTCTCCATCCATTTGTAAAACTATCTGAAAAACAGTGTCATGCAAATTTGTGTAGTTTAGTGTAGATCTAGTATACATATTACAGTACAGTAAAAGATTATGAGACAGTATGCAAGAACACACTGCTAAAGTGAATACATACCTCTGCATAATCATGCCGCAGTCGTTTCACCCTTTCGGAATTGCGCTCGAAAGGCACTCGATAAATTTGCTTTATTTGAAGATGTCTTTTTTTTAGGATGCGTGCCAGTGTTGATGTTGAGACCTGATGGATATCGTTGAAACTGGCATGGTTATTGACAATGTTAGCTTGGAGCTGATTGAGTGTTATAGCATTGTTGGACAAAACCATGTTCACTATCTCCTGCTCTTGCTGTTCTGTGAACATAGGAGGCCTTCCCCCTTGTCGTTCCTGACCCTCAATCCTATGTAGCAAAAGAAAACAGTATACAATAGTACAGTAATTTCACAGGAAAAGGTAACAGAAGTGCTGATAGTGCATAGAATACATTACTGTGAGCAGTTACTGAAACCGTGCAGATGATTTTGATATGATGATATTTTTACAATACCTATTTTCCAGTCAAAATGTTCTTATCACACTTGCCACTGTGTATCGGCTTAGATTTGGCTGTACTCGCAGTCCAGCCTCCCTCAGCGTCAGGCCGTGGTTGACAACGTGGTCAACCAGTGTTGCGCGGATCTCATTTGTCAGATTCGGTCCTCTTTGAGCACCTTCTTGTCTTCCTTTTCCTCTACCTCTACCTCCAGCATGGCCTTCATCTCTTCCTCTTCCTCTGTTGATTCCTCCTCTGTTGACTCCTCTTCCTCCTCTGTTGACTCCTCTTCCTCCCCTTCCTCCCTGTTCTCCTCCTCGTCTTACTCTTTCTCTGACTCTTTCCATTGTGCTTGAAGACCGATGAACTCATCTGCTGCTTTTTATAGTGCTTATACACCTGATTGGTGTGTCTGCAATTAAGCAAACAAGTGTTTGCACACCTGATGACTGTGTTGAACCAATTGGTTGGACGGTGCAGTAATTTGACAGTCAGTGCTTTGGTATTGCAAGGAGGTGACTTCATGATAGATTTTTGTGTGTAATGTATGTTAAATGTGTTTAGTGTTTTGCAAATCACTGTGTGTAGAGTTTTGCAACAAGTGTGAGGTTGACATTGTGCTTATAGTTGTGCAAATATGGGCTGATGTTTTGCCTCTTGAGTGTAAGGTATTGCTAATAGTGTACTACTTTTAATTTTAGTGTGTAAGCAATCCAAAAATATTTTACTACACTGCATTGAATGAATGAGGTTGGTTATCATGCTGTCTTACAGTTCCTATGCTGGACACATACTGTGTTTGAATTCTGTACAGAGTGGCTAAGACATCATCGAGGACGAGGACGCATGTTTACAGATGTACAAGAGACTGCAATTATAAATATGGTTTTGGCCAACAATGCAATTAGGATTCGAGAGATAAGAGAGCATATCTTGAGTAATGACACCATATTCAACAACATCAATGCTGTAAGCCTGTCGACACTACAACGCATCCTCCAACGGCACCAAGTGACGATTAAACAACTTTACAAGGTGCCATTTGAGAGAAACTCTGACAGAGTTAAGAATCTGCGATATGACTTTGTAAAGGTATGTATGCAACACTACTTCCAGTACTTCAGACATGCCATATTTACTCATCTGTATATAATTTTGTCTGTTACAGAGAGTATTGGAGATGGATGCCCATGTAATTCGTCATGAACTTATTTATGTGGATGAGGTTGGCTTCAACCTCACCAAAACCAGGCGCCGTGGACGAAATGTAATAGGACAGAGGGCAATTACCAATGTCCCTGGACAGCGTGGGGGTAATATAACCATGTGTGCTGCCATTACTCAAAATCACAATGCCACAATGCCACACTGGGTCCATACAACACCGGCCATATACTCACTTTTCTGGATGCAATTTACACAATGCTTGTCCCTGATCCAGATCAGGCGCCTGCTAGGTTCGTGGTTATATGGGACAATGTTAGTTTTCACCGGGCTGTTCTGGTCCAAAACTGGTTTGCCACCCATCCACAATTTGTAATTTTGTACCTACCCCCGTATTCACCTTTTCTAAATCCCATAGAGAAATTCTTCTCAGCCTGGCGCTGGAAAGTGTATGATCGCCAACCCTTGGCCCGCATGCCACTTCTCCAGGCAATGGAGGACACATGTGGGGACATAGAGGTTGCCTCTGTTCAAGGTTGGATGCGCCATGCTAGGAGATACTTCCCCTCGATGTTTGGCAAGAGAAAATGTAGCTTGTGATGTGGACGAAGTATTGTGGCCAGACCCAGCTCGGAGAAGAGATGAAGCTTAGCACTGGGGACTGCACCCCCCCTCCCCCCTGCCAATTCCTGGACCAGGACCCCACACACAATTTACTGTATTCTACTGTAAAGAATATACTTTTGGTTTACATGCTTATTGTTTTGTTGAATGCTAATGTATACGACAGTAATTATTGGCCTAATAAATATTTTCTGTTTCTACATTGCATTGGCGTTTCCAGTGTACTAGTTACCCCTCTCAGCAGGTTACTTTCACTGTAGAACATCGTATTTAAATGTAGATATAAGTCTATGAAAGACCAAAGAGCTTTAGATTTAGAACAGCAGTGTTTACATGGTATATCCAGAAATGTATTATTATGAAAGAAGTGTTTGCCATTTGATTCAAATGCTTCATTCTGACACGTGTTTATGGCATTTTGAACGCAGTGTTGCATTTTGAAGGAGATGTGAGCTATTTTGCATTTTGTGTGTGCAGTTTTGAGAATTGTGTGTAGAGTTTTGAAAAAGGGAGACTTGGGTTTGAAAATGTGTGTAAGCAATTGGTAAAAACTGTAATATCACGAAGTGTAATCATCATTAAAATCTCACAATACTAAATATGATCAATATTGCTCAGGACCATAGGTTGCATTTAATCCCTCATCGATAATGATGGAACTGTAATGAATAGACATTCGATGCCACCCAGATGAGGATGGGTTTTCTTTAAAGTCTGGTTCATCTCCAGGTTTTTTCCTCAGGTAGTTTTTCCTGGTCACAATCACCACTGGCTCGCTCATTAGGGACACATTTTTTTCAACTGTTTCATCTCTGTAAAGCTGCTTTGAGACCATGTTTGTTGTTTAAAGTGCTCCACAATTTAAAATGAATTAAATTGAAATAAATTGATAGGATATTTGACATCCCACAATTGTCCCACAAACCCAAATAACTCAAAGTCACAACACAAAATGGCAAGAAAATATAAATAAGGCGAATTTGATATATTTTGTGCACGGTTTCCTCAATTGTTTATTTTAAAAAATAAAAATAAATAAAAAAAACGAATGAATGCAACATGAACACAGACCATAAAATTCCTCCTAAACCGTAGACGTCTCAGATTATGTTACTATTTTAATTCTGTGAAGTCCAATAATGTTTGGTTGATCACGTTTTTGAAATTGCACCTTTATTTTTCGGGCTTTGGCGTGTACAGTCTCTTAAGGCCACGTGAGCTTTGTTCCTGTGCACCTCTGCTTGTTGTCGCTGGAGCGGTGAGAAGTACTGGTTCAGGTGTAGGACAGGCTGAGCTGCATGACGAGCAGTGTGTGTGCTTGCGTTCTGGTGGGAAAAGCCCTCGCAGTAGGTCCCGGGTTGCATACTGACTATCTCCAGCGAAAGTTCAAGTCGTTTCAGAGAAAGCACACGTCTCTGGGTCCTGGAAGTGCAAATGTAGGTGTGTGTCGGCTCGGTGCGCACGTGTGTATGATGTGTGTGTGGAGTGTGAAGCTGATGATGGTTAGACAGATTAGAAGGACGTGATGGCGAAGGTAAAGCATGTCTCGGGGGTCTTTTCTCAATCACAGGCTGTAAAGTTAATGATCTCGGCATTGTGACCTTTCGGGCGGAGACGGGTGGCCAGGTCTTCTTCATCATCTTCTTCTCCTCCTCCTCTTCCTCTTCTTCCTTCTTTTCCTCACACTGGTTCTTCTTACCTGAAGGACACTTGTGAGATTGGGGAACACGTCTGGATTTGTGCAGAGATTCGTACCGAGACCTGTTAAATTTTCTAGTTCGAGATGAACATGGACGTCTGATTTGAGCTCCTTCCACCAGAAGGTTGATGCCCAAGCTCTGAGGAACTTCCACTGCGGCCTGGAGGAACATGAGGAGAACATACAAAGAGTGCCCTTTTATAATGATTTCAAACCATACAATGCACATCGTATACACACACTGCATGTATTTCTATTCGAGTAAAGGATCCTTTAATAATAAATCATCATCATTTGTAAATAAAATTGTGCGTAAAAACGTGTCGTCCGAAGAAATCGGCAAAAATCTGCACCCCAGGTCTCCTCACCTACATCAGCACCTGACTTTCGTAATACACTTATCCATATCCATAACACAAATATCTATAAACACACACCAAAATTAAGTGGAACATCTTCCTAGAAGTGTGGAGGGAAATATAAGAGCAAATTGGGACTAGATGTGGTGACCCAATACTTTTGGAAATATAGTGTATATATTTTAAAGTATTATATATATATATATATATATATATATATATATATATATATATATATATATATATATATATATATATATATATATATATAAATATATATATATATATATATTTGTTTTTTAATTCTTATATTTTATACTTCATAGTTCTACTTTCTACTCTTATATTTCGTTATACTTTTTTTATATTCTATGTCGTTGCACTCTGTATGACTGTGTATGTGACAAATAATATTAGTTTTGCTTTGATTTGATTTGTGTGAGATTTCTTTCAGCCACAAGTGTGTTAGTAGAGTCAGGTACTGATGATGTAGGTGAGGTGAGGAGGCCTGGGGTGCAGTCAGCATTCACATTTATCCCAAAGATGTTCAGTAGGGTCAGAGCTCTGTAGAAGAGACCTGGGTTTGAGTCTCTTAGTTCCCTCCTATTGAACATTTCTTCCCTTGTGGTAGGAGTTTGTGAAAGAAGCACAAATGGCTGAAAAAATCAGGTCACCCAATATTTTATCCATATAATACATTAGAGTTGACACAAACCATTTGCCTTTATATTCACATTGGCTCGTGTCGTCTTGAACATCCTGTAAGTGAAACTATAAGTGGATAGAAAGGATTAGCTAATCCTGATTTCACACTTGTCATCCTTGTCTATTCACTGAGCTTTGACTTGCTCAGTAATGCTCTATGTCACTCGGTTTGCGTATAACGTGTGTAATCATTCACCTGCTTGTATATGAGTTGGAAGCCTCCAGTGTCTGTGTTGCGGTCGTAGCGTCGGTCCAGCACCACTCGCAGTGTGTCCTCCTGGACAGCGGGGCAGAGTCGGGCAGTGACGGCTGTGGAGCAGGACATGGTGGGGCTGACGTTCACCTCCAGCAGCCAGGGATGGAGGTCACGCCCCAGGAGAAAGTCTGCGCCGTAGAGCTCGAAGCTGGCCTTGCGTGGCTCCACGCTGTCTTGCGCAGTGAGGAGAGTCTGGATCACGGCACTTCTCATGCCCGGAAGCACCACTTCCTCCCACAGACCTCCTCGACCCGAAGCCGTGAGCCAGGAGCGGAACTCGCCGCACGACCACATGCTTTCGGCAGGCAACGATGGGTCACGACCTGCGCTCGGCTGGAGATATTTCTGAATAGAGTTGTTGCAGAGATGGACAGAGCTGAGAGACGAGGAAGAAGGAGATCATGGATTAGCACTGGATCATTTGCAGCCAGTGAATGAAACAATTTAAACCTGGACTTTGGTCTTTTTTTGGAGGGAAAAAACAGGGGCGGAGCCTAATGATAGAAAACTGAAATGAAGAAACTAGATTCTAGATTCAATGAATTCGCAAACACAGATCAACGGCAGAATTTATTTACTAGTCTTATGCTATTGGCAGAAGATTTTTACAAATTTTGATCATGTATTTCAAAATACATGATCAAATGTTTTAAGCTTGAAATGACTGCAAAAAAATCACTATAGCGCTGTGATTCAGGCACAGATAAGAGCTGTGTATCGGCAAGAATCTGGCGATACGATACGCATCACGATACGGGGGGTTGCGATACGATATTTTGTGATACTGGTAGCAAGGCAATATATATTGGGATATTTTTGTATTTTAGGAATAGGATATAATTTTGGGAAATCTGTCATTAAAAACACAAAATCGCATGCAAACCTTTGCAAAAAAAATAAAATTAAACACAGTGAGATCTACATTGGCATGAATTGCATCTAAAAAATGACACTGTTGAGTCAAGTCAAGAAGATTTTACTGTCATTTGAACCATATATAGCTGACGCAGTACACAGTGAAATGAGACGTTTTTGTCCAGAGCCCTGGTGCTACATTAAACAAAATAGAGCTACATCACACAACATAGAGTTACATAACAAAACACAGAGCTAAACATTAAAGTAAGTTGTAGTGCAAACAGTCAACAAATGACAGTGTGGGACAGATACACAAAACATATTATAGCGCCGCCACTGCTAACCCTAACACCTGCCCATACCATGAAACCTGTGCCAGCATTACCCACCACACCTCAGTGGCATCAAGTGTATTGCAGTACAACACAATTAGTATCATTGTACCTGACATGGTCATTTTTTTAATTATTTTTTAAACATATACAGTGAGGAAAATAAGTATTTGAACACCCTGCTATTTTGCAAGTTCTCCCACTTAGAAATCATAAAGAGGTCTGAAATTGTCATCGTAGGTGCATGTCCACTGTGAGAGACATAATCTAAAAATAAAAATCCAGAAATTACAATATATGATTTTTAAACTATTTATTTGTATGATACAGCTGCAAATAAGTATTTGAACACCTGTCTATCAGCTAGAATTCTGACCCTCAAAGACCTGTTAGTCTGCCTTTAAAATGTCCACCTCCACTACATTTATTATCCTAAATTAGATGCACCTGTTTGAGGTCGTTAGCTGCATAAAGACACCTGTCCACCCCATACAATCAGTAAGAATCCAACTACTAACATGGCCAAGACCAAAGAGCTGTCCAAAGACACTAGAGACAAAATTGTACACCTCCACAAGGCTGGAAAGGGCTACGGGGAAATTGCCAAGCAGCTTGGTGAAAAAAGGTCCACTGTTGGAGCAATCATTAGAAAATGGAAGAAGCTAAACATGACTGTCAATCACCCTCGGACTGGAGCTCCATGCAAGATCTCACCTCGTGGAGTCTCAATGATCCTAAGAAAGGTGAGAAATCAGCCCAGAACTACACAGAAGGAGCTGGTCAATGACCTGAAAAGAGCTGGGACCACCGTTTCCAAGGTTACTGTTGGTAATACACTAAGACGTCATGGTTTGAAATCATGCATGGCACGGAAGGTTCCCCTGCTTAAACCAGCACATGTCCAGGCACGTCTTAAGTTTGCCAATGATCATTTGGATGATCCAGAGGAGTCATGGGAAAAAGTCATGTGGTCAGATGAGACCAAAATATAACTTTTGGGTCATAATTCCACTAAACGTGTTTGGAGGAAGAAGAATGACGAGTACCATCCCAAAAACACCATCCCTACTGTGAAGCATAGGGGTGGTAGCATCATGCTTTGGGGGTGTTTTTCTGCACATGGGACGGGGCGACTGCACTGTATTAAGGAGAGGATGACCGGGGCCATGTATTGTGAGATTTTGGGGAACAACTTCCTTCCCTCAGTTAGAGCATTGAAGATGGGTCGAGGCTGGGTCTTCCAACATGACAATGACCTGAAGCACACAGCCAGGATAACCAAGGAGTGGCTCTGTAAGATGCATATCAAGGTTCTGGCGTGGCCTAGCCAGTCTCCAGACCTAAACCCAATAGAGAATCTTTGGAGGGAGCTTAAACTCCGTGTTTCTCAGCGACAGGCCAGAAACCTGACTGATCTAGAGAAGATCTGTGTGGAGGAGTGGGCCAAAATCCCTCCTGCAGTGTGTGCAAACCTGGTGAAAAACTACAGGAAATGTTTGACCTCTGTAATTGCAAACAAAGGCTCCTGTACCAAATATTAACATTGACTTTCTCAGGTGTTCAAATACTTATTTGCAGCTGTATCATACAAATAAATAGTTAAAAAATCATACATTGTGATTTCTGGATTTTTTTTTTTAGATTATGTCTCTCACAGTGGACATGCACCTACGATGACAATTTCAGACCCCTCCATGATTTCTAATGGAAGAACTTGCAAAATAGCAGGGTGTTCAAATACTTATTTTCCTCACTGTATACACAGACTAGTAGTAGAAGCACGATCTGGGTGCTAACTAGTGTTTAATTTCTTCTTCTTCTGGCAGAAGTTCAATTCAAAAATTTTTTATTTGTATTGCACTTTCAACAATGAACATTGTCTCAAAGCAGCTTTACACAGATAATGTGGTGATAAAAATGAATAAGAATAAGAATATGTAAGATATAAACTCAAAACTAAACAACTGCCATGAATCTTTTGCGAATTTTTTTTTACGATATTTCAGAATTGATACAGTATCGCCAAGCAAAATATCACGATACTCACGTGTATTGATTTTCTCCTACACCCTTATGTGTGTGTCTCTCTTACCTGTCCAGTCTGTGTGTGGAGTAGAGCTGGGTGGAGAAACGCAGGTAGCACTCGCGGTAGAACCACACTGTCAGAGGGTTCCAGTCCGTCACCAGGAACCACTGGCGCAGGTCGAACTTGGTACCGTGAATCAGCAGGGGGCGCTCTACGTACTTCTGCACCACCCACTTACTGTCTTTAATCAGAGTTGGGTCGCTGTCTACTAAATCCAGGATCTCATCTAGCCTGTTCATACATACGATACCTACAACACACACACACACACACACACACACACACACACACACACACACACACACACAGTGTGTTAGATCTACAGTTTTGATTAGCATTAGGGAAATCCAAATAAACTCGAAAACAGCAGTGAATTCTTATACTATACTGTTGCTTTTTTGTGTATCTGTACTTTAATGAAGTGTTTCTATTTATGGAGACTTTTACTTTAAATTCACTACATTTTATAGTCAAATAATTTCCTTTTTACTTAACTACGGATAATTAAGCAAGAATACTTATCTGCATTATAATGAAGATAATTAAGCAAAATTATTTGACATGGATTAGACAAGATGTCAAAACTCGCCTTGTTACAGGTGAAGCCCAGACTGGGAAACCTTGCTAACGCTAATGCCAGTCTGCTAAAAGTGCTTTGAATGTAAAGGAGCGAGAGAAAGGTTAGAAGTGTCGAGCGCTCGCTCTGTTTTAAACTTCTTTCGATTGGCGCTTTATGGTCAAAACTCCATTTAGAGAGGAATAAATGATGAAGAAACTCTTGGCCTTATTTGTGCAATTTTTTGCACAAAAAGAAGATTGTGGGCTCATGATCATTTTAATAGATATCACTCAGTGAGTCATTAATATCATTCTATTGGTGTGCTAAAAATGATAAGTATTGGGACCCCTGACTTTTCCAGCCATATGTGGTTCTTCCTTAAACATCTACCACAACATTAGAGGCACACAACTGTATAGGACATCTCTGAAAGTTTTCCCCAAAAGACCCAAACCTGTTCCACATGACAATGCTCCTGTGCACAAATCTAGCTCCAAGAAGATATGCTTTACATTGGTTGGAATTTGTGGAAGATCTCCTGTCACAGAGCTCCGACCTCAACTCTGACCTTTTCAATCAGGAAAAAAATTCAATCTCACACACATTCTCTTCACTCACCCCTGCCTCTTGATTTCGCCCCTGGTTTAATGATCCAGATGTTATTAACTCCATCTATCTCCAGCTGTGAACAGATCTTTTGCATTTGCGCTAGCATGGACTGACAGCGCTCTGCGTACCGGGTACATTCCTGTATTTTCACGCCTTTGCTACAGAAACAGAAACGAGGGAGAAAAAAGAGAATGGAGTTGAGTTACCACATCCCACTTCCCATCCTTAGCTTAAAGTCTGAGATGCAGATGTTGGATAATATGTCTGCCAAATAGGTCAACATTTTAGCCACTTTCATCCTATAGATTGCTCATTATTCATTAAAACACAGCTCTAAAAATGCTCATGTCTATAGATTTTGGTAGAAATGGACGACAGAAAGGTTTTCCACTCTGGCAGCGGAAATCCTGCCCCAATGAAGCTTTATTAGAACTTGGTGCACCAAATGCCCAATGGAATAAAACATCTCTACGATAGTTAATTATGATAGTTTTATGATACCGTTGCCTCTAATATTGTACTTACTGAATGACCAGGTAGTAGCTGTTGATAAGTTCTGTCCACTGTTGCTCTGAGAGAATTGGCGGGGTTTCCAAGGATACGTCTATGTCGCTGTGTTCCAGGCTGTTAAGATATTCCTGACACACCCGCAGTGCCGTCTCGATCAGTCCGACTCCGACCTTCTGCCTAGTCTGCGGTTTATGTTGCTTGTCCAGATCTTTACACACACGAAAGAATTTTAGCGCTTTTAACAATGGACACTGTTCCTTTACAGGGTTTAATAGGTTATATAATATATATTTATATTTTAGTGCAGATCAGTTTATCCCTAATAAGTGAGTCAGTGGCAATAGTGGTGAGCAGAGATGGTATGAGGAAGAAACCTTGAGAGGAACCAGACTTAAATTGGAACCTGTCCTCATCTGGGTGACCCAAAATATCTATTCATTATAGATTTATCATTTTTAAAGTTCAGGAGGTTCAGGTTCAGAAAACAGAATCAGGATGGGGACAAGAGAATCAGGACCAGGCGTTTAGGTTCTCCAGTTTTGGAACCAATTAAAGAAAGAAAGATTCTTTAAACTCTTCACATGTACTTTACAGCAAGGTGAAATTCAATCTTCGCATATCTAAGTGATATTTGGAAGCTGGGGTCAGACATGTTATGGTGCCTCTGGAGCACATAGAGTTAAGGGCCTTGCTCAGGGGCCCCAAAAGTGGCAGCTTGGCAATACCAGGGCTTCAACACCTGACCTTCCTATCAGCAACCCAGAGCCTTAACCACCAAGCTACCGCTTTCTTATAAATGATTAGCATTTACCCTTACTTTAACCATTTGACACTGAGAGTTTGTTTTCCTCTAAATACTGGTCAAATGTTGTATCTTAGTATCAGCTAGTGATACGCTAGGCTAATTCAGCATTAGCCATTTATTTGCTACATTGTGACACCGAACATGACTAGCCTATCATTAGCTAGATAATCTTACAGCTGATAGCTTTAACACAATAAACACTATTTATTAGTTATTTTTTTTGTCATGACAGCACTGATTTTCAGACTTTTCTTACAGCTAGGCATATTTTATTATATTTTAGATACTATGGGGGAAGTGGTAGCTCAGTGGTTAACGCTCTGGGTTACTGAATGGAGGTCGAAATCGCCAATCGCCAATTGCACTGTCACATTCCTAACATCGCAGGGATATGCGAAGAATGAATTTCACTGTGCTGAAAAGTACATGTGACAAGTATTTATTTTAAATAGATTCTAATCAAAGAGCTGCTGCTGATGAAGACTTTCATCCCAGAACTGTTCCTGACATTCTGACTCCTCTCAAGGTTGTTGGTCTACTTTAATCTACAGCCAGAACATCTGTAAATCTTTTTTAGGGAAAGAAAGGTGCTTTATACCTGTCACATGTACTTTACTCTTCTGCTCAAGGGCCATAAGAGTGGCAGCTTGGTGATACAGGGGCATGAACCCCTGACCTTCTGCTGAGTAACCCAGAGCCTTGACCCCTGATCTACCCCATCCCCTATAGTTACCAATGCCCTGACCCACCCCATGTGTGTGGTTTTGATGGTGAGTGTCCTACCCTGAGGCTGTTGGACATGATGGATTTCGCCCGTTCTGTCATCCTCCACCTGCCCTGCGGCTCTCTCGACAACATACCGTAGCAAGCTTGTGCATGCAGTACGTCTAAAGTCATCTGCGGAGAACAGAACAGAGTTTAATGACCTGCACCGGGGCTGCATTCTGCATGATGTAGCTCACGAGCAATATCAAAGGTGCTGACCAGTGAATGCTTGCTTTTCGTCCACTGCTCCGAGCTTGTAGCAGCGTGGAAAGAAGGTGTCGGGGTCCGTCGGGTCGAACCACTGCAGGTTCCTCAAACTCACGCACAAGCCCACCTGAGACAGAAGAACACAATCTGGCTTCATGTCATGTACGCAGTGAATCCGATTCAGGTTGAATGGGTATGAGAGGAACTGAATGAGGAACCTTGGTGGTGAAGGACTCTGCTTTTGTGTAGTGATTAGTCATCTGGTCTTTTTGTAATAACAGATTGTCGACTGTGTCTCTCTTTGTAGTCCAGTAGAAATAGGTCACTTCGTTTTGTGCTAGACGAGACTGGGGGGGGGGGGGGGGTAATAAAAACAGACCTGAATGAGAATTTGTATTTGTTTATTAATTTATAGGCTTTTGTATTGCATGTTTAACTCAGAATGCTGAAATATTTAGCTCAGTCTCTGGTGGTCTTTTCCAGCCATGGTTCTTCAACAAACTGTTACCACACAATTGTATGGGACGTTTTCTCATTTTTTTTCAAATGTTTCCCTTCGTTTGAACTTTGAAGAGATCAAAACCTGCTCCAGCTTGACAATGCGCTTGTACACAAAGCTACATGGGTTGGAGTGGAAGATCTCCTGCTATAGAGCTCTATTGAACAGTGCACCCCGGGCCTCATCTCACCTACATCAGTATCTGACTTCACTAACACCATTGTGGTTGATGAACACAAATTTCTACAAGCACACTCCAAAATCTAGTGGAACATCTTCCCAGATGAGTGGAAGTTCATTTTAAATGGAGGACCAATCTAATGGTCAGGTGTCCACAAACTTTTCAGGTCCAACATCCCATCCCATCACATTTACCATACATTAACAGCCTCCAGTTTCTAGTTTCCTGCTTTGTCTTCGTTGGTACTCTGACCTGTGCGTGATCATGTGACCTATTAGTCGTGAATATGGAACCCTGACTTCTGTAATGTTTCATTTGCGTCACTATGCTAAAAAAACACACGCATTTCTTACTTCTTGACCAATCAGTCCAGGGCAAGCAAGAAAAGAGACTTACATCGTGTTAAATTGAGAATATTACGATATTCCAATGTTCATAAAGTATCTAGAATCAATGATAAGATATTAAAATAGGCTAAAAAGCTGGTAGATGAAGGAGCTGTATTTTGCTTTAGAGGTGAAGTGAATAATTGTAGGGTGTCACCGAGGTGCTCAAAGCCTCTGAAACTCACCATGAGGTTGTACAAGTCATCAGTGTTATTGTCTCTCTCCTGTCCTTGGTCTGGACATGCACAGAGATTAAAAAAAAAAAGACACCGATGATGACATACTCTCTGTAGGGAGCCTGAGACCATTAATTAATAAAAAGGCCAATAACACACACGAGGTGGTACCAAAAAGTTTTGAGACCAATGGTGTAACTGATGCTATTCTGACTGCGTGCGTGACCACGTCTCCGATTTCATCAGCGATTTAGAACGAAGAGCAAACGTGAACTTCTGTGTAAAACCAGGAAAAATCTGCCACAGAGACGTTGACGTGCGTTTGACGCTGCGACGAGTCGAGTCGTTCAAGGTGTTTAAGGTGTCGCGCGCTTTAAGAGATCAGGAAGACCTTCGAAGAACTCAACCCCCCCCCCGGAAAATATCGGAACTATTCGGCAACTTGTGCATGATGATCGTCAGCTCCTGTGGACTTCGGCCATTCCCTTAAGATGAACGCAGGAATTCTGGGAGCACTGTCTTGCTGTGCAAGGGCACTATTTTGGTGATAGTGTATAAATAAAGTACTTAAATGTAAACAGAGCTGGTTTCTGAACTTTTTGATACACACCCGCACACACATACACACACCAACAGATGATCTCTTACCGTCATCATTGCTGCTGTCAGTATCTTCAGTGGCTTCTTGGTTTCCATGCTGATGACCCCATGAGGACTGCAGAGGCATCCGTCGCTCCACCCAGCCCCGAGCCCTGAGAGCGGCGCGGATTACAGGATAGGGCCCCTGCACCGAGAACACTTTCTTTTCCTGTGGAATCATAACGAAGCATGACCTTCATGTCAAACTTCTCCTAACATTATTTCTTTATTCCTTATATCTAATTAACGAGAAGAACAGACCCTAGACCAGCAGGTGCTAGACTACTATTTATTATAACTATGAGCGGTGTGTTGTTTTAGAAAAATAATCCACAACAAGGTGGGGTGATCGACCTGCCATGACATTTTCCAGTGTCTTTGTTTTGTTTTTTTTCTCTGTCCTGAAATGAATAATAGAGAAGTACAGGGATTTTGGCCCACTCCTCCACACAGATCTTCTCTAGATCAGTCAGGTTTCTGGCCTGTCGCTGAGAAACACGGAGTTTGAGCTCCCTCCAAAGATTCTCTATTGGGTTTAGGTCTGGAGACTGGCTAGGCCACGCCAGAACCTTGATATGCTTCTTACAGAGCCACTCCTTGGTTATCCTGGCTGTGTGCTTCGGGTCATTGTCATGTTGGAAGACCCAGCCTTGCCCCATCTTCAATGCTTTAACTGAGGGAAGGAGGTTGTTCCCCAAAATCTCGCAATACATGGCCCCGGTCATCCTCTCCTTAATACAGTGCAGTCGCCCTGTCCCATGTGCAGAAAAACACCCCCAAAGCATGATGCTACCACCCCCATGCTTCACAGTAGTGATGGTGTTCTTGGGATGGTACTCATCATTCTTCTTCCTCCAAACACGTTTAGTGAAATTATGACCCAAAAGTTCTATTTTGGTCGCATCTGACCACATGACTTTCTCCCATGACTCCTCTGGATCATCCAAATGGTCATTGGCAAACTTAAGACGTGCCTGGACATGTGCTGGTTTAAGCAGGGGAACCTTCCGTGCCATGCATGATTTCAAACCATGACGTCTTAGTGTATTACCATCAGTAACCTTGGAAACGGTGGTCTCAGCTCTTTTCAGGTCATTGACCAGCTCCTCCCGTGTAGTTCTGGTTGATTTCTCACCTTCCTTAGGATCATTGAGACCCCACGAGGTGAGATCTTGCATGGAGCCCCAGTCCGAGGGAGATTGACAGTCATGTTTAGCTTTTTCCATTTTCCAATGATTGCTCCAACAGTGGACCTTTTTTCACCGAGCTGCTTGGCAATTTCCCCGTAGCCCTTTCCAGCCTTGTGGAGGTGTACAATTTTGTCTCTAGTGTCTTTGGACAGCTCTTTGGTCTTGGCCACGTTAGTAGTTGGATTCTTACTGATTGTATGGGGTGGACAGGTGTCTTTATGCAGCTAACGACCTCAAACAGGTGCATCTAATTTAGGATAATAAATGTAGTGGAGGTGGACATTTTAAAGGCAGACTAACAGGTCTTTGAGGGTCAGAATTCTAGCTGATAGACAGATGTTCAAATACTTATTTGCAGCTGTATCATACAAATAAATTGTTAAAAAATCATATATTGTGATTTCTGGATTTTTTTTTTTAGATTATGTCTCTCACAGTGGACATGCACCTACGATGAAAATTTCAGACCCCTCCATGATTTCTAAGTGAGAGAACTTGCAAAATAGCAGGGTGTTCAAATACTTATTTTCCTCACTGTATATGTTTATCCTTCTCTTTACAGCCTTTTGAAAAAGAGCAAAAAAGCACTGACACTGGAGTCTCCTTTTATAAATGTCTAATAAACATGTCCTTTAAGAAAAACTCACCATATCTTTTTTAATCTCTTTATGTGTAGAGTACGACATGAAAAAAAATAATCCCTGTGATAGAGCTGTTACTATAGATATTGTGTTATAATGTGTTTTAACCACCAGAGGGCAGTGTTCTCCCATTATATATGTCTCGTGTTCGTGTTCTCCAAGTGTGTGTAAATTTTCGTATATATAATAAAAGTTGCCCTGTTCCCCAGTGCCTCTGGAGAGTTTTGTGATTTTTTTTCCCCTTTTTCCGTCTTTTTGATAGATGTTTGCAATTTTATGAGGAGAACCTCTGCATTATTAGTTGAATATTTTCTGTCATTTGAATGAATAACATCTGGATCATGTTCTCCTAATGTTTACATTTTTTTGGATTCCAACAACATTCGAGTTCGTCTTCGCACTCAAATTCATCCCGTTCTGTTGTTTACTGACTCTCTCATTTGCAACTAGGGTTCAAGTCACAGCACTGACAGAGCATTTATATAGTGTAGATTACAATATACGTTCTATGGAGGCCGAGGTTGAATTATTATGATTTAACAGTATACTACGCCATACTGATCCCCATTCTATAAGACTCCTGGGTAGGTTAGGCCATGTCTCGACTTACAATATATTTTCAAGTTACAATGGGATCATCGGAACGCATCTCCATGGTCAAGTCAAGTCAAGTTTATTTCTATAGCGCTTTTCACAACAGACATTGTCTCAAAGCAGCTTTACAGAAATCAACAGTTAAGGTGAATGGTGTGTATTCATCCCTGATGAGCAGCCGTGGCGACTGTGGCAAGGAAAAAATCCCTTAGATGTAATGAGGAAGAAACCTTGAGAGGAACCAGACTCAAAAGGGGAACCCATCCTCATTTGGGTGACACCAAGAGTTTGATCATAAATCTTTCAACAATACAGAACACTGGAGAGTGAGAACTAGAATAGAATAGCCTTTATTTGTCACATATACATTACAGCACAGTGAAATGTGTTCTTCGCATATCCCAGCTTGCTTAGAAGCTGGGGTCAGAGCGCAGGGCCGGCCATGATACGGCGCCCCTGGAGCATAGAGGGTTAAGGGCCTTGCTCAAGGGCCCAGGAGTGGAAGCTTGGCAATACCGGGGCTTGAACCCCCGACCTTCTGATCGGTAACCCAGCGCCTTAACTGCTGGAGCTACCACTCCCCCTAACATGAGTACTGGTGTATAAGATTATAAGTGATGTTCTTTCTACAGTCTTATGCAGTCTTTGTGGTGAAAAAAAACTAGGACTGTATAACTGTAACTATAGTAACTGTATATGAACGGTTTCCAATTAACCTAATTAGTAACTAAAATATTCCTCCAGCTGTTGCTTTGTATTAACACTTACTTTTTTCCTGTCCTGATTTTTTCAGATGTGTTGCATTCATAAAATTTTAGAGGTGGACTTTTAAAATTTTTTGGACAACTTTTTACTTCATTACATTTTTACACAAATATCTGTACTTTGTACTTCTCACATTTCTAAACCAGACTAGTTTACCAAGCTTACAATGAGCGTTAACGTGTGGTTAACGTGGATGAGACAGAGGGAGTCAGTGATGAAAACATGACTGAAAACAGAGACGTTCCTGATCACCTGATCATCATCATCATCATCATCATCTTTTCTCTGCTTGTGTTCTACATGGTGGATCTTCAGACTATATATATTCATTAGTGAACAACGTTTGAAATGATTTTGTATTAATATAATAATACGATGTGAGGTTCAGTCTCCAGCGTGACACTAATACAGGTAGTAATAATCACTACTTTTTACTGAAGAACATGTCAGAGCACAAACTTCTTTACTATAACTTGAGGGTAAAAATGTAGTCAGAACTTCAACATTCACCAGAGTCTTTTAAAACATGAGTATCTGCACTTCTACTGGAGTGAAGGATGTGTACTAGACCTCTGATCAAATTCAAAACGACTTTAATTTTCATTCATATTCCTCAGAATAAACATTTCGTTTCACTGCACGATGTGGAGTTGAAGAATAACCTGAGATGAAGCAGAGATGATTACAATGATGTAATGACCATACACTATTACACCATGGTCACTCACTTCTCAGCACTGACCAGTTAAAGTAAAATTTTCCTTATTTATTTAAATACGAATGATTAGATCTGGAATGCTGACGCTTAAAATCGCATCCAGAGATAAATTAGTGCTATGAAATCATTGACTCGACTGAATCCCTCCTTCAGAATGAAGCTGTTCTGTTTCTTATTGTTGTTGTTGTTTTTTTATATTTCAACATTTTCTTCTGCTTCCACTTTCTCCCACTTCATCCACATGCACGTATCTCAGTAAGGTCGAAAGGAATTTGTCTCACTGTGCATGGAACTGAAACTAGATGTTACTATGGTAAGCTGATGTAGCTGAGGTCGAGGAACTGTCAAAGACAAATGGCTCCGCCCACTTCGTACTGAAATCTGAATGCTGATATTTGCGCTTGTAAGAAGCAAACGAGGAATCGTTTTTAATTGTGGTAAAGCGTTAGGGTTTCAAGCAATGGCTTATTCATCGCGGAGACTGATGAGGATGAGGAATCTGAGGGAATCTGTCTGGTTCCTCTGAAGGTTTCTAACATCTCAAGGATTTTTTTTTCACTGAATAACTCAAGGAGCAAAACGTATAAATTTGAACTTTGTAACCTCTTTAGGTCTGTAAAGCTTTAGGACAATGTCCATTGTTAAAGATACAAAATAAATAAAACAAAAAATTGACAAATATAAACTAACTAACTGTGTACTCACACCTTCCTTCCAGCCAATCAGAATCGAGCTTTCGGAGGCACCACGGTAAAATAAATAACGTCGAGCAAATGGATCAAACCTTTTGTATAAATGACACTGAAATGCTGCTCATTTCCTAAACAGGATTTCAATAGAAATGTATCGAATTATGTTCTAAAAAAAAAAAGATTTATATCTAAATAAAGAATTATAATGAAATATAAACACTGACCTTTACAGCTTTGGCCACTAGAGCTTTGGCTGTTCTCAGTCTTTCGATGTGTATCGAAGGAAATCTTACACGGCTTCCTCGTACCCTGGCCTGCTGAGGAGACCCTATCTCACACACACACACACACACACACACACACACACACACACACACACCTGATTAACACACACGTCTGTATGCAGTGTGTAAATTGTGCTTTGCAGGTGTGTGTTGTGTTTTACCCGGTGTGTGCTGCTGTACGCTCACGTGCCGAGGATCCGCATCATCCTTCAGTTCTGTACCAATTAAAAAAAACGTGTCAGAGCACAAACGTAGCGTGTTGTTTATTATACATGTGGACGAGTCACGTGAATGTGAGGTTTCGGTGTGAGTCGATGCAAGTGAGCGGTCAGGGCCGAAGACCACGTTTGAAAATGCAACAATAATTGCTTCCTCCTGAGAACTTCCTGGTCGGGGTTTTAGAGATTTACATAAACAAAGCTGACGATTGACATGGTTTGCTTAGTCGCATGGTTTGCGAATTCGTCCCCTGCTCCAGAAAGACATGATGTGTTGGAGTAGAAGATCTTATACAGATCAACACATGAATTCATATTTTATAACCCCTTTATCTCTGCTTCTTTGGGACAAGATGTTGAAGGAGCTCTGCAAATAAAACACAACTAAATGAATAGTTTAATAGATTTCTAGGATGGAAGGAGTCTCCAGAGTCAGAACCTCAGAGTCTGGAAAAGCGTTCAGACTTCAGGACAGAGCAGGTTGAAGGTGGAGATGGTAATTAAAAATGAATAAACAGGTTCTGGTGGACGCGCTCGGTGAACAGATTTGGTTGGAGTAATCGGATCTGCGGAACACATCTGACCCAGAGGACACGTGTACCTGTGATTGGGTGTCACCTAAGAATCAGTACAGGGAGGCAAAGCTTAAACAATGTGGTTGTGGAACATCAGGAACGTAATGCTGCACGTGTGGAGCTTCACGTGCAAACACCACACTATCAAGAGATCAATCAATCAATTCATGCACTAATCAATGCAAAGCCCACAGGTGAAATGATTTATTCCTGAATCTGCAAAGACTAAACAAAGCCACGTGTTTCTGTTATTAGAACTCACACACACACACACACACACACACACACACACACACACACACACACACACACACACACACCTGACTCACTTCTCATTACCGGATCCTCTCCAGGTTTTCGCCCTACTTTCATGCCCTTCTTCACTCCGGGATCCGCTTTTATACTCTGCCTCTCTTACCTGCTGCAAGGCTCGCGCTTGGCTTGTTTAAGCGTTGCTGTGGCAACGATCTCCAAGCAACGCAGACGCCATTCGATTTCAGACGTCGTGCAAACGATTTACACTTCCGGGTGTCGCTCCCCAACCAGGAAACAAGAATAAAAATGGCACTTTATGATATATTATTATTATTATTATTATTATTATTATTATTATTATTATTATTTTTATTATTATTATTGTTATTGTTATTGTTATTGTTATTGTTATTATTATTATTATTATTATTGTTGTTGTTGTTATTATTATTATTGTTATTATTATTATTATTATTATAATTATAATTATTATTATAATAATTATTATTATTATATAATGTACACAATAATTAAAAATATAAATAAATATATATCTATATATAGAGAAATATATAGACAGGAGTCTCCCTGGACCGTGATGTTTGCGGATGATATTGTGATTTGTGGTGAGAGTAGTGAGCAGGTGGAGAAGAGTCTGGAGAGGTGGAGGTACATGATGGAGAGAAGAGGAATGAAAGTCAGTAGGAGTAAGACAGAGTACATGTGTGTGAATGAGAGGGAGGGCAGTGGAGTGGTGCGGTTGCAGGGAGAAGAGGTGGAGAAGGTGGAGGAGTTCAGGAACCTGGGGTCAACAGTGTAAAGTAATGGAGAGTGTGTTAGAGAAGTGAAGAAAAGAGTGCAGGCAGGGTGGAGTGGGTGGAGAAGAGTGATAGCAGGAGTGATTTGTGATAGAAGAGTATTTGTGAGAGTGAAAGGGAAAGTTTATAGGACTGTGGTGAGACCTGAGATGTTGTATGGTTTAGAGACAGTGGCATTGAGTAAAAGACAGGAGGTGGAGCTGGAGGTAGCAAGCTGAAGATCTTGAGATGTTCATTGGGAGTGACGACGATGGACAGGATTATAAAAGAGTTTATTAGAGGGACAGCACATGTAGGACGTTTTGGAGACAAGGTGAGGAAGGTGAGATTGAGATGGTTTGGACATGTGCAGAGGAGGGACATGGGGTATATCAGTAGGAGAATGCTGAGGATGGAGACACCAGGTAGGAGGAAAAGAGGAAGACCAAGGAGAAGGTTTATGGATGGGGTGGAACAGGAAGCCAGCTCCATGAAGATCTGCTATGGAGCTCTGACCTCATCCCTATTGAACACCTTTGGGATGGATGTGAACGCTGACTGCACCCCCAGGCCTCTTCACCTTCATCAGTACATGACTTTATCCTTGTGACTGAATAAATCTCACACAAATCTCCACAAACACACTCCAAAATCCAGTGGAACATCTTCGAGTGGAGTGCATTATAACGCGCTACATACTGTAGGAATTAAATGTGGAATATTATATATTTAAAAGGAAAGCACACATTATTCTTATGCTCATGTGTAGTTTGGTTTGTTGTTGGACTGAAACACTGATTTCGAAGCCGAAACTCGTATTCAAATCACTGCAGGTTGGTTTATTTCCACGGAAAGCTCATACACATGCACACAAATCTGCAGACCTGCACATTTTCCTATTCAAATCCTGTCCTCTGTGTGTAGGCATGAGACGTGCACCGAACCCACAACACACTCATGCATGTAAAGATTTCTGAGTGGAAATAATCAGCAAATACACACTGGGTCAGCCCTAATACAGCTGACCCCCCGGAGCAGAGAGAGTTAAGGGCCTTGCTCAAGGGCCCAACAGTAGCAGCTTGGTGATACTAGGGATTAAACCCCTGACCTTCTGGTCTGTAACCCAGAGTCTTAACCACTTCCCCAGAGACCCCATCAAGATAAAAAAGATTCACTAACACACGTGTTTTCCTGATTTTCAGAAGATTTTGATGATACAGTTTTTCTCAGGTGCTTTGGAGAGAGAAATGAAATTCTCAAAATTACTCGCTTTGATCAAATCGCGAACGCTTTTGTACATCATTTAATGGATTGTGTATGAGTGTCTGCTGTTTCCTACATTATCAGTTGTTTATGTTCATGTTGATCAAAGTATATTCTACTGGTTTCACCTGAATAGTTTGAACCCCCAAAAACATCTCAGCATCAGTTCAGTGTGTGAGTCATTGAATGCAAAATGGTCATTTATATATATATATATATATATATATATATATATATATATATATATATATATATATATATATATATATATATATATATATATATATATATATATATATATACACAGGTTAAGGCGCTGGGTTGCCGATCGGAAGGTCTGGGGTTCAAGCCCCGGTA
>NC_139575.1:4652495-4659995 GCF_946808225.1 Silurus aristotelis
AGAGAGAGAGAGAGAGAGAGAGAGAGAGAGAGAGAGAGATTAGATGGATGATATATGGCACTGGATGGTGAATGAGTCATGCTGGCAGGAGCAGGAGGAACACTGCAGCACTCTCACTGTGACTTACGTTGAAATGAAAACACTTCTCATAGCTGCATCTATATAACACTTTGTGTTCTAGTGTGATGCGAAACCTTCTTCTTCTTCTTCACCTCCGTCTTCTTCTTCTTCTGTGATCTTCATATTTGCAGGAAAGTCTGCTCTGATCTGGAATATAAATCATTGTTTTGCAGATGTTCAGCATCCAATCCAGACCAAGAAAAATATACAGCGATTTCATTTCATACATTAACATCGTATATGTTTTGGATTGTCCTGAGGACTTCAAGAAAGCCCTGTAAATGTTCACACCTCAGACTTCCATAAATGTTACCAAAAAATCTCTTACAAAACAGAAATGTTCACATTACAGCAGGTACTACAGTCTAAACTGCGCTCTTATACAAACATAATTGACGAACATCTGCTGACCAATCAGAATCAAGAATGCTATTTATGCAATTGGATGTCTGAAGATTCGATTCTGATTGGCTGGAAAGACTTCCAAATTCCTTTACGCAATATTTATTTTCTTGGTGGAATACTTCATTGATCCCACAGGTAAGTTGTTATTTATTTGATGCCCAAGAGATGTTAGGAAACTGAGGTCAGAGCACAAGACCAGGTATGTTTTAGCGCCTTGGGAGCACAGAGGGTTGAGGGCCTTGCTCAAGGGCCCAAGAGTGGCAGCTTGGCAATCCCAGGGCATAAACCCCCAACCTTCTGAGCAGTAACCAAGAGCAATCTTATGTCCTACAGATTTATTAGGGAACTATTTGTCAAATTAGCTCCAAACTCCATCATGTTCTTAAAGGACTACAAATTTCTTGGAGGCTTCTTTTGTACTTTATCATGATTGAATCATCTGTTTAACATCACCTGTTTCAGATTGCTGTCAGGATTATGGCCAGAGGCCACATTTCCCAGCAGCCATTGCACCCTCAGATTACTTGGACGAATGTAGCACCTGAATCACATTGTCTCATGTTGTATTTCCATGCTTCTGGTTGTTCCATGCTTTAGGTTTTTTTTGTGTAGGTGTCTTAGGTTTGCACAATAAAGGTATATTCTGCATTAGCATCCGCTCCCCTGTGCATGTACATGACGATCGCTTTAATATTTCAGCTCAGTTTTTAGACGCAACCTGAACTTTAGTTGAATCATGAAATAATTTGTGAAATAAACAGTGATTGCAACAAAAAAAGGTGCTGGTAGTTTAGTAGTTAAGGCATTGGACTTTGGATCCGAAGGTCATGTGTTCACATCTAAGCCACACCTACCTGCCACTCCAAGGCCCCTGAAAGGCCCTTAGCCCCATAGCTGTTCAGTTGTAAGGACTATGGATTTCATCTGGACGAGCAGAACAGTGTCACAAACTGACTGCACTTTTAAGACCAGGAAAAAAAAGGAAATGTTTGAGTTGTTGTGGAAACTTAAAGCAATGCTGCCCGTGTGTGTGTGTGTGTGTGTGTGTGTGTGTGTGTGTGTGTGTGTGTGAGAGACTGGTATCTTCAGACGTTCTGCAGTATCTGAAAGTGACAGGCAGTGACGTGAGTCAGGATCTGTAATACAACTGTCACAGCAATGTGTTCCAGAGAGTGAGGGAAAGAGAACAGGGCCTTCGGCTATACACTGATTTAAGAGGACATGGTAATAATGTGTGCGCACACACACACACACACACACACACACACACACACACACACACACACACACACACAGAGCTCTGCGTTTATATGAATTCCAAACCAGCTGCGATTTACTGGCCTTGTTATTTTATTATGTGAACTCGCAAAAAAATAACCACACTTCAATAAAAATACTATATTTATATGAATATTCACAGCCCTCGCTTTCATGCTACGGTTCTGGTTTCTTTGTTACTTTGCTTCCATTTTCTTTGCGTTATTTTTAATGTTTGCACTTTGATAATAAAATTATTCACACTTGTACCTGATTATCCTTGTGTTCCATGATGGAAAATGAGGTGTAAATGTGGATGGATGGAATAATGTATTTGCTGTCCAGTAAAACCTACTGGTGAGGAACCACATGCTTCTCCAATTAAAATTTCCAGATTGTTATAACTCCTAAACCTTACAAGCTACAGCGTATCTGGAAAGTATTCACAGCGCTTCACTTTTTCCACATTTTGTAATGTTAAAGACGTAAAAAAAATTGATTAAATGTCCCAATTAGCACAGTCTGTAAATCTGTAAATGGAAGATGTTTGGAACCATCAGGACTCTTCCCAGAGCGGGCTGCCTTGCCATTGGGATTGGGGTAAACCGGCCTCAGGGAGGTGACCAAAAACCGGGTGGTCACTATGAAAGTGCTCCACCGTTTCTCTGAGAGAAACAGTTGGAGAGAGGAGAACCTTCCAGAAGAAGAACCATCTCTGCAGCACTCCAACAATCAGGACTGTATAGTAGAGTAGCCAGACAGAAGACAATCCTCAGTAAAAGGCACATGACAGCGTGACAGGAGTTTGCCAAAAGGTGCCTGAAGGACCCTCAGACCATGAGAAACAAAGATTGAACTCTTTAGCCTGACTGGCAAGTGTCATGTCTGTAGCAAACCAGGCACCGCTCATCACCTTGCTAATACCATCCCTACAGTGAAGCATGGTGGTGGTATCATCATGCTGTGGGGATCTTTTGACCTCACATTGGCGCTGACGATTCATTTTCCAAATGGACAAAGACTCTACAGCCAAGGTAGTAAAGGAGTGTCTACAGGATAACTCTGTGAATGCTCTTGAGTGGTCCAGCCAGAGCCCAGACTTGAACCCAATTTAACATCTCTGTAGAGATTTAAAAATGGTTGTGCAGCGACGCTCCCCATCCAACCCAATGAAGTTTGAGAGGTCCTGCAAAGAAGAATGGGAGAATCTGCCTAATAATAGGTGGGCAAGCTTGTAGAATCAAACTCAAAAAGACTTGAGGCTGTAATTAGTGCAGAAGAAGCCTCTAATGGGAGCAGCCGAAAGAAGTTTGTAGAATTTTGAGGACATCAATAAATTTAGTCTATTTTGAAATAAGGCTTTAAAATAACACAATGTGATAAAAAGTAAAGCGCTGTGAAAACTTTCTGAATGCACAGTACACTATTCAGACTAAAGGAACCTTGAGAGGAACTTATTCTCACTGGTGCAACTGCAGTCCCAAGCCACTGTGGCAGAACCTTTCATATAAAGTTCAGTTTTATGGTACTAAGTGGAACCATATTATTCATATCAGATCATATTAATCTTAGGCCATGTTCACACTAATACATTTTCATTTAAAAACGGATTAGCGTTTTGAAAGAGTTCTCCAAAGTCAATTCAATTGAAAACGCTTTAGAAAACAATGCCGCATTTTTAGTCGTTGCTGTGACTGGAGATACGTTTTGCTCATGCGCAGTACAGGGATGTGAGACTTTTCAGATGTTTCAGTGTGGATAAGCATCTTTTGGGAAATGAATAAGAATGAAAGTGTGAATGCAGAGCGTTTTTAGACAGATTAGCGTAGATGTTGTAAAAGGTTTTTTTTTTTTTTTTGGGATAAATCTGGTAGAGAAAAGCCAACAAAGCTCAACAACAGCACTAGAGACCACTTTTTGGTATCTTGATGACATTTTGTCAGCATTAAAAGCTAAACACACACACGAACACACACACACAGTAGCTAGGAGACATAGGAGCAGTCTGGCTAGCTCGAGTGCACCATGTTGTTTTTTAATTACAGTTCTCAGTTCGGACAAACAGAGGCGGCGGAAAAACAGAGGACAACGTCCACACAGAAAACAGACACAGAAAAAGTCTTCCTGTACATGACTTCTTTTCTTCACACATAACACTTTGCACAGAAACCTCCAGGTTACAGCTCCTTGTGAAGTTTCATAGAGTAGACCTATTTTCTCTCATTTTCTCTCATCTGGTTAATAAATAAACATGCATTTTTATGGAAAGGTTAAATGCGCCCTCTGTTCTCATGTGTTAATGATATGCCTGAATGTCATACAGCATAGGAGTGGAAACTCATGTGACCAGACCTAATGTGGGGTGGAAAAGTGATGTGATAGTTATAATTTCCGGGGGTTTAATGCAGCTGAGCAGGACACACTGACCTTCCGTATTATTAAAGTTTAGCGTTAGTTTTGCACAGGTTTCTTAAATATGATTTATTACACAGTATAGATTTTTTTTTTTGCCTTTAGAACAGCAGCTCTGACAGAAGAGCAGCTCCAAACGTATTCATAGGATCTTGGACGCATTACAAAAACAGATTAAAAATGTATGGTGATGCATCGAATGGACAAACGTATTGGTACACCATATGTGGTGGACACTATCACCTTTAAAATAGTCCCCTTGCACAGCAATACAGTGCTCCCAGTGTTCCTGCCACTTCTGGAATGTGTCCTGAAAGTCTTCTTTTCAAAGTGTGTCGAGCAGCTTCTGCGATTCACAGTGGTGTCAAAACGGCCACCTTTGAGCTCCATCTTCATCTTTAGAAAGAGGACGAAGTCCGCAGGAGCCAAATCTGGCGAGCAGGGTGGGTGGGGAAGTGAGATCGTGTTGTGATCGTGCCGTGAAACTCACGTGTGAGGAGTTTTGTAAAAAGGCATCTATACTTTTACTAAGTATTACTTTCAGGTCTTCTTACCACTGTTACAGTATGTCTGTGAGGCAAATATTCACTGAGATTCAAGTTGTTTAATTTATATGTCTGTGAAGAGAGATGGCAGAGAGCGCCCCCTGCCTGTTTTCTTCATTTTTACAAAAGCACAGCGTTTGGTAAAATAAAGAAAACAGGTAGGGTGCGCTTATTGTCGTCTCTGTCATCTCTCTTCACAGACACAGAAATATAATGTATTGCTCTTATCTGCTCTTATAACATGATGTATTGCTCTTAACTGTAACATACTAAGACTATTTTTAATTTGCTTCGGCGTCATGAGGAAAAAATGCCACAAAACGCACCGGCGCGTTTGTCGACCCCAGAGGGTTAAATATGTGCATCATGACAGATTTTGGTGCTGATTTGAGACTTGGTGCATCGGTAAAACAAATGTTTACTGATTAATAATAATTTTTTCGGTGGAGTTTATTATTTTTTTTATATCTGAGTAAACAAAGGACGTCCTGAATAAACGTGTGTTGCGCAGAAACAGAAATATGCGCTGCATTAATAAAATTAGTGGCGTTAAAATACATTTGCGTTAACAGGGTTTGACAGCGCTAATTAAAATATTAATACAAAACGAATTTCAAATGTTGTTCTCTAATAAATGTATCCAGGCTGAACATCCACCATATAGAACACAAGCAGAGAAATGATGATGATGATCAGGTGATCAGGAATGTCTCTGTTTTCAGTCATGTTTACATCACTGACTCCCTCTGTCTCATCCACGTTAACGCCAGACTTCATGTTGCCTTCTCGGTCTAATTGTTAGCATAGTAAACTAGCCTACGTCTGTGGTGTGTTCGAGTAAAATACCGATACCAAAAAAATCTACTAAAATACAGTAACGTATTTGTACTTCATCACTTCCCACCTCTGATTGCATATATTGTTTTTACTTCCACACACACACACACACACACACACACACACACACACTTTAAATAAATGTTAAACTGCAGCATGTTTCAAGCTCTCGCCCTTTTTCTTCATTCAATTAAACCGAAATGTTAAGCGTTCCCTCTGGGAGAAACAGAGCCTGCGAATGGGATTGAATGTATTTTTCCTGTCAATGCCGTCCCTCACAGCGGCCCATTTATAAATCATCTCCACCTCACGAACGCTCAAAGCAGCACAGCTTTATTCCCTACTGATGTGTTTAACAGGAGGTGGAAGCGCTCGGAAATCCCCCCCGCACGCCTTTCCGGGTTTATTCTCTTTGTAGATGTGGATTTGTGTTAAATCTGGAGTTTGAAGTGAAACTCCGTCTTTCTTTTGTAGCACAAAATATTCCAGAACAAACGCTGCACATTTAGAATGCGTTTAGTGCTTCAGTGCTTCAATAAATTATACACAAGCAAACGCTGCAAAATCCAAGCAAAGCTTTTATAACCAGCTTTCTAGCATATATGTAGGGACGTGGCAGCACAGTGGTTACTGTTCAGAAGGTCAGGTGTTTAGGCCCTGGTTTTCCCAAGCTGCCACTCTTGGGGCCCCTTGAGCAAGGCCCTTAACCTTTAATGCACCAGGGGCGCTGTATCATGGCTGACTCTGTGCTCTGACTCCTGCTTTCTAACATTGCTGGGATATGCGAAGTAAGAATTTCACTGTGCTGTAAAGTGCATGTGACAAGTAAAAAAAACACCTTCCAGGGAAAACTCTATCCATCAAATATCCACATAACAAAAGGAGCTGGATAAAGCATTCTTCAGGAGATCAATGTTCCAGTCCTGATCGCACCAATCTATAGCTTGTAATCCTTCTAACCTTCTAATCATCAAGCTACCACTGCTGGGTTCTTGATCAAGGCCCTCAACTTCTCAGTTATATAAATGTCGTATTATGTCATGTTAAACTGTTTACATGTAGTTTTTTTTGCACCTCTCGACTGCTGCTACTTCTGATTTTGCACTGCATTGTGTTTCTGTTTACAAACACTCTTTGTTCATAGTCTTTTATAGTCCTCTTTTGCGCAGTACTGTATAATCAGAGTATACAGTAGGTATATTTTGTGTTATGCGTATTTGTGTTTGCACTCGGTTGCACTCAATGCACTTTATGTAGCTTTATGTTGTGTAATGTAGCTCTATGTAGCTCTTAAAGTAGCACCAGGGTTCTGGAGGAATGTTGTCTCATTTTTACTGCGTCAGCTTTACAGGTAGACTCCAACTTAAGTTTTAGTTACTGTTTTCTTTATTTTACTAAATGCTGCACTTTTGTAAAAATAAAGAAAAAACAGACAGGGGGCGCTCTCTGCCATCTCCGTCATCTCTCTTCACAGACATATAAATAAAACAAACCTGAATCTCAGTGAATATTTGCCTCACAGACATAATAGATACAAATACTTTCTGATGATGTAATCCGTACGAAAGTTTGAAGAGGTACAGTTTCTCCGGTGTCACCTCATTAACCGTCCGTGTGGAAACATAGCAAAGGTTCCGTTTGGTGTCCTGATGATTTACGTAATTTAAAACATTTACAAGAATATTTAGTCTTCATGCTCTATATTGAATTTGAATCCACTAATAATAAACATAAATTTGCATAAAGCATCAATATTTGTCCATGCGCATGTTGATTAGAGTTTTAAAAACTAGAAATTACAATAAAAGCTTCTTGACTTCTTGACTCTTGACTTGAAATGAGATCACTGGGAGTCTGGATATGGGCATCGTTTGTGTAAAACCCAGCTGGCTGCTTTGAGGAATAAAAAGGGCAACACCACTAA
>NC_139575.1:4664995-4672495 GCF_946808225.1 Silurus aristotelis
TCAAAATTACTAAACACCTTTGGGATGATTTTTTTCAAGCTGACTGCACCCCAGGCCTCCTCACCTCACCTACATCAGAAGCACTTTACTTCCACTCTTGTGTTTGAAGGAATCTCCACAAATCTCCACAAAATCTAGTGGAACATCTTTCCAGAAGAGTAGAACTTATTATTAGAGTAAAATCAGGTGGCCATAATGTTATGCCTGATTGGGGTATATATTGGGCCCTCCAATTGCTCTTCATACATTAAGAGGGCAAAAGGTTTGTAAAGAAATGTTATTCGCAAAATTCATGGAAGGAGTCTCCAGTGTCAAGTAAAAATAAAAAAATAAAAAAAATAAAATCCACTGTTTTACAAGAGGAATAAAATACTACAAACCTGAAGTTATAATGTCAGCCAATAAACTCTTCATCCTGAGAAAAAAGTTACCGCTGTTTTATGGTAGATACTGAATAGGCTGATAGAACTTGTTGTGTGTGTGTGTGTGTGTGTGTGTGTGTGTGTGTGTGTGTGTGTGTGTGTGTGTGTGTGTGTGTAGACATGGTGCTGGACCATCAAGAGGCAGCTCACGAGTTGGATGACAGCGTGAGGGTGAAGGTTCGGGAGGCTCTGCTGAAAAGGCATCACCACCAGAGTGATAAGAGGAGGTCCAACCTGCTGCCCATGGTCAAATCTCTGACCGAATCGGGCAGAAAGCAGAGTGAACCCCACTGCCTGGACAAGACTGGTGAGACCTTCACACATGTCTGCACGTTTATCTGGACAGGCTGGATGTCACTCTGAATTACACACAATGTTTTTCTCTTGCTGAATCTGGCAGGACATGTCACATCTTCTCAGCCTCCTCCTCTAACTGCTGAAGTGAAAAATGGGGCGGGGATGGATAACGGCCAAGTGGACCTCAGTAAGGTACAAGAATATAACTCTGCGTGTTAGTTATCAGTTATGCAGGTTGTACTGGATACTCATTAGGTCAACTCCTTGTGGGCGTGACATCTGAGGTTTGGGATGATTGCCAAGGATCTCACCATGATTTCGAAAGTTTCTCAGCATGTGTGTCTGTATACATTGGAGTTTCTATCCAATCAGATTAGAGAGTCACATTGCCATGAGGCCTTCAGAGTGAACACTGCAGGGTTCTTTTTACCATAAACTTTAATTTACTTGAAGCTGTTGCTTTAACCATTCAGATAAGGATTGCTTACTTCAAGGCCCTCTAGGAGGCTTTCAACAATGTCGGTATTTTCACATTTGATTGGATGGTTAGAGAGCTCACTATTCAGAGCTCCAAACCCACATCTGTAGCAAACTGCACAAGCTCAAATATATTGGTGTGGATTTAAAAGCTGTTTTTGTTTTACTTCACAATTTCTGCCAGAGGAGAAGAAACTGATTTAATCGTAGATACACTTTAAGGACATTTACAAGACTGACTTTTTAAGAAAAGCTAGACATCGTAAAGAAATGTCGGCCAAAAGAGTTCAAAAGTTCAGTTGTGACCCTTTTTATGAACCCTTTTATGTTTTCTTTTCTGTAGAATTTGCACACAATCACACAAATTGCCTTAAATCTCCAGAGAACTTAAAATGATGGAAAACAATGCAGGTGTCACGGAACACCAGACGGCGGAAACCGGGAGTAAAACAAGGTGTAGTTTGTTTATCTTTGAAGAGAACAAACACAGGAGATTCAGAAACTGGAGTTCAGGAAATTATAAACTTAGCCGTAGCGAGCTTCAAAAGAAGCGTAACAAGGAGCACCGGATCACTGGAGGACACAGGATCAGTAGGGAGTCCGGATGATCTAGGGTGGGTATACGGTAGATTGGACGTTGAGTAAAGGAGGAGAGAGATCTTTTAAAGGGAAAGGATTCAGGGAAAACAGGTGCAGGTGATTAATAGGAGGGGGAGGACGCCCCCGTGACCTTTGGGTGGGGGGCGGTCAGGGTAATTGAGGTGAAACTCCTCCAGGAGTGCTGGGACAGGGCGTCATGTATGGAGACCCAGGAGCGTTCTTTTTACCATATCCCTCCCAATCGACCAGGTATTTCAGCATGGGGCCCCAAAGTCGAGAGTCCAGAATCTCTCGGACGGAGTATACGGAGGGTTGGTCCAGCACCTCATTGGGAGGCGGATCGTTAATAGCTCCAGGGTTATCTGTGGCAGAGTGAGAAAAGGGCTTTTGGAGCGACACATGGAATGTAGGGTGGATGCGGTACCTGGAAGGGAGGTCGAGCCGATAGGACACGTCGTTAATATGCCTCAGTATAGTAAACGGCCCGATGTAACGAGGACTGAGCTTCCTGCAGGGCAGTCAGAGGCGTAGATCTCGGGTCGACAACTATACCTTTTTTCCTGATTCGTAGGGAAGAGCCTCCACTCTCCAAGGATCTGTGAATCTTTTCGTAGTCCTAAGTTCTCTTTGTAGCTGGGTATGTGTCGATTGCAAGACTCTCTAGCTCTCTCTGAACCAGTAATCCATGTTGGAAGGTTCTTCCATCCAGGGGAATAGTGGAGGTTGGAGGCCGAGTACACACTGAAATGAAGTCAGGCCGGGTTTCCGGGGTTTCTTGGCGTAGGGAGTTCTGTACCTACTAGGCCCACGGAAGGAACCGTTACCAGCTCTAGCTTGGTGAATACTCTGGCTCCACAGAGGTCTTCTAGGGTGGCCGGGACCAGAGGGAGCGGGTAAGGGAGTTGTACAATTTGGGGGTTTAGATTTGTGGGTCTCTGGACTTTCAAATTGTATTGAGGCAAGGGAAATTAGGCCCAGTTGTGGTTTTGATAGGTTGTGCAGACAGCGGTTCTGGCATTGTTGGCACCACTCGATTATGTCACATGGGCTCCAGGAGAACCTAGGGGAGTGTTGTGAGAGGCAGGGATGTCCGAAAATAATGCTGGCGGTGGAGTGTTCTAGGACCAGAAATCGTATTTCCTCTTGTAGCTCGTGGATGGATGCCTCGAGGCCAAGCGCACCGTCATATATTGCCATAGCCATCTTGATGTTCAGGTTTAGCCCCTGACGATACGCGCTGAGTAGTCATTCCAGCCGCTAGTGACGTCCAGCATGCGGAATCCGTTAGCAAGGAAGACCCTTGGCGGAGATTAAAGAGTTGGTCAGCTGTAGTAAATGCCCCTGTGGCTACACTGAACACCTCAGCGAAGTGACTGGTAAAATGACAGCAGGGAAACCCCGGGTGCATATCCATGCTTCTGTTAAAGATGATGTATGCAGGCAGTGCAGTGCAACTGATGCAGTGAAAAGAGATGTGTTGAATTGTGTTCTTTGGGTTTCTTGCTTTTGTAATTGTAATTTATTCTTACTGTATGTGATTCCTGTCTACTCAGTAATATTAAAGGTTTCTATAGCCTTGGCTTCATAATGATGGTATTAAGAGGTTGATTGGTTCTGGTAGGACACCACTGAAGGCCTGGGGGTAAACAAATAATTCAATAAATGTACTGAGAAACCTTGCTGTCCTTAAGTGACAGACAGGTGACACTGGAGACCCCTACTATAAATGTAAACTGTCAAAAATTTTCATCCCAGTGATTATGCGTTTTCTTTGTTACTCACGTCAAAACTTTCTAACCAATCAGAGTGAAGGATTCAGTCATACTAAGTTATAATAACACAGCAAACACCAGCTGCGTCCAAAAATATGACTTCATATAGACCTCTACGGTGTAAACCTTCTGTTCAGTTCTCAGTACAGATTGAAATAAGTTTGAAAATTGCTGGAATATTTAACAACAGAAATTTGTTATAGCTTTATGAGCGTCTCTTATGAGCCTTTTGTTTTTCTCAGGTGGACACACACTTCATGAAGAAGATCCCTACCGGGGCTGAAGCCTCTAATGTGCTGGTGGGAGAGCTGGACTTTTTGGAGAGACCCATCGTAGCGTTTGTCCGGCTTTCGCCTGCGGTTTTGCTAACAGGACTCACAGAAGTACCCATACCAACCAGGTATATATATATATATATATATATTATGTGTGTGTGTGTGTGTGTGTGTGTGTGTGTGTGTGTGTGTGTGTGTGTGTGTCAAGGACAAAATTTTTATTTGAGGCCTTATTTTTTTTTACAGGTTCATGTTCATTCTGCTCGGGCCTGACGGAAAAGCTCAGCAGTATCACGAGATTGGACGATCCATGGCTACCATTATGACTGATGAGGTACGCTAAAGGCTTAAACAGGAAGTAATGACATTAGCTGTGATACGAGTGACTTCACCGATCTACACTGTTCTTTAATCCGTTTCTGTTTGTGGGTAGATTTTTCATGATGTAGCATACAAGGCGAAGAACAGGAGTGACCTGCTGGCCGGAATCGATGAGTTTTTGGATCAGGTAACTGTTTTGCCGCCGGGAGAGTGGGACCCTTCTATCCGTATTGAACCACCGAAGAGTGTCCCCTCACAGGTATATATATATATATATATATATATATATATATATATATATATATATATATATATATATATATATATATATATAATTTTCATTCCTCAGATCCACCAGTTTGCGTTTTTCAAGATTGTCCATGCGATGAAGTGCTAATAAATTGGGGAAGTAGTAGTTTACTGGTTAAGGCAATAGACTTTGACTCCAAAAGTCACAAGTTCAAATCCCAGCCGTTCTAAGCTGCCACTCTTGGGCCCCTGAGCAAGGCAAAAATGACAATAATGTAAGTCGCTCTGGATAAGGGTATCTGATGAGATGTTTGTGATTGGTGCAGGAGAAAAGAAAGATGCCCGGCGTCCCCAACGGGACAACTGTTCCAACCGAGGAGGAGACGCACGGGGAACACCATGGACCGGAACTCCAGAGAACGGGCAGGTGTGTGTTCGTGTGTTTGCAGAGGCATAAAACTGGGGTATGCAGTACGTTGGTGGGTTATTCTTGTTCTTACCCCTCTTTTTTGGGGGGAGGGGGGGATGCTAACCATGATCTTGCATTCCCCTCAGCAAATGTGTGAATATTATTTATACAATGCAGTGTATACTATATTACCAAAATTTTGCAGACACCTGGTCATAAGCATTCCACATTTATTTCCAATTTGCTCTTATAATTCTCTCCACTCTTCTGGAAAGATGTTCCACTAGATTTTGGATTTGTGTTCATCAGCCACAAGGGTGTTAGTAAAGTCAAAGGTGCAGAGGGATGAGGTCAGAGCTGAAAAGCAGGCCACTGAAGATCTTCCACTCCAAACCATGTAAACTATTTCTTAATGGAGCTGACTTTGTGCACAGGGTCACTGCCATGATGGAACAGGTTTGGGTTTCCAAGTCTAATAAATGCAAAATTTGATTATACACATATGGCAGAAAGGTCAGGTGTCGAAATACTTTTGTCCATAAAGTGTATTCTCTGTAATAGTTTCAGTTTTACCGGTGTTGTCTGTCCCTGCAGGTTGTTCGGAGGTTTAATCCTGGACCTGAAGCGGAAAGCTCCTTTTTACCTGAGCGACTTTCGAGATGGACTGAGTCTGCAGTGTGTGGCGTCTTTCCTCTTCCTTTATTGTGCCTGCATGTCCCCTGTCATTACCTTCGGAGGGCTGCTGGGGGAGGCGACAGAGGGACGCATCGTAAGAACACGCCCACACCCACACCCACAGTCTGACACTGTAATTAAATTGTTATGCCTCTACCAGCTTAATTCGTTTATTGATGATCCTCTGTGTTCTCCTCTCGGCTAGAGCGCTATCGAGTCGCTCTTAGGAGCCTCGATGACGGGCGTGGCGTACTCTCTGTTTGCCGGGCAGCCGCTCACCATTCTCGGCAGCACCGGACCTGTTCTGGTGTTTGAGAAAATCCTTTTTAAGTTCTGCAAGTCAGTGCAACTAAATTATAATGCAATTATTATCTAATAACAAGACACTCATTAGACACATAATATTCATGATGGGGTGTTGGGGGACATTGGGGACAGTGGTTAAGACATTGTTCGAAAGGTCATCAGTTAAATTCCAGCACCACCAAGCTGCCACTGCAGGGCTCCTCAGCAAGCCACTCTGCATAACGAGGTCTTAATGTAATGTAGGTAGGATTCCAACTTACAATTATAAGGAACTAAATTATACATTGTTTTATTACCCTTTTTCTGTGCAAAGCTGCTTTTAGACAATGTCCATTGTAAAAGCACTAAACAAATACAAGTGAATTGAGTTGAATTCTGAAGTCATGCACTATCTCTTTTTAAACAAAACTTTTCAACGATCTTGCACAAGTTATACATGATTAAAATGTTTTTAGAAAGGTAACAGATACATTGGCTGCAGATCTTCTTAAATATTTTCAAATGTACATTTCAGATGTTATCCAAGTGGTTCTAAATGTACAGTCAATGTCAATTCTTTAAGCCATAATGTATCTTCATGTATAAGATGGGAAAGACCCAAAATGATGAGGTCAGGGTCTGGTTGGATATTGAAGACTTCTCAAAGCAAAACAAAATTTTATACCAATCCCTCTGTTTCTTCGGACAGAAAATAGAACTATGGGACATCAAATAAATTGCGTTATTTCATATACATTTATGGTATTTGTCAAAATGGCATAAATTTACCTTATTCATACAGCTGAGCAGCTATGGTTAAGGGCCTTGCTCAGGGGCGCAGGAGTGGCAGCTAATTTGTGGCTGGCAATTTAACTTATGACCTTTAGATCCAAAGTCCAATGCCTAAACCAGCTACCACCTCCCTTTCTTGGAGTATCAATTCTTTTAAAGAAAAAGTCATAATAACAAATATGTTTCTATCCCTGCTATATAAAATATACAACTCATATTCACAGCAACGGGAAGTTGAAGTAAAGTTCTATCTGTAGGGGTGCCAACATTTCTGGCATTTTTGGTGATAAATATATTTTATAATATATATAATTGAATAATATATAATAATATATATTATTTTTGTTTATATATATATATATATATATATATATATATATATATATATATATATATATATATATATATAAATATATATATATATATAAAATAAAATATTTAATCGTGATCAATCGCACAGTCGTCATGAGTGAACTCGTGATTAATCGCAACTTAATCGCACATTGTTATCTGTTCTAAATGCACTTAAATTAATACTATTCAAGTTGTTAATACTTTAATCAACATGTGACAAATATGGATGCTTTATGCAAATGTATTTTTATTATTAGTAAAACTAAACTCAACATAAAGCATGAACACTTTCTATTTTCTGTTCTTGTAAATGCTTGAAAGCAATTATGGTGTTTTAAATCACGTAAATCATCAGGAACTTTTGCTATGTTTCCACACGGACTGTTTTAATTGCCGGATGTGTGCATCATGGCGTATTCCGGTGCTCGTTTTAGACTCGGCGCATCAGTAAAACAAATGTTTAATTATTACCACGCTAATTTTGACAGCCCTAATAAATAGATTTATTATCATAGTAGATCATCAAATTAATAACATTTTACTAAAATAATCAATACTTCTCTCTCTCTCTT
>NC_139575.1:4674995-4704995 GCF_946808225.1 Silurus aristotelis
GTTCTCATGGTGCTGATTGACTTCGCCATCGGAGTTCCATCTCAAAAACTACAAGTGCCCAGTAAATTTAAGGTAAATACCAGGAACTGCCCTGAACAGGGACCAGGGGAACTTCTAGGTCATTTTTTACCAATCTGAAGAAAGACTGAAAAGATAACGGCAGACAAAAAAGGAACCTACAGGGCATTTATTCATGTTGTTTTCATACTTTTTATTATGCATATGAAGCACTTTGAGGGCATTTTGTTTCATTTTCTTCTGTGTCAGGAAATCTATGGGGCAGAACATTTGAACTTTTTCCACTAAAATGGTACCCATTTAGCCTCCATCTAATTCTATGCACTGGAACATATATTTTCTACCAGAACAGCATCCTATAAGGCAGTGCAACTTGACAACACAAAGTGTGTTTTCTACAACAAGGGCACAGTATAGAGCAGTGCAGCATGTATCTACTTAAAGAGCATCCTCTAGGGCAGTGCAACATGTATTCTTCACTAAAAGGGTGCACTATATGGCAGTGCAACATTTCTTGCCTTCTAGAATGGCATCCTATAGGGCAGTGCAACATGTATTCTTTACTGAAAGGGTGCATTATATGGCAGTGCAACATTTCTTGACTTCTAGAATGGCATCCTATAGGGCAGTGCAACATGTATTCTTTATTAAAAGGGTGCACTATAAGGCAGTGCAACATGTACTCTCTACTAGAAGGGCATTCTATAGGGCAGTGCAACATGTATTATTTACTAAAAGGGTGCACTATAGGGCAGTGCAACTTTATTAAAAGGGTTCACTATAGGGCAGTGCAACATGTATTCTCTACTAGAAGGGCATCCTGTAGGGCAGTGCAACATGTATTCTCTATTAAAAGGGTACACTATAGTGCAGTGCAGCATGCATTCTCTACCAGAAGGGCATCCTTTAGGGCAGTGCAACATGTACTCTTTACTAGCAACATGTATTTTCTATTAGAAGGGCATCCTTTCAGGCAGTTAAACATCTATTCTCTACAAGAAGGGTGCACTAGAACACTTCATGATGTATTTCTCACTGAGCACTTCATGTTTCCACACCCTAAGGGAACCACACTGGGTACTGAATGTGAAAGAGCACACTGCAGGGCAATACATTACATATTCTTAATATGACGGGCATACTTTAGGGCAGTGCACAACATACTTCCCATGAAAAGGGTGTGAAATTATATATTCTTCACAGAAAGGGTATCCTAGCGGGCACGTCATCATGTTTGTTTTGCACATATGACCTCTTAGAATGTATTTCTTCAGGGTTTTTTTTACTACACTTTTGGTAAGTGCGTTACTAGTGGTTTTGTGTTAGCCTACAAGGGATGACCGCGGCTGGCTGATTAACCCGATTGGTCGGAACCCATGGTGGACGGTTCTGGCAGCAGCAATTCCATCTATGCTCTGCACTATACTTGTCTTCATGGACCAGCAAATCACAGCCGTCATCATCAACCGCAAAGAACACAAACTGAAGGTGAGATCTGTGTATATACTGTATATGTGTGTGTGTGTGTGTGTGTGTGTGTGTGTGTGTGTGTGTGTTTCCTATATTATGCTTTCTCTGAAGCACATAGAAGGCATTTTGTTTCATTGTTTCTTTCATGCATGCAAGGACGTTTATGGACCAGTGCATATAATTTCCTACACTTTAATGGCATATATTAGGGTAGTTTGTCACATTTCCTCACAATGGATCATATCTCTCTACTAGAAGGGAATCCTATAGGGCAGTGCAACATGTATTCTTAACTAAAGGGCATCCTAAAGGCTGATGCAAAATGTATTCTTTACACTAAAGGCATCCTATAGGGCTGTGCAATATGTATTCTTTATAAGAAGGGCATCCTATAGGGCTGTACAATATGTATTCTTTATTAGAAGGGCATCCTATAGGGCTGTGCAATATGTATTCTTTATAAGAAGGGCATCCTATAGGGCTGTGCAATATGTATTCTTTATAAGAAGGGCATCCTATAGGGCTGTGCAATATGTATTCTTTATAAGAAGGGCATCCTATAGGGCTGTACAATATGTATTCTTTATAAGAAGGGCATCCTATAGGGCTGTACAATATGTATTCTTTATTAGAAGGGCATCCTATAGGGCTGTGCAATATGTATTCTTTATAAGAAGGGCATCCTATAGGGCTGTGCAATATGTATTCTTTATAAGAAGGGCATCCTATAGGGCTGTGCAATATGTATTCTTTATAAGAAGGGCATCCTATAGGGCTGTACAATATGTATTCTTTATAAGAAGGGCATCCTATAGGGCTGTGCAATATGTATTTTTTATAAGAAGGGCATCCTATAGGGCTGTACAATATGTATTCTTTATAAGAAGGGCATCCTATAGGGCTGTGCAATATGTATTCTTTATTAGAAGGGCATCCTATAGGGCTGTGCAAATGTATTCTTTACTAGAAGGGCATCCTATAGGGCAGTTGATGATGTATTAGCGAACATGGACACACACTAACGCTGGCTAAATGTAACAGATTTTATTGTGTGATTTGTTCATATGGTATATGTGTGTGTGGGTGTGTGTTCCTCCCGCTTTGTAGAAAGGTTGTGGCTATCACTTGGACCTGCTGATGGTGGGTGTGATGCTGGCCGTGTGCTCAGTGATGGGCTTGCCGTGGTTTGTAGCCGCGACTGTGCTGTCCATCTCCCACGTGAACAGTCTAAAACTGGAGTCAGAAAGCGCCGCCCCAGGAGAGCAGCCACGATTCCTGGGCATCAGAGAGCAGAGACTCACTGGCCTGTTAATCTTTCTGCTCATGGGATGCTCTGTGTTTATGACTGGTGCATTACAGGTACATCATGAACATTATATTGTACATTTTTAGTCTAATTCAAAGACCATGCTTCAGTTTTCCATAATACCATACATTTTCCAGCATCAGTATCATAGAGAAACGCAGTATAACAGAGTGCTGCATCGCAGACAGGAATCTCATACAGCAAGAATGAATGTCATTACTGAAGCAAGAAACACAATGAACACAATTCAACACGTCTCCTTTCACTGTAGCCATAACTGCACCTCCCACATACATCATCTAGCAGAAGCATCGATATTAACCTCATCACATGACCTCTTTGTGTATTTTCTTTGTGCATTACAGTTTCCTTGGAATTTGAAATAAAGGTAAATTGTGTGTTTTTATGCAGGAAAGAAAACGCAAAAGTATAAACGGTTTATGAAAAAGCTAAACTGTTTCGGTCGACTTTTCCTCACAATGTCCAGCTTTTTTTGAAAAGTCCGTCTTGCAAATGTCCTTGTAACTGGTTTAATCTGCGATTAAACCAGTTTCTTCTCCTCTGTCAGTCATTATGGAATAAATAAAAAGTATTAACCCACACAAATATATTTGAGCCTGTGCAGTCTGTTACAGATGCAGTTTGCAAACTCTGACTAGTGCGCCTTCTGACCATCAAATCAAAGGACGTGAAGATGGGCCTGCTAGACGGCCTCGGTGTCAATAACTTGCAATCTGATTGGATAGAAATTCCAATATTAACAGATAGTCCTTGTAGCAGTGCACCTGTGAGAAAAGCTATGACGTGAATTGCATTTGGCGATTATAAGAATTCATTTATACATATTTATGGACAAAAGTATATTAAAATAAAGTCAGTGATTCTGATAGTGTTTAGTCACTGAACAGTACCAATATAAATGATGTGATTTCAGTAGGTTCCTATGGGCTTTATTCTCATGCTCACATTTTCCTTACCTCTGAAGCTAAAAAAAGAAATAAGAAGAACTGATTAATTGCAATGTACTGAATGGTCACATGGCGACTTTTACACATTGTTTAGTTTTCAGAAGTGATCATGTCTCCTCTGTGTCCTCAGTTCATCCCCATGCCGGTGCTTTATGGAGTGTTCCTGTATATGGGAGCTTCCTCTCTAAAAGGCATTCAGGTATAAATGTTCACCTTTCACATCAGTCACACACACACACACACACACACACACACACACACATACACACACAAAATAAAGAGTGCACACCTACAATACACAAATGTAGACACAGAGAAAATACAGTCCATACATAGTACACACACACACACACGCACGCACGCACACACACACACACACACACACACACACACACACACACACACACAGTACTCACTAACAATAAACCTACAAATAAAATACACACAAATTCAGTTCACACGGAGAGTACACACAAATAACGAGAACACACACACACACACACACACACACACACACACACACACACACACACACACAGTACACCCAAACAATGTCTATACACACACAAAGTGTACCTGCATAGTATAATCATACCTTATACACAGAGAGTATACAAACACACACACACACACACACACACACACACACACACACACAGTACACCAAATACACATACAAAGTAAAACACATACAGTACAAACACTCACACTTTCATTAACTTATTTCCTGATCCGGTTCTTTCCTGTCTTTCTCACGTTCAGTTCTTTGACCGTTTGAAGCTGTTCGGCATGCCGGCAAAACATCAGCCAGATTTCATCTATCTTCGGCATGTCCCTCTAAGAAAAGTTCACCTGTTCACCATCACACAGCTCACCTGTCTCATCCTGCTGTGGGTCATCAAGACGTCTCCTGCTGCCATCGTCTTCCCCATGATGGTACACTCCAAAACAACATGCAAGGAATATTAGTGTAAACACACCGACTTTAAATAGTTCACTAAAGGTTTAATATTTCATTGTGTTAAAATCAGACAGAGAACAAATTGTATGTGGGGGGTGGGGGGTGTTAAATTTACTTTGATGTAATGTGTATTTTTGTTGGTCAACGAAATATTAAATGTTGAAAAATCCATAATTTAATTTTAAATGTTCAAAAAAAATAAACACACACACACACACACACACACACACACACACACACACACACACACACACACACACATACACACACACACACACATACACACACACACACACACGTACACAAAGGGAAAACAACTAAAATATAATATCGGAAAAATGAAAAAATAGACAAAGAAAAACAAAAGTAAAAAAAAATAAATAAATAACACACACACTTGGAAAATAACCGCACAACGGACAAGCCAGGTGTCCCAATACTTTTGACCAAGTATTTGGAAAATGCTGAGATATTTAAGATATATGTGTGTGTGCGGACAATATGAGGGAACGTATGAACTCTAATTATGGTGTTGTGCATCACCAGGTGCTGGCTCTGGTCTTCATCCGTAAACTGCTGGATTTCTGCTTCAGCAAACGTGAGCTGAGTTACCTGGACGACCTCATGCCTGAAAGCAAGAAGAAGAAACTTGATGATGCGTCTAAAAAGGCAGTGGAGGTAGTGCAGACAACGACCTCGAGCATCCGGTAAAACAATATCCAAACGGCTATTGATATATTGTGTGTGTGTGTGTTTGTGTGTGTGTGTGTGTGTGTGTGTGTGTGTGTAGCAGGAGTCACAGGAGATGCTGGTTGATGACTCAGACCGAGGAGAGGATAAAACCACAGTGCGAATCCCGATGGAGAGCAGCAAGCTTCTACAATCTCCTAAAACACCAGACCCCAGGTGCTGTAGAGCCGACGGTTTCTCACACGCTCCAGACGCCACTACAGTCCGATGTATTAAAAAAATAATAAAAACTTAATATCTACATTTGAGCCTCTTCTTATCTGTCCTCGTTTCTCTTGTAGGTCTGACCCCTCTGACATCAACATCTCAGACGAAATGTCTAAAACTACCGTCTGGAAATCTCTTAGCTCAAATCAAAAAGAGGCACCTCGTACAGCAGGGGTGAAAAAGGTAACAATCATGCTAGCACAAAAACAACCTCAGCTAAGCTAGTATAGCTAGAAACTAGCATAGCATGTAGATTTTGGGGAGGTGAGAGCTTAGTGGTTAAGGTGGACTTTGGATCTGAAGGTCATAAGTTCAAATACCAGCCACACCAAGCTGCCACTCCTGGGCCCCTGAGCAAGGCCCTTAGCTGCTCAGGTGTATGAGTTAGCTAAATGTAAGTCGCTCTGAATGAGGGCTTCTTTCAAATGCCATAAATGTAATTCTGTGTCTAAAAATGTGGATGGAAACTCTGGATGGAGTGAAATGGGGACCACTTGCTGCTGCTAAGGATTGTTCCTCATGAACAATCTAAAGATCCATGAAGTTACTAAACTAAGTTACATTTATGAAGCATGAAAATGGATTTTGAATGACTCAGGACTACAATTGCCAATAATTTATGTCTCCATCAGTTGATAACCTCAACAATGATGGAACTGTAATAAACGGACATTCGGTGTCAACCAGATGAGGATGGGATCCCTTTTAAATCTGGTTCCTCTGAAGGTTTCTTCCTCATACCATCTAATGGAGTTTTTCTTGCCACTGAAAAGAGGATACACATGCACAGATGATGCAGGAATACGCATCTGAGAACTCGATTATCGTAAACACACACACTGTATTTCATAACTGCATGTCGTATCATCAGTTATCTTCTGTGAGATACACTATATAAACCAAAGTATTGGGACACCTGACCTTTCCAAACTGTTACTACAATGTAGAGGCACTTAATTGTACAGTACCCCCTTGGATGTGGTATAATAAAACTTTGCGTTCACTTGAACTTGGAAACCCAAATCTGCTCCAGCCTGACAATGTCCCTGTGCACAAAGCCAGCTCCATGTAGATATTCTTTAAATGGTTTGGAGAGGAAGATCTTGAGTGGCCTGCTATAGAACTTTGATCTCAACCCTACTGAACACCTTTGGCATAAATGTGAACGCTGACTGCACCCCAGGCCTCCTCACCTACATCAGTACCTGACTTTACTAACACACAAATCTCCACATGCACACTCTATAATTTAGTGGAACATCTTCACAGGAGAGGGTTAAGGGAATTATAAGAGCAAATTGGGACTTAATGTAGAATGCGATGCTCAAAAAGCACAAATCACAAATTTATGAGCAGGTGTCCGCAAACTTTTGGCAATATAGTGAACATCAAGGATCATGTTAGTTAATAGCGACTACTACCTTCATGTCAAGGTTCTGGATAGCGACTACCACGAGCTACTGGGGGGGTTGTAGCTCAGTTGTTAAGGTATTGGGCTCTGGATTAGAAGGTCAAATCCCAGCACCACCAAGCTGCTAGTGCTGGGCCCTTGAGCAGGGTCCTTAATCCTCAACTGTAAGTCGCTCTGGATAAGGATCTTCACTGGCATCTGCTTTTCCTCTGTGAACTTGACACAAATCACCGGGTTTACATTAACCCTGTATTTCTTTTACATTGCTAAGTATGATCGAATCCAATCTAGATTAGCTTGCCTAGTCAGTTAGTAGATACTAGCTTGAACTAGCTTAGCTGGTGAGGGTGCTATTATGTTTACAGTGATGGTGTTGTTCAAGACAGGATTTATTAATTTTTTGTTAACAAATTTAGCACTTTTTCCCAGAAAACATACCAAAAAAACAGAGTCTCTTGCAGTTTCTTTTTTCACAATATAAATTTCATCCCCCAGGCAATCTACCTCAATGAACACGTCAACGCCCTTCCCATTGTGCAATAAAAATACAAATATGTGCAATACCATCTATTTTTATATGATTTATCTTTTAAAAATTTGCTACTAGAAGTTTTTTGTCACCAAAACAAATTCCTTATAAGTGCAAACATACTGCACTTACAGATTCTGATTCAAAACAGCCCAATGCTATTTCTGTTAGCGAAGCAGAGATCATTCCAAACAGCCACCAGAGAGGATTTAAACATAAAAAATATTATATATTTTGGAATGAAGAAACACCTTAAATGAATAAATACAAAACAATGACTGCTTGCTAAATTGTTGATATCCTAGCTCGCTAGCAATCTCTGATGCTAGCATCAAGATGGGCCTTTTGTGATTAGCTGTAAGTACAGTAGGAAGAAATAATACTCATTAGACACGCAATTGTCCTTTTCCTTCTTTCATCGCTGGCTTTTTCTTGTGTGTGTGTGTGTGTGTGTGTGTGTGTGTGTGTGTGTGTGTGTGTGTGTGATTTCTACAGGATTGCCAGTGAGGAGCCACACAGGACCTGTGAATTCATCAACCAGTGAATTAACACTATTTTCTCTGTCATTCTTTAACACACAAACACTCACGACATACACGCTACATCCCATTAATCCTACTTATAACCATGAGGTGTGCGTGTGTGTGTGTGTGTGTGTGTGTGTGTGTGTGTGTGTGTGTGTGTGTGTGTGTGTGTGTGTGTTTTGTGTGTATAGAGAAGTAAACTTCTTTACCCCCCAAATAGCACTTTTAACGCTCGTCTATAAAATCACAGTGGACATGCGGAAAGTGTGTATTTTAGGGCAGAAGAATTTAAACGTATGCACTTGAACGTGGTGCGGCATTGAAAATATAAATAACCTCAATTATAGAGAAAGTAAGAAGTCGAAAAAAAATTGTTTAAGCAGGTTTCAAAGTCTGAACGTAAATGAAGCAAAGGAATATTCCAGTGTTTTCCAGGCCCCCTATTGACATGTATATGGATATTTTCTGCGTGATTTTTTTTCTGGGAAGGAACCCAGGCCCACGTCATAGCAACCCTGACCAGGTAATGAACGATTGAATTGATAAAGGAATCAAATGAATAATTGCAGCACCCTCAGTGTCACACGTTTTCTTTACACCATGCTGGTGAACATTTCCACTAAATCTACTGAAACATCTTCCCAGAAGAGTGGAGGTTATTTTAACAGCAAATGGTGAACTAATGTGACAGATTGTCTAAAAAGCACATATTAATCTTATGGTCAGGTTTCCACAAACGTTTCTCCATATAGTGTGCATGTGGACAGTGGGGTGATCTGTAGTTCTAAGGGCTGATGTTGAACTCAAAGCCATGAACTCTTTTTATCACATTCTAAACAGATAAAAGTCTAGTAGAACTGATACTATTACACTTTTTTTCCCATGCAGTTTCATCATTTGTTCTAAGACGTTCAGATATAAGTGATCCCTGAGGAAGTACAGATTAAAGTGGAAGCTCAGAAGTTAAGGTTCTTGGGTAACTGATCAGAAAGTTGGGGGGGGGTCAAGGCCGTCCCTGATCTCTGACCCCAATTTCCTACCATTTCTGGGAAATGCAAAGAAATAATTTAACTGTGCTGTAAAAGTACATGTGACAGTATGAAGCACCTTTAATGTGCACACTATATAATATATGGATAGAAGATATCAGGCTGTAAAACACTGGACTATTCTTTTAATTCCTTTCGTCATAGGGATCAGTGTGGGAATAAACATCCTCTGTTTAGAATGAATGCTTTGTGTTGCATTAAAAATGAGCAATAAAGGACATAGATAACACTCAATTATATATATATATATATATATACAAACACACACACAGGTAATCCCTTAGTTACAATGGTTCGACTTACAATTAAAACAAATTTACATTTTTGCACGTGTTGGGATGCTGCCTTACTTTAACCAGCGGTCGACAGAGTTCAGTTGTCTCTGTGTAAGCCGATTTTTAGCTCATGTCTCTCTCCTTTTTATCGCCATCACCGCACAACAATACAGACCGCATCCGGCTCCACCATCCACTCATGAACCGTCGCTCGTCCACACTCCTGCTGCCACATACATATATACTGTATAGGTAATACATAACAGTAGTGTAAATTGCTCTGTTTTGCTCAATTATGTACTGTAATGTGTTAAATAAATAACAAATTACAGTATACTACTGATCACCATTCTTGGGTAGGTTAGGCCACGCCTCAACTTATGAGATTCTGGTGTTGAAACGTATCTTCATCGTAAATTGGGGACTAGCTGAATATATAAGAAAGCAGCAATCACCTGTAATAAGGGTTGCTAAATCCATCAAATTAATTTATTTCTTTTTTTTATGTGTGTAATCCAGCAGTCCCATTATAAAAACCTATGTTTAAGAATCCAAAGAAACACATCATGTACTTTATATTATTATTATTATTATTATTATTATTATTATTATTAGTATTATTATTATACCAATTTGAAGCAGTAACATTTTTACACTTTTGCCACCATGATGAGGATGGTTGAATGTTGACATTAGCATTACAAGAACAGACTCCTCAAAGGTAAACTCCGCCCTCATTCGCACAACCGTTCGAATAGCGATTCTGGTGCTAATGTGTTGGTGGGTGCTTGCACTTTTTAGTCTGAGAAGTTCCCAGATGTGTGCCATTCTGGCATCGAATCTCCTAGTGCAGGTACTTCGGGGGTTAATAAGATTCATCGACCCCAAATCACCGTTAGCTTCTAAAAAATGAATGAGCGTGATCTTTGCTTCTCGTTTCCCATTGCAATCTTAACGAGCAATCTGTTGGCGTAGAGAGTCGTTTCAGAGTTAGAACTTTGTATGTGATAAGGAGCATACAGGTGAAAAGGTGAGGCTCTGTACCTAGGACAGAAAACATCAAGCGCCGCTGCATCAGTCTTTAATTAGAGATTAAGAGAGGCGGTAAAATTCAGCTGCACCACTGAGGGGGTCACATGGGAAGTTGTTTAAACTCAAAATTGCATTACAGAATCCATTTCTGACATCAGGCTGGAGTTTTGCATATATAAGACTGTCCGGATTTTAATGTCTTTCTTCCCTCCATGCGTACACACATTTAAATGACTGAATCTGTTAAAGCACTCACGAACCACAGAGAGAAAACCTCCTCAGGGTTCAGGGATCAGACGTCTGTTTGAAGCCACGTGACATGTTTTTAAAAGCCATTGAAAGGAATAGTCTGGCACTTTATTAATTTATATCCAGCTACTGCATCTGTGGGATTTTTCTGAAGTAAGTCCAACACAAACTGAAGAAACAAGAAGGAAAAACCAGCACCAAACTCACTTACAGTGGAATTTTGGTTAAATGGAAACGTATTGGTTTAACATTAGAAACATGTTAGATTCATAAATACAGATGCTGTGGATGGATAAAAAAGATAAAACGCCCGAGTGTCCTTTATAGATATGTACAGGATCATTTAGTCTTTTTTGTTTGCTTTCTTTTTGCATTTTTAACTTTTAAAGCCCAAAACAAACGTGTCATAAGTCAAATCCACGGATCCGTACAAAACCGGTGCAGACAAAAGCCATTAGATTATCAAAGCACACTTCCTTCTTATACATCAGATCAAGTGACAGGGTCGTGGACTTCTCCTGAAACCTCCATTTCCTCTCTATTTACTTGTATTATTATTTTTATTAATTCTTTTTAAGGTTGGAGGTTTCAGCATTGAGTTCTAATGAACACTTTTGACCTCAATAAAAATGAAATACAGATCACCACTTGTAGTTGCACTTTATGTAGATATACACAGAATATGAGTTTCTATTTTTAAAGAAAAAATGCAAATTTGAAAATGCTTTCAGAGTCTAACTGTGTATTATGATTTATTTTAATACAATTTCTGTGTATATACTGTAATAACTCAGTAAAGGGGGAAACTTATATATGTATTTTGCTTGTAGAAACAGAGGAACAGGGGATTACTGGCAGAATGAAAACCAGCATCACCTTGTGTTAAACATGAACGTTAAAATCTCCGCCGCCTTGTCTTGTTAGAAATACGTCGTAATCACTAAGGAATCTGCTACAAGGACTATATTGTCCACTTTGTTGACAAAAGTTTTGGGACACCTGACATTTCCAGCCATATTTGTTTTTTCCTCAAATCGTTACCACAAATTTGGAGACATACGATTGTATGCATTGGACGTCTTTGGATGCGGTTGCATAAAATTTACCCTTCACTTGAACCTGGAGACCCAAACCTGTTCCACGAAAACACCACTGTGCACAAAGCAAGCTCCATGAAGATATTGAACTGGAAGATCTTGACCTTAAGACCTTGACCTCAAACCTACTGAGCAGCTTTGGGCTTAATGTGAACACTGACTGCATCCCAGACCTCCTCACCTCACGTATATCAGTGCCTGACTTTACTAACACCCTTGTGGATGAATATTGTATGTGGGATGTGGTTAATCATGTGGTGGATCTGATGGTTGTGAGTTTAAAATTCTGCCACATTAAGCTGCCACACCCGGGCCCCTTAGCCGGGCCCTTAATTAACCCCATAACTGCTCAGTTGTATGAATAAGATAAATGTAAGTCACGCCGGATAGGGGGTGTCTTCCAAATGCCATAAATGTAAATGTATAAACGCAAATCTCCACAAATACACAAAAATATCTAGTAAAACATATGGAGGTTATTATAACAGCAAACTGGGAGATGTGTCAGGTGTCCTCAAACTTTTATCTATCTATCTAGTTAGAGCATGGTGTGGGATTTTTGTAATAATTGGAAAGAAAAATTATATAGATCATTTTTCTTTCCAATTATTACAAAAATCCCACACCATGCCCTAACTATGGCCTCGAACATCCTGGACTTGAAGGCAGCACAATGTTCATGTGTATTATTTAGTACAGGGTGTGTACAGATAGAAGCTTGATTACTAATACAATATAATACCAATATCTGAATTATGCTCGTATAGAGAATAAGAATGATCAATTCAGCAAATATAAAAAAACGTATAATGAACAACAGATATATTGATATTTTTCCTATAACAGCTCCTACTGAAAGTGCTTTATTCCTCATATACTGCAGCCTTTTGCCAACATTTACAAATGTATATTTACAAAAGAACGACCAGACATACCTGTTATCACTTACACTATAGCAGCTGCACCGCAAAACATAAAACGTGAAGTCCCTGCTTTCCCTTTGACACTAGAGACTCTTCTGTCTAGCCATCGTCTCTTAGGTTAGTCAGTTTGCTGTACAAACCCCTTCTGAAGCCTTGATAGAACCATCTTCTGGCCAATCGGAATCAAGAACGATGCGGTATAAAAAAATACAAATATCAAAAACTAACAAACAACAACAACAAAATTTTTTTTTAATTCTTTAAATGTTGATTTGTGCTGTACTGAAAATTATTATTCATATTAGAAGTATTAAAAATAAATATTTAGCCAGTCGTCATCACCACGCCAAGGTCATGCAGAGGTCGTTTAGGATCATCTGCTGCGTTTGGTTCATTGATAATCACTTTTGAGCATTGTCTTGATGTTTTAGATGCGTCTGTAAAGTTGTTTTCATTTGATTTGTGTATATGTGTGTGTGTGTGTGTGTGTGTGTGTGTGTGTGTGTGTGTGTGTGTGTGTGTTACATTACTGTTGTTCTAACTGTCCATGAAAAACACATTTTGTTTATTGAATGTATTTAAATTTAGAAACGCCGTCTTTTCGATATGTAACTAGAACTGAATAGAGAAAAAAACGCTTTAACACTTCCAGACACACCGAAAAATGTTTGTTCATCTGTTTCCACGTAATTCCTCAAACCAGCAGCACCTCGGTGTGTATTAGTCGCCCCTTACAGCAACGTTTTACCTTTGTGTCCACGACTTTTAACTGCCAAAACAGAGTCAGGAGAGTGTTAGCAAGGTTTGTTTGTGTGTGTGTGTGTGTGTGTGTGTGTGTGTGTGTGTGTGTGTGTGTGCTGTAGTAAGGCTCAGATTGTCTGGTCAGATATAACATGTCTGCAATAAATTTTTGCTTGTTTGGCAAACAGATTCTGCATTTCAGTGTGTTTCTTTTGTTCCCGTCTCTTCATTTGTCTTTACAGACACTATATGGACATAAATCTTTCATTATGATCATCTCGTTCCACATTTAGTCCCTATTTGCTGTTATAACAGTCTCTCTTTAGGGAAGATCTAGATGTTCCGCTAGATTTATTTTTAGTCAGACTAATGTAGGTGAAGTAAACAGGCCTGGGGTGCAGCCAGTGATCAATTTCATCCCATTAAGGTTGAGGTCAGAGCTCTACAGCAAGAGATCTTCCACTCCAACCCATGTAAAGCATATGTTCATGGAGCTGGCTTAGTGCACAGGGGTATCGTCATGCTGGAACAGGTTTCATCTCCTAGTTCAAGTGAAGAGGAATTGATTCTATTGTATTCAAAGACATTGTTAACAATTGTGTGCGTTCAAATCTGTGCTAACGTTTAGTAGAACAACATATGGCTGGGAAAGTCAGATTTCAAACAGTGAAAGGTCCAGACCGGCCAGACTCCCAGACCCGAACTCTTCTACTACAAAGTCATGCTGTTGTAATAGATGCAGTAAGCATTGTGTTGCTCAATTATGCAGGGCCCTCACTGAAAAATTAATTTTCTTGATAGAAGCATTTGTTGCTCTAAACCTGCTTATATCATTCAGCAGTGATGGAGTCTTTCCAAATGTTCAAGCTGCCCATTCCACAGTTACTTATGCACTCCCATACTATTAGAGATGCAGCTTTTTGAACTGAGCGCTGATAACAAGCCGGATAGTCCCTCTCCTCTTTAGTCCGGAGGACGTGGTGTTCATGATTTCCAAAGTTTTTTTAAATTACCTTATTTTTTCATTAAAATGGCAAATGTTAAACGTTTCTATGTTCTACTGTGAATTTTTTTTTTTTTTTTCATTTACATTTTACACACTGTCACAACATTTTTGGAATTGTGATTGCGAAATCACAATTGTGAAAGACCATACCGAATCGTTGAGAGAAAATCTGAGGATTTATTTTTGTGTATTATAAAGTATAATGTTAAAATAGTTTTTTAGCCCTATTTCAGACATGATTATCCAATAATGATAAAAAATATCTCTCAGACAAATCAACCACTTGTACTGTAGATGTTTAACAGAGAATAGTCGGACATTTGAAAGACATTGTGTATTAGAGAGGAAATCCTTTCCAAGCCTCCAGGAGCTGAGAGAAGAGAGCGGCGGATTCCTTGGCCGTGTCCAGCTGCTTTTCACACCAGTGGGTCAGAAAGCCACGCAAAACACTCACACGTGTTTTATGGTACCAGTCAATCTGAAACATAACCACATCCATCAATCGTTTCAATGATTAAAAATCATCAAACTCACACACACATACAGAATTGAAGTTCACAGATTGGTGAAATAAACCTACCAATATACGCCTAATGGACAAAGGTTTGTAGACACCTGAATAAGATTGCTATGTACTTTTTTGAACATCGCATTCCACATTTGGGATACACTGATAAAATAAGCTCCACTTTTCTGGAAAGATGTTCCACAAGATTTTGTGGAGATTTGTGCTCGTTCACAAGAGTGTGAGTAAACTTAGGTAATGATGTAGATGAGGTGAGGAGGCCTGGAGTGCAGTCAGTGTTCATATTCATTCCGAACGTGTTCAGTAGGGTTTGAGTTCTATAGCAGGAGATCTTCCACTCCATGATAGATGGATCATGCTAGAACAGGATTATGGTCTTCTGGTTTAAGTTGAGGAAAAATTCCATGCTACCACATCCAAAGACGTTCTATAAAATTGTGTACTTTCATCTTTTGTGTAACAGTTTGAGGAAGAACCACATATGTCTGGAAAATTCAGGTGGCCCAAAACTTTGGCCATATAGTGTGTGTGTATTTTATATATATATATATATATATATATATATATATATATATATATGTATATACACAGTGTTGGGCACTGTAATAAAGTAACTCCGTTACCGTATGGTGCGTTACCCGTTACTTTTTTAAATGAATGAATTTGGGCTGAAGTGTAGATTACAGTCTAACCTGCTTACAGCAGCGACATATTGTAGGATTGTAGGATGAACCACTGTAAACACGAAGAAGACGCAATGTGGGTGTGTCTCTGTTTATTCAGGTCTGTGCGGCAGTAATGGCGAGTCGAGGCGAGAGCAAGACGAGTTTTTCAAAGTGGAAATATGCTCATTATTTCACTTTAGTTGAGTATAAAGACAAAAACTTTTAAGTCAAATGTAAGCTGTGTCTTTCTGGTTCGAAGCTCGTATCTACTGCGATAAACAGCAACTCCAATCTGTTGAAGCTCCTCCAGAAACTACATGCCTGAGGAGCTAGAAGCTAGAAGCTAACCCGGTGTTCTGCTCTACATTGTGGATAGTTTTCATACTTCAGCTGTGAAAGGAACATGTTTAAAAGTTCAACACAACAGCAGAAGCCACTTTAGTTTTTGATTGTAAATATATTATTCAGCTGGTTTTGTTATTTATTTCAGAAATCCTTGTGATATATTCAGTTTGTGCTGCTCTGACTTTAATAAAATAGTGTTGAAAAATTCAAATCAGTTTTGTGTTTGTATAGATATTTATACAATAGGTATATATATATATATTATTCGTGTATATATAGGCTAATAACGTTCATGAATCAATACCAGCAAAACAGATTTCTGCGCTGTTAAAAGTTATATTTCTCTTTTAATTCAGTTGGAAAATGACCTCAAACAAGTTCATGGGATGTGGTCGCAACTATAACATTTTGAACACCAATAAAGTGGTTATACTGGGAATTTAGAGTTAATGTTTTTTTATTTGAATAGTTTTTAAATAAAATACCCAAACAATCCTTTTGTCACCACCAGATGTCGCCATTATGTACAATTATGATCAGTTTCCAGTTTCTCACTGTGTATTCAATTTCCCCTCCTGTCTCAGTTCTTTATTTACATACATTACATAAATACATTTACGTTGCAGACTAGCTACACTGTCCCCTGCCAACACCTTACAGTCTCCAATCTCCTTCAGGTTGCATCTCCTACATAGAACCTGTGTGCACCTTCCTCCACTCTTATACATCACCCTATGATCCATCTTCTTCTTAAAATAACTATTTACGACAGCCATGTCTATCCTTTTAGCAAAATCTACCACCATCTGCCCTTCCAAATTCCTCTCCTTTAGGCCATACCTACCCATCACCTCCTCATCACCTTCTGTTCCCTTCAGCTACATGCCCATTAAAGTCTGCCCCAATCACCAATCTTTTTATTCTTAGGTACACCTTCTACCACGTCATTCAACTCACTCCAGAATGTTTCCTTCTCCTCCATCTCACAACCCACTTATAAGCACTGATGACATTTATCATCATCCCTTCAACCTCCACCTTCACGATCATCACCCTATCAGAAACTCTCTTCACCTCCACTACACTCTTACTGTACTCTTCCTTCAGAATCACCCCTACACCATTTCTCTTTCCATCCACACCATGATAGAACAGTTTAAACACCTCCAATGTTCCTGCTCTTACTCTCTTTCCACTTGGTCTCCTGAACACACAACATATCTACCTTTCTCCTCTCCATCATATCAGCTATCTCTCTCCCTTTACCAGTCATAGTACCAACATTTATAGTGCCCACCCAAACCTCCACTCTCCTACACTTCTCCTTTTCCTGCAGTCTCTGTAGACGTCTTCTTCCTCCTCTTCTTCTCCTTCTTCAGCCAACAGTAGCTCAATTTACACCGGTACCCTGTTGGTTAACGATACCTGTGGTGGTCGTTGGTAACCCGGGACTCGACCGATCCGGACTGATAGCACAAGCTAAATATCTAGATGGTGAAATGAATCCTTTACCTCCTCCTTTGCCACCGACGAGATGAGATTGAACTCCTTCTGTGTCACTTTTTGAACTCCATCCATCTGCAACATCACACAGAGCAGGGTTATTATAGATTTGATAAACTATTAGTTTTTAGTTGCAGTTCATGAATATATTCCAGTCAATAAATACTTAGGATTTCATAAAAAAATCCAGCTCTTCTGGTTTTGTATATGGTTTTAGTGCGAGTGTAATGTATTGTGTACAGCAAAAAACCTTGATATTTGTAAATGTACATGATCAAAGATTATCCAGACGGTCTAATATCTAACAAGCTACTGTACAAAAATCATTATGTTACACTATGTTTCCTCGCAACAAACTCGGTAATGTAGCACTATGAAGATTTCATTTGACCAAACAAATGAACAAAAAATCCATTAAAAAATGCTCCTTTAGCATGAAGAACAGCTTAACACACTCTCAGCTTCCAGACTGTTCATTTCCCCAAACGTTCAGCTGAAATACTTTTGTAAATCTTGACAAAGATGTTCTTCACTATTGCTTGTGATCCAGTTCCTCCCAAAGCAGTTCAATAGGATTTTGGTGCGGTGACCCGGCAGGTCATTCCATGATAGAGTGATAGATATAACTCCAGATGTCTGTTTACTCTTATAAGAGTACTCTCTGTTTACGCGCTAACAAGAGCTTGGATGTACGCTTCGGCTCATCGCCTTGCCGTATGGTGAAGTGGGTTCTAGTGAGCGCAGTCCAGATGGAATTGCCTGGTGTTGAAGTAGAGAATGGTTGCCATGTTGGTTCCTTTAACCTGAAAAAAGTCTCCAACCTTTTATGCACCAAAATAACCCCAAACCATTAAGCTTTCACCTCTATGTTTGACTGTGGGGGTGAGGCAGTCCAATCACATCTTCTCTCCTGTTCTCTGTCTTACACAAGATCTTCTGCTAGTGACAAAACTGTCACATTTGGACTTTTTTCCCATTCACAGATTCACCGTCTAATTTATATATTTATATTGGCAAAAAGTATAGAAACTGGAGGCACTCAATTGTACTTTAGATGGCGCTATAATGCAATTTTGCATTCACTTGAACTTGGAAACCCAAACCTGGTCCAGCATGGCGATGCCCCTGTGCACAAAGTGAGCTCCATGAAGGTCTAGTTTACATGCTTTGGGGAGGAAGATCTTGAGTGGCCTGCTATAGAGCTCTGATCCCATCCCTACTGAACACCTTTGGGATGAATTAGAACGCTGACTGCACACAAGACCTCCTCACCTACACCTGCCTTTACTAACATTCCTGTGGCTCAATGAGCACAAATCTTCACATGCACACTTCAAAATCTAGTGAAACAGCAAATAGGGACTAAATGTGTAATGGGATGTTCACATATCAATATTATGCTTGACATTTGTCCATATAGTGTATTTTATGTCACTTGAGAAGATTCAGGACCTCAAATTTGCTTTTCATAGTTTCAACATATATTCCAAGTTCCAGTCAGTTTCTAAATTGCATTAAAAGAGACTTAACGAAACATTGTGTACTTTGTTATACTCACGATTGCTTTCTTGTTGGATTTGGCTTTTTCTGCATTCTTAATAATGTTCTCCAGTTCCACTAGTTTACCGGTTCTTCTGAACAACATCTCCTACAAAAAAAACACAAATCTCACACGGTGCTCAAAGTCCCACAGCTTGAACAAAAATAAAATCTTCAACGGATTTATACAAGAGGGTTTTAGTGTCACGTTTAAAAAAAAAAAAAAAAGAAAAGGAAACTCAGATCATGAGAATAATCTTAGATACAGAACTTTCGCCGGCACTTTTACAACTTTATAGTTAATTTTTTTTACTTTATACTATTTATACTTTATTCTCGTAATTAACATTTTATTCTCGTATCGCTCTGTATTTATAATTCCGTAGTCTTTAATTACGTGGTACTAAAACGCGGTCGTAGATTTAAACTCAAACCCTTAAATGTCCACTGGGTCTGAATTCTGCATTCTGATTGGTCAAAAACGTATCCTATTTATATACTAGTAGAGATTTGCTTTTAAATTACTGAGATGGTTTCAAAAGCAAAATGGTTTCTATTGCTGAGATAGTTTCTATGTCAAGCATTTACGAGACGGACTTTTCAAGAATTTTCAAGACAAATTACAAACAAAAAAAGTTTGTGTTTTCTTTCCTGTAAAATCGCACAAATCATTCAGTGCGTTACTTTTATATATACAATAAATCATGGCAAATTCACTGACAGACACATACTTTCTTTGCCTCCTGGTAGCGAGACTCGAAATCCAAACCCAAGCCCAGGGTACACGCGTCGTTCTCCGACACATTGTCGAGATTCCTCTAGAAAACAAAAGACATTAAGACATGAAGTGTTGATCGATGAAAAAATCCTTGATCCTTGCGAGTCTCTGTTTTACACGTAGTTCGAATTTGCTGACAGAATAAAAACTTTCGCTCTACATCTGATGATCTGATGATCCTTTTCTTCGCTTGACTTAAAGTAATGAAATGACTACGAAAAATACTAGTATACTTTAATTACATTTAATTATACTTCAATTACTACATTGTACGTGTCAGTCTGGGTTCATTTTAACCATGAAACAGGTGTAGCACTGCAGAAACACACATCTCCAAAATCTAATGGAACATCTTCCCAGAAAATTCACACAATTGTATAGATATCAAATGCTTCCTTACTTTCACTGCATCCATTATATCAGACAGCTTCACACAAATCCTGAGTGGGAAAAAAGAAAAGATCTGTGACTTTAATACACTGTATATAATGTTTAGATTTTTTTTGGTTTTTTTTTTTAGGATTTTATTACACAGATTTCAAGACATTAATGTTTTTTTTATTTTATTAACATCACAATCTGTTTTTGCTTATTAAACAATATCAAAATGCAAGTTTTAATATTAAATCTCTGCTGTGGCCAAGTGTATGGAAGCCTGTTTTTGCCACTGAATAATAATAATAATAAAGGTTATTGTAAGAAAAAGTTTGAATTGTGAGATATGAATCTGACTTTATAATTCGCAATTTTGCGTTTATAACTCATTTGTGACATTTTCTGGCAAAGCACATTATAGGCTTTCATATCTATTATGACATACGCAAATTGTAAAGGATTATCACGCCAAAGAGTGAACATGGAAGCCGCCACTGAATAATAATAATAATAATAATAATAATAATAATAATAATAATAATAAGGTTATTTCTCGCAATTTTTACTTGAAAAAAAATAAATCAGAATTGCGAGATAAAAATAATTTTTTTTTCATGTTTAATTCTGCGGCGGAAACTATAGGCCAAGAGACGTCTCCCTGCTGGGCATTTCTTTCAACTCAGCCACATTCCACACACTTCCCAGAGAATTGCAGGTTAAATGTGTGATGGGAGAAGAAAAGAGAGTCCATCCAGGATTTCTCTAAGTTATTTATTTATTTTTATTTCTTTTATGTGCAAGCAAAAAATTTTTTTCTATTTTTATTTTCAACCATTTGATATTTCCTTTCAATTTTTATTTTCTATTGTTCGTTTCCTGGTTGTTCATCCATTTTCAGAAATTATAATTCTGTGTTTTACTCTGTTGCCATTTGGAGGTTCACCTTTGACCTGTTTTAGAGAATTGGGTGATTATTTGTTGATCTGATGCCTTTCACTCGCCTTCATTAGTGACATTCGAGATTCATCTGCACAATTCATCAATTCAACACATTTACTAAAAACAAATGTATAATAATTTAAGTGAAATTCAAGCCTGACAGATTTTAACAACTGGTTTAACCATTTTGCATTCAATGACTTACACAATGAACTGATGCTAAGATGTTTTTGGGGGTTAAAACTATTCAGGTGAAACCAGTAGAATATACTTTGATCATAAACAACTGATAATGTAGGAAACAGCAGACACTTGTACAATCCAATTAAATGATTGTACAAAAGTATTCGCAATTTGATCAACGCAACAAGAAATCCCTTTTACGAGGTGCACAAGTGACGACATGGTGTGGAGGTGAGAACAAGTAGTTTTGTGAATTTCATTTCTCATCTGAGAAAAAGCTCGAAAGCAACTAAGAAAAACTCAGATCTCGATCTGATCAGCGTCTCATTAAGGCTCAGTGTGAACACACTCACTTGGAGAAGGCCATGGCAGATGGATTGTCCTGAGTAACACAGAGATGTAAAGAAGTGGAGAAATGGCCACATGCCAAAGCAAGCCCTACAAACACACACACACACACACACACACACACACACACACACACACACACACACACACAAATATACTGCACTGCACTACTGAAACAATATCATACGTCATGTTACGCAAAAGGAAGTTCGAGTCTTACTCTGCTTCGTCAGCACAACATCCAGGAATTTCTAGAAGAAATCACATGACATGAAATACTGATAAAAAAGACTAATCAATCATAAAAAAGAAGAAAAAAAAAAGGCCAAACCTCTGTTGTAGCTTTAAACAATGCAGTCAAATGCATGTTGCTTTCTCTCTCATTGTGAAAAAACTCATCCACATCCTGTTGAATGATAGAATATTTAACACACATATTGTGGGTTTAATCACACAACCAGGACATGGTGCATATTCTTTTACACCACAGATACACACCTTGTGACCTTCCTTCCTCATTTCCTCCATGGCGTGACTGAGGCGGTCGAAGATGCCCTTTTTGCTGCGTTGTTTACTAGACGACTGCGGGACGGTGAGACAAATAGTGCATATAATATATAATATACATTGTATATTTTCTTCATGTTATATCTGCATTTGATAATAAAGGTTGGCTTTTAAAGTAAAATTTCCTCTTAATTATTAATAGAGGTTGAGGCACAGATAGTTGATTGCTGGGTTGCTGGCAAAAATCCATACTGATAGTTTTTCCGGGTTCTTGTCATCTGCCATTACGAGAGCGGCCTCTAGAGGCGAATCACTGACACCACATGCGATTTGTTGTCTGCTGCATGAAGAGCTATATTATATTTATTATTTATATAATTACATTTATTCATTAATATATTCATATTTATTTCCTTGAGCATATCTTTCAGTACTTTTTTTTTTTTACTGTAATAAAGTTCAGTACTATTTTACATGGAGTGTTATATTTCTTTTTTTTTTTTTTATCCAGTATCCATTTTAAATGTGTTGATTAATCAGTTTTATCAGTAAAATCGATCTAGTTATTAACATAATATAATTATTTGTTGGATTCAACTACAAATTATATGCATAAGTTAGTAAATCGATGAGTATGAAAAAATTTCATAATGATAGTAATAAAGCTCTTTTAATAGATGATTTATTTATAAAAAAGTAATGCTAATTTGTCTGTATGGTGCAAAACAAAATAATAATAAATATATTTAATATCATAATAAAGTCTCCACAATAATTCTGGAAATCACTCCGGCCCATGTTGTTTTCTGTTACAGACCGAACTGGTTCACATAAAAGAAAGGAAAATGTATGGCCCTTAAAAAAAAAAAGTTTGTGGCCCCCTGATTTGGCCCTATTTCATGCATTTAAGTCTAGATTTCACACTATATAAACTATAGGAACAGTGTATTAGGATTCCTGACTTTGATTTCCAGCCATAAGTTATCCTTCCCTAAATCTGAAATTAAACATTTGTAAAAAAAGTCTTTGGATTTTCCCCTCACTTGAAATAGGAGACCCAAACCTGTTTCACCATGTGCAAATCCAGCTCCAAGAACATATCCTTTACATGGTTGGACTGGAAGATCTCCTGCTACAGGGCTCCAGTCCTATTAATCACCTTTGGGATGTATGTGAATGCTGACTGCACCCCAGGCCTCCTCACCTCACCTACATTATTACCTTTACCTACACCCTGGTGGCTGAATGAGCACAAATCTCCACAAAATCTAGTGAAACATCTTCCCAGAACAGTGTGACTCTCCATATGGAGTATAAAAGTCAGATTCTGGATGTTTCCCGGATATGTTGTGATTAAAACGCTGTACCTCTGTGCTGCTGAGGAAGCTGTGAAGCAGTTTGCTTTTTCCCAGGATGCTGTGTGCTGCCACCTGCTGCAGGTAGAACTCTAAAGCCCTACAGTAGAGCTGCCATTTATTGCCCAGAGCCAAGAAGCCTACACACACACACACACACACACACACACACACACACACACACACACACACACACACAGCATTACAAAAGATACCACCACATTATGAGCTGTATATCAGTTGTATGTTTAAGAAATATACACCACAGTGCTACTGAATTCTGGATTCTGATTGGTGGAGAAGGTATTGATTCATTTTCTATCACAGCATCTCTGTAATAATCCAGGGCTAGTGATGAGGTGGTACATGACGCCTCAGCCACATTATCACTCATTATCAAATTAAATGTATGTTTGTATGTATGCATTTATTTATTATTTTAAATTAATGTATTATTTATTTATTTTGCACAATAAATCAAATATATAGTATGAAAAAAACAAGAAAAAAACGTAAAATCCATATGCTATACAGGGAAAGACAGAAAACCCAAAAAGAGCTTAATCAAAAGCTAATGAACTAAACTAGTAAAATTAAGTAAAAAATTATAATAATTAGCATAATATGTTAATGTAAATGACTGCAAACTAATTTAAGGTTTAAAAAACACAGGAATAAAATACAAAATATATATATATATATATATATATATATAATAAATAAAATGCAGGGAAAAAAACATTATTAAGAAACACTAAAATGATCCTTTGTACATCTTTTCAAGCACGTTAAAGAAAAAGATTCGCTAGATGGATAGAAGGATTTTAGAAATCTGAAAATGTATTTGTTACATGACAGTGAACTTGCTTATTTGCATAATATATAAAACACGTTCTAAATCGCTCTGGAATGTCGCTAGGATATTTCTTATACATGAAAACACAAATTTGAAAAACTTTTAATATCATAAAAAGTCAAAGACCAAGTAGAAGGAAAGTATGGAAAAAAGAAGCAGATGAAGTATCTGTATTTAATTAGGTTGTAATCCGAAAAAAACGATTGTGAAAGATAAAGATTTTTTGAATCAACCTGTTCCCTCCAACTCAAAGTCTCATTAAGAAAAAGTCTAAAAAACATTTATTTGATGCTTAAGGCACTTCAATAGACTCAATTGTAAAAAAAAAAAAATTTTATAGATTCTTAGGGAATAATTTACCACAAAAAATTGAGAATTTTGAAAAAAATATTTATAGATAATTTATTTGATCACATCAATTTGCATAAGCAATTAGACCAGGGATGGGCAAACTTTTTGACTCACGGGCCACAATGGGTTCTAAAATTTGACAGAGGGGCCGGGTCATTATATATATATATATATATATATATATATATATATATATATATATATATATATATATATATATATATATATATACAGTACAGACCAAAAGTTTGGACACACCTTCTCATTCAAAGAGTTTTCTTTATTTTCATGACTATGAAAATTGTAGAGTCACACTGAAGGCATCAAGGGCTATTTGACCAAGAAGGAGAGTGATGGGGTGCTGCGCCAGATGATCTGGCCTCCACAGTCACCGGACCTGAACCCAATCGAGATGGTTTAGGGGTGAGCTGGACCGCAGAGTGAAGGCAAAAGGGCCAACAAGTGCCAAGCATCTCTCGGGGGAACTCCTTCAAGACTGTTGGAAGACCATTTCAGGTGACTACCTCTTGAAACTCATCAAGAGAATGCCAAGAGTGTGCAAAACAGTAATCAAAGCAAAAGGTGGCTACTTTGAAGAACCTACAATATGACATTTTTCAGTTGTTTCACACTTTTTTGTTATGTATATAATTCCATATATAATTCCACATGTGTTCATTTATAGTTTTGATGCCTTCAGTGTGAATCTACAATTTTCATAGTCATGAAAATAAAGAAAACTCTTTGAATGAGAAGGTGTGTCCAAACTTTTAGTCTGTACTGTATATATATATATATATATATATATATATATATATATATATATATATATATATATATATATATATATATATATATATATATATATATATATAAAAAATAACATTAGAGATTTGGCAAATTCAGTTTCATCAAGTGCCAAAAGATCAACAATTTGTTTATCTTTTTTTTGTTCAGTTCGGTTTCAGTAGGAACAGTGTTGTTGAACTCCTTATTTTGTCAGTTCATGAAAGTCTGGAGTAAGTTTTGTTGTGGCAATTCTCAGGATAGATCCGAGGTGTTTGTCAGAAACTGTCGCAGTTTCTAAAGAGTATCAGTTTAAGCTCTTTTAAGAGAAGAAGAGAGTATTGCATGCGAACAACGTCAATGGAGCTGAAGTGCGACATCTTTAGGGGAAACGTGGGCATTACAGGGGGAAGGTAAATTGAACAATGTTTACCCGTACCTATTTTAATAGAATTTGGTCACGTTCGGCGTGCCGTAGTTTGCCCATGTCTGAATTAGACCATCATTTGCCCTCTTGATTAATAGATTAAAATTTGAGTGTGGTTATTACCTTACACCATGATCACTTCCCAGCATTGACCAATTACAGCTGGTGTTGATGTTTGCAAAGCAACACCCAGAGATAATGCAGCGCTATCAGATTACTATTAATTACAAGAGTTTTAATTGGTCTGTCTTCATAACTGTGATCAAACTGACTGCGACTTCCAGCCAATCAGAATCGAGTATTCAGACAGCACACATGCGATATGGACAAAAAATGTCTATTCTCCGTGTGCTCTTATAATAAGCTCCACTTTTCTGAGAAGATGTTTCACTAGATTTTGTGTAGATTTCATTCATTGTGGCTAGAATTTAGAATTCCTGCACACACGCCCCGTACCAGCCTGTAGATGAGAATATTATTAAAATAAAACTGGTACAGGGAATACAAAAAGCAGGAGACTCCTCCATTATACCACTCAGTTGAAGAGACTCCTTCCAATCAGAATTTTCCCCTTGTTTAATCAGTCACTCAGCCACCAACAGGTGATTTGTTGTCCGGCTGGTGATGTTTTATTTCTTTGTGTGGATCAGACGTACCCAGCTGCTTTAGTGCTTTAGTCTGAGTGTGTGAGCTGGGAGGCAGAGGTTTGGCTGGCAGAGGAGGAAACTGTGGGGAGGAAGCAGAAAAATTATCACATCTCAAATCTTTATGGCCTTTTTATTTTTTTTTATTTTAGGAAATGTTATAAAAATCAGACCTAGGTGATGCATTTAAACAGGAATTGCCCAATTTATTAAACAAAAAATAATTAACACTGAAAAGGAAAAAAAAATCTTTTGATCATTTTTATAAAAAAAAATAGATGGATCATTCATTTTCTTAGATGCATTCTGTTCTTTCACGAACAGGCCTTTGTAAAAAAAAAAAAAAGATTACAGTATCTCACAAAAGTAAGTGCACCCCTTACATTTCAGTAATCACTATAATGTATCTTCTCAAGGGACAATAATATAGAAATGAAACAGATATATTTTAGAGTAGTCAATGTGCAGCTTGTATAGCAGGACATGTGGTTTTGCATGTTTACATGACCCACAACTTTTATCACTTAGTGTGTATTTATTTTGGTTGCCAGTTATTTAGACAATAATGTCTGTATGTTGAGTTGTTTTTAGAGGACAGTAAATCTGTACTGTAATACAAGCTGCACAATGACTACTCTAAAATATACTTTTTATTTCTATAGTAATGTCCCTTGAGAACATTTAATAAAATGGTTGCTGAAATCTGAGGGGTTCTTTGAGATGCAGCTCTACCTCTGCCATGTTAATCTGTGATACAAACGCCGACTCGTATCTGATGCACACTGATTTAAATCGATGCATCACATCGTAAACTTTTATGCCGTTGCACCGATGAGAATCAGTAAATCTGACCATTCCTAAAGTACATATTAAATAATAAATGATGCCACGCACTATCACGCCGTAGAGTCCCGCCACGTCGTCCTGAGAGAATAGGCTCTGCTGCAGCCACTCAAAGTCATCGTACGTCCTGAAGACGCAGATCCCATTCCTGCTGCTCAGCTGGAAAAGCATTTGGAAAAAAGAGGCAATTAAAACACTGTGTTTTTTTAACAAATATGGACCAAATTTTGTGGACATCTGGCTATAAAATCAGTTTGTCCATTTTTTTTGTCATGGATTTCCTCCACTTTTTCCAGATGTTCCACTAGATTTTGGAGTGTGTTTGTGGGAAATTGTGGAGATTCATTGTCACAAGGATGTTAGTAAAGTCAGGTACTGATGTAGATGAGGTGAGGAGGCCTGAGGTGCAGTCAGGGTGGAAAATCCTTCCCAAATGTGTTTAATAGGGTTGGAGCTCTATAGCAGGAGATCTTCCACACACATCCAAACCATGTAAAGCAGCATCATCATGCTGGAACAGGTTTGGGTCTCCTAGTTCAAGCGAAGGGAAAATTGCATGCTACCAGATGCATTTAAAGACGTCCAAATCTGTGGTAAAAGTTTGGTTGAAGAATCACATACGACTGGAAAAGTCAGAGGTCCTGATATGTTTGTCCATATAGGGTATGTAAACTAGACATAAAGTGAGCAGCTGACCTTCTGGGACGTGACGGCGAAGGTCAGCGTGTCTCCGTCCTGCGTCACATCAGCGATCACGATGCTGTTAGCGTTCACCTTCGCCGCAGATTCGTCCTACAGGCAGCCAATGATGTATACAAAAATACAAATTATGTATATATTTTTTTTTTCTGCAACTCAATTAATTTGAATATCATTAAAAAGTTGATCTATTTGAGTAATTTAATACAAAAAGTGAAACTGGTCAATTATATAGATTCATCTCACACACACACTGATATATTTCAAGTGTTTATTTCTTTTTATTTGGATAATTTTGGCTTATAGCCAATTAAAACCCAAAATTCAGTATCTCAAAAAATTCGGATATACTGAGGAAAAAGTTCAATATTGGAGACTCGTGGTGTCGCACTCTAATCAGCTCAATAAATCCAAACACCTGCAAAGGTTTCCTGAGGCTTTAAATGGTGTCTCAGTCTGGTTCAGGCTACACAATCATGGTGGAAGACTGCTGACTTGACAGTTGTCCAGATGATGATGATGATGATTGACACCCTGCACATGGAGGGTCAAAAAAGGTCATCGCTAAAGAAGCTGCTGTTCACAGAGTGCTGTATCACATTAACTGAAAGTTGAATTAAAGGAAAAAATGTGGTAGAAAAGGTGAAATGAAGCCCATTGAAGAATTTGTGGAGATTCACAAAGAGTGGACTGCAGCTGGAGTCAGTGCTTCAAGAGCCTCCACACACAGACGTCTCCATGGGCTACAACTGACTTATTCCTGGTGTCGAACAGCTCCTGAACCAGAGACAACGTCAGAGGTGTCTCACCTGGGCAAAGAACAAAAAGTGGACTGGACTGTTGCTTAGTGGGCCAAAGTCGTCTTTTCAGAATAAAAGAAAATTACATTTTGCATTTTATTTGGAAATCTTCAAGAGTCTGGAAGAGGAGAGAAGAGGAACAGAATCCATGTTGCTTGAGGTCCAGTGTAATGTTTGCACAGTCAGTGGTGGTTTGGGGAGTCATGTGATCTGCTGGTGTTGGTCCACTGTGTGTTTTATCAAGTCCAAGGTCAGCTTCATGCTTCCTTCTGCTGACTAGCTTTATAGAGATGCTGATTTTAACTTCCAGCAGGATTTGGCACCTGCCCACACTGCTAAGAGGATCACAAGTTAGTTAAATGACCATGGTGTTGGTGTGCTTGACTGGCTAGCAAACTCACCAGACCTGAACCCCATAGAGAATCTATGAAGTATTGTCAAGAGAAAAATAAGAAACAAGAGACCAAAAAAATGCAGATGAGCTGAAGGCCACTGTCAAAGAAACTGTGTGTGATAAATCTATATAATATACCAGTTTCAACTTTCTCTATTAAATTACTGAAATAAATCAACTTTTCCATGATGTTCTCATTTATTAAGATGCACCTACACACACACACACACACACACACACACACACACACACACACACACACACACACACACACACACACACACACATTTAACTACATAAATGGGACATGCAGTAAAGCCAGATTCAGAATTATTGGCACCCTCGACAGCACATGTGATCACAGAGGATAATATATAGAATTTTTTTATATTTAATGTACAGGTTATCTATTGTTCTTTATAAGCGTTTTATGAAAGCACTGGCTTGAAAAGTATTGGCACCCCTTAAGCTGAATATGTTCTGTAATGTCTAACAAGAATTAAGACATTTTAAGAAAACCTTAAACTCCCTTTATATACTGCGATTTCTTTTTCAGTTTAAACTGAAGGATTTCAAATCCTGAATTTGGGATACGAGTGAAGGACGACTGGTTTTGCCTTC
>NC_139575.1:4709995-4717495 GCF_946808225.1 Silurus aristotelis
AACTAAGAGACCCAAACATGTTCCAGCATGACGATGTCCCTGTGCACAAAACCAGCTTTATGAAGATCTGCTTAACATGGGTTGGATGTGTGGAAGATCTCGTACTATAGACCTTCCACCCCATTGCACACCTTTGGAATGAATGTGAACACTGACTACACCCCAGGCCTCCTCACCTCACCTACATCAGTACCTGACGTTTACAACACGATTATCTGATTGAAGTCTCAAATCCCCACAAGATCTAGTGGAACATCTTGGTTATTATAAGGGCAAATGGGGGCAAACTCAATGTGGAATGAGATGTTCAGAAAGACTATGGTCAGATGTCCTCAAACTTATGTCCATAGAGTGTCTGTCTCTCGAAAATCAATGGAGGAATCACGGCGCAAGCTGTTCTGGGAGTAAACTTAGAAGAAAAGAGGTTTTGGAGGAACATTTGCAATATGTCCTCTTCATACATATACATGTTAAATGTGTTAAGTTGTAGGTTTTATTTTTATTTGATGACTAAAGACTTCAAATCAATCATAATTACTGTACATCAGTGAATCTGTTTGGTGTACGGTGTTTAGCCATGGGGTGGGTTTTGGGGGGGGGGGGGGGGGGACAAGCGGTGGGTGTGTGAGACTCAGGCTACTTTTTAAAAAAGGGGCACCTGGAGGAGCTCAGGAATCAAAGGTGAGACTGTAATGAGCGTTAGACTGGGATTAAAGTTTAAACAGAGTTTTTGTAGAAGGATAAAAGGGCGTCCAGGTCATGCGTCTGTTCAGACGGCGCTTGGGGAATTTGCTGAGGCTGCAAAAATGAATTCTGGTTTGTCAGAGATGCATGTGTGGGTTGAGTTCGTCTTTCGGTGTCGTCCTGATCCGACCCACCGAGCGCCTCGGACCGTTTGAATCCCGGTTTCCCTTTGCCCCGCCCTCCTTCCTTTGTAGGCCTGCCGTAATTGGTTGGTCTCTCGTCTCCGTAGTACGAAGAGGGTGGGGCGAACTCCGAATCCCTTTCGTCCCGTCTCCGGGTGGTCCACTGACCCCAGGAGAACTCTGTATGGAGAAAGCAGGAGATGATTACCGAGGGGATTAAATGCGATTTGCAGTATGGATTGTAAGATGCATCAGCATAAAAGTTAACGATGTGATTTAAATAAGTGTTTTTGTGTCACGATGCATCGTTAAAACCAAATTCATTGACATTTTATACACTTTTATTATATTAAATGACAAATATTATGCGACCAATACACTACAGAGACGGAGGCGTGTCCTGAGAGTCACATAGGATACAGATTAACATGGCAGAGGTAGAGCTGTAACTTCCTGCAGACAGAACGTCTAGTTTTATTTGATCTTTTCTGCACTACAAAGTCGTGTTCGTGCGTTAGAAGTGAGAAGACGCTTAAGTAAATTGATGATTTGCTGTCTGTCTGAACCGAAGAAAAGAAGGCGAATTATATGAACCATATTTAATTTACGTAGCATAATTTTTCTAATCGCACTGAATCGTAATGGGGTGAATCGTATCGTATCGGTAGATACTTCATAAGTATCTATAATGTATCGTATCGTAGGTTATGGATCGGGATGCGAATCGCATCGACCTTGGTTATGGAGTTGCACATCCCTGATCCACAGAGATCCCATGGGATCCTTTATAATCATATTCGGAATATTCGAAATCATATTTTACATACATTATATGACATGTAGTCAGACGCTTTTTCCGACTGTCCAACATGCAAACAGAAATAGAATCTAAAAAGGAATAAAACTATAAAGTACAACTATAGTATAAAATATAAGTCAAAAAAAATATACTATAAAATATCTGTACAAAAATACGACAGAAATGTGTGTATGTGGATAAAAAGCGAATTTGAAAACAACAAAAAAATAACGAGGATCTGCTTTAAATCTGCTACAATCAGAAAACATAAATGGCGTATAATATTTACGAGGGTTGATCAAGTTACCTTTTCCTCTGTCCCACTCTCTGACGTGCGGCGCTCCCGGCCTCGAGTCTTTCCTTTCCTGGATTTCGACCTCCACCTTTTTGACAGCAGCTTCAGCAGGAGGTGGAGTTTCGATCACGTCCTCAGGCACGTCCTGGTCCTCTTTCACAGAAGCTGAAGCACATCAGCAGACATTAGTGTGACTCGAGAAAAAAACAAAACAAACAAAACAGTAGGATAAGAATCCCGGTTTTCTGATCTACCTTCTTCCTCGTTCTCCTCAGCTCCCGGCTCCATCTTGCTCTTCTTCATCTTCCTCATTCTTATTTTCGCCAGCCGAGCCTCGAGCACAGATTTCCGCTTCTCCTTCAGGTGCTCTCGCTTGGTGCGTTGCTCCGCGGTCTACACAGAGGGTCAGAAGCATCCTGAGGTTCTGATATGTAAATGCTCGCGTGGCAGACGGAACGGAGAACGCGAGCAGACACGCTGATCTATCGTCACGTTTTCATAGATAAAAAAAATAAAAGTCTGTCTCTTTTCTTTCTCGATGATCAGTACTATGTGATCTGAGACCTGTCTTTATTCCATGAATATTAAATTATTCCTAATCGTCTATTTTCTTTATTTCATAGCGTTTCTATCTGCAACAGCTTTAACCAATCAGATTGCGGCTTGCTAACTCCGAGGCCCCCTAGCAGGCGTCCGATAAATGATGCACTAACGAGAGCCGTGAGTATCTCACCTGGTCTCTCAGCATGTCCAGGGTCTCTCGCTGTTTTTTGCGCTGGTCTTCTTCATGAGAAAAAGCGTAATATCCAACACCCAGGTCTCTGGCCTCTAAATCACACACACACACACACACACACACACACACACACACACACACACACACACACACACACACACACACACACACACAATTTATACAAAAAACAATAAAAACATTTTTAAAACACTACCATTATTCATAGTCTGAGGGACACCTGACTCTTTCCAGTCATATGTGGATCTTAGAAAAACTTCTACCACATATTTGAAGGCACACAATTCTACAGGATGCAGAAGCATCCTTCACTTGAACTTGGAGACTCAAACCTGTTCCAGCATGGCAATGTCCCTGTGCACAAAGTCAGCTCCATGAAGATCTGCCTCTCACCTTGATCTCGGATGTTCTCGTAGTGAATGGGTCCTACAGGTCTCTTCATCTGCTCTTCTTCCTCCCTCTCCCACTGCTCTCTCTGCATCTCTCGCCTCATGTCATCGGACAACAGAGTCCTGTCAGCTCCGACCGCTCTACACACACACACACACACACACACACACACACACACACACACACACACACACAGAGTGTATATAGTGTATATGTTACACAAGCCTGTAGAATAAATGAGAATGGAGAATGAAGGGTCTGTACCGTTTGCCCTGTAAATCCTGATCCATTTTCTGAAACTGAGGTAAATCTTTCCTTAAACACTTCCTCGATCGACCCAGCGCATCCACATAATCCACCCTGAGAGAGAGAGAGAGAGAGAGAGAGAGAGAGAGAGAGAGAGAGAGAGAGAGAGAGAGAGAGAGAGAGAGAGAGAGAGAGAGAGAGAGAGAGAGAGAGAGAGAGAGAGAGAGAGAGACACACAAACAAAGAGACAAAGGTGAGAAAGAAATGGACAGACAGACAAAGAGAGAAATAAAAAGAAAGAATCAGAGTGAGGGCAAAGAAAGAAAGAATTAAAAGATATGTAAGCAAAACAAAAAGAAATATGAAACAAAAAAAAAGAAAGAATGAAAGTAAAAAAGAAAAGATATGGAAGAGGATGACAGACACAAACAGAAAGAGAAAAAGAGATGAGCAGAAAAAAAGAGAGATGTGGAAAGAGTTAAAGAGGCACAGAGAGAGAGAGAGAGAGAGAGAGAGAGAGAGAGAGAGAGAGAGAGAGAGAGAGAGAGAGAGAGAGAGATACAGACAGACAGACAGACAGACAGACAGACAGACAGATAGATAAAGACAGACAGACAGACAGATAGACAGAGCTAAAGAGAGAGACACACAGACAGATAGACAGTCTGACAGATAGAAAGACAGACAGACAGACAGACAGACAGACAGACAGACAGATAGAGAGATAAACAGACATACAGTAGAAGAGATAGATAGATATACAGACAGATGGAGAGATAGTGCAGTTCTCAGGCTGTACCATTCCTCCTCAGCGCTCTGGGGAGGGGGGATGGCGATGCGCACGTCTAATCCTTCTCCGTCTCTGTCTCTGTCTCCTGGCTCCGCCCCTCTGTTCTGCCCCGCCCTCTTTTGATCGATTATCTTCTGGGTGAAGTCCACCAGGTAGAGATCTTCTGTCTCCTCGTCTACAGCATCAGAACAAAAACTCTTTCACTCCACTGTTCACTGTTTATTAAAAACCCCCACACTCCACAATTCCCTCATCACTCCTGAACACAAAATTTCCAGACCTGGAAAATCGCCTTTGGTCATCTGCTCGTAGAGGCGCGCTTTCTCCTCCAGCTTCTGCCTGAAAGATTGAAAGCAATCAAACATCTCGAGCATGGAGAAGAACACGGTAAGTGAGAATTTCCTCTGTTGATTTCCACATCGGCGCCTCTTTTTTCTTATGTCTCACCTCGATTTGTCCAAGTTTTGCTCCTCCTCTGCCGTTTTCTCGACATCCTTCTGAGCACGTGCAGTCACGCCTTGGTTCTGTTTACTCCACACACTGGGTTTCTACACACCACACATCATATACATCCATGAAGCAACAAGAATATAACCAACACGTTCGATCTGTTTTTATTGGTGTAGATTTACTGCTCCTGTACCTTTGTGTTACTGCTGCTGTGTGGTTTGGAGGCACTTCCTGTATCCTGGGTCAGTTTTTCCTGCTTGAACGCCTCCTGCTTCCTGTACAACTCTGCTTTCAAATCCACCAGCTGGAAAAAACACACATACATTATACACTTATACAGTATGTACCGCTGTACACGGTGTAACTGCGCAAAGCCACACGTCCTATCAATCAGGTAAACGTGAGGGGTGTACTTACTTTTGTGAGATACTGTATATACAATTTAGAGAGTAACAGCTCCAAATGATTACTGAAAGTAAGAGAGGAAGAGATGAACGGAGAGAAAGAAAGTGAGTGTGAGAGAGGGAAAGAAAATAAGGCAGAGAGAAAGACAGAGCGTGTGAAAGAAAGAGAAAGAAAGAGAGAAAGGCAGAGAGACAAAAAGAAAGAAGAGAGCGTGTGAGAGCAAGAGAAAGAAGAAAGCGAGAGAGAAGAGAACGAGAAAGACAAAAAAAGACAGAGAGAGAAACGGGTATACAAAGAGATAGACAGGCAACTATGCCTAGATAGATAGACAGATAGACAGACAGACAGACAGACAGACAGACAAAGACAGACAGATAGAGAGAGAGAGAGACACACAGACAGACAGATAGAGACCGACAGACAAAGAAAGAGAGATACAGACAGACAGACAAAGAGAGAGAGATACAGACAGACATATATATATATATATATATATATAGAGAGAGAGAGAGATAGACAGATAGACAGATAAAGACAGACAGACAAACAGACAGACAAATAGAAAGAGATACAGACAGACAGACACAGACAGACAGAAAGAGACACAGACAGACAGATAGACAGACAGACAGATAGACAAAGACAGACAGATAGAGAGAGAGAGAGACACAGACCGACAGACAGACAGACAAATAGAGAGAGATGCAGACAGACAGACAGATAGAGAGAGACAGACAGAAAGACAGACAGACAGCGAGAGAGAGAGAGAGAGAGAGAGAGAGAGAGAGAGAGAGAGAGAGAGAGAGAGAGAGATACAGAGAGAGACACAGACAGATAGAGACAAACAGACAGACAGACAGATAGAGAGACACAGACAGATAGAGACAAACAGACAGACAGACAGACAGACAGACAGACAGATAGATAGATAGATAGATAGATAGATAGATAGATAGATAGATAGATAGATAGATAGATAGAGAAAGAGACACAGACAGACAGATATAGATAGACAGACAGAGACAGATAGATACAGACAGAGACAGACACACAGAAAGACAGACAGAGACAGACAAACAAACAGTGGACAAACGGATAGATAGACAGACAAACAGTAGACAGACAGATAGACAGACAGACAAATAATTAGACAGAGACGATAAATAGATAGACAGAGACCGACATATACAGACAAAGACAGACAGACAGACAGACGGATAGATAGACAGACAGCCTGACAGACGGATAGATAGATAGATAGATAGATAGATAGATAGATAGATAGATAGATAGATAGATAGATAGATAGATAGATGTTCTTGTACTGTGTAGTCAGTTTGGGTGATTTTGTGGTTTATGGATGAACTCTGTTTCTCTCTGAATTCTACAGAACATCACTGAAATGACTATAACATTAATAGTAATAAAACAGTAATAAAATATAACACGTTTAACATGAGTACATTTTAATTTGACCCTAAAACGTGTTTAAACTGCGCTGAAATGTTGTGAATTTATTCACTTTGGCTTTAATTGTAAACAAAGTTGAAAATCCAGATCCCCCCTCTGCTATCTGTTAGCATGTGAGCTAATTAGAGATCAATAACGAGCTTTTCATGTACAAATCACGGAATAAGATCGTGTGTAAAAACCCACCGATGACGCCGTGACGTTGTATTGTTTTTTCTTTTTATCCATTTTAAACAGGTTTATAAGAGAGCGCCAGGGATTTCACGAATCAGCTCCTTCTTCTTCTTCTTTATAAGCCCATTCTCCTCTTCCTCGTCTTCAATGGCCCTCTGGCGTATGGGGGAAAAAAAGCAGTATATAGCATTACTGCCACCTAGTGGATTGGAGAACAGAGCGCTCATTAGAGGTGCAAATTTATGCTTTATTTTGCTGAATCTGATTAAACTCATTCGGGAAGTTTAGATCGTTTTATTTCATGCTTATTGTTTGATCCTGACTACAATGCATTGTTCTATTTCATGTTTTTGTATCATCTATAGTGATTAACCGAAGATCAGATGCCGGATGCTCGATTCTTCTTGATGGCTGCAGCCTCTTTCTGTTTATTACAGACTTTTTATCCTGTATTTAGTTGCTTTGAGGTGTTGTATAAATCTGTTCTCTGTATCATTTCCTCCTGCCACTTTCTCTTTAATAAACTCATATGTGGTTCTTCCCCATACTGTTACCACAAAGGCACACAATTGTATCATATGTCTTTGGATGCTGTAGCATGAACAGTGGTAGGGGATGGAGGGATGAGAGGAACAGTGGTAGGGGATAGAGGGATAAGTGAAACAGTGGTAGGTGATGGAGGGATGAGAGGAACAGTGGTAGGGGATGGAGGGATGAGAGGAACAGTGGTATATTATAGAGGGATGAGAGAAACAGTGGTAGGGGATAGAGGGATGAGAGGAACAGTGGTATATTATAGAGGGATGAGAGGAACAGTGATAGGGGATGGAGGGATGAGAGGAACAGTGGTATATTATGGAG
>NC_139575.1:4719995-4732495 GCF_946808225.1 Silurus aristotelis
CCCTATTAGGGACCGAATGTCCCCAGATAGTAATATTTGATCGTTTTGATTTCTCTGCTTATATGAGTGTATGTATATATATATATATATATATATATATATATATATATATATATATATATATATATATATATATATATATAATTAATGATGATGAAAGTGTTTCAGATAGATGTGTTTGTGTACGAGTTTCAGAATCGTGGAGACCGAAAGCCACCTCGAGTGGGACGGAGGACTGCAGCTGAACTCGAGCCTCCTCCTCCCTCTGGAGAGAAGATCATGGTAAGGAAACATTCAGGCAAGAAACGAAGCGAAGAACCAAACAAATGAATAAAAATAAAATCGTCGTCAAAGTGACACATTTAAATAAGATGAAGAAATCAGTTCCATGTAAAGCAGCCAGTGGTGGACTGTAATGATGTAAATGTAATTCGTTACTGTACTTAAAGAGTTTTTTTACCTGTCCGTACTTTACTGAAATATTTTCATTTGAGGAGAATTTCACTGTAACTTCACTACATTTTTTATTTATGAGGATAAAAATGTAACGCAGCGAGTCACCAATCAGGATCGAGCGCTCGATCTGTTCTACACGTGTTCTAAATGGCGTTTGGTGTATCTACTGATCACCAACATACAGTTCAGCATCAGTTCAACAGAACATTTAGAGAGGAATAAATGATGAAGAAACTCCAGACTCGAACTCACCACAACACACGTGGGATTATTTGTGCGATTTTGATTTGAAGTAGTTGAAAAGAAGGTTTTGAGTTCATGATGATTGTAATAGAAATCAATCAGTGTTTGAGTCGTTATCATTCTATTAATAGATCAGTGTGCTGAGAGTCACATTCGAGTCTTTACACATTAACTGAGGTGATTGAAGTAAAGAATCTTGTGATAAAAATGATAATAGGAACATTAGAGTTATAATAAATCAGTACTTTGGACACTTAAGTACATTTGAAGGCAAATACATTTGTTCTTTTACACATCTGGAGTCACATTTTACCTTCTGTATCTCTACTTTTACTCATCTACATGCTTTGTGTTCTTCATCCACCATTGAAACCAGATAGCGATAATGATGATGATGCTAATTCATGCTGTTTGCTCATCTTCTGAGATTCTTACACACCAGTAGATCTCTAGAGTTTAGTGGTGGGAGGAAAAAAACCCATCATCATCATCATCAATAATCACTCCAATCTGGTTTACATGGCACAGATTTCATCATCTTATCCATGTGTCACTTTAAAGACGGTCCCTAACCCACAACACATTCTCCAGCTAGCTTTATTTTGAGTTTTGGTGTTTGAATTATTGACTGAATTAAAGGTTAAAATAACCCCCCTTTACGACCAGACTGAGCAGAAATGTATCTCGACGTATTCTAAATTTCAATATCTCTTAACGCTGTATCACTTGTTCACACTGAACGGAAATCACGATTCTCAGATTTCTGTCCATAATAGAAATCGTATAATCGCGTGTTATAGCTGAATATCAATAGTGTTTTTGTCACATTGAAATGAAAAACATTCTACATTACATAGTTGCAGATGAGTGCAAAAGTTTGCACTCCCTTTTTAATGGCTAAAGCGATCGCGGTTATCTCTGTATAATAAACATGATGCAAAATGGAGGCGACTATTTCTGTTCCAAGGTTCACAGGGCAGCTTGGTAATGCTGGAGAAATGACATGAAGAAAGATGTGTGAATTTGTACAGGATTCATTTGTTCATCCTTAGTAACAACCTGATCAGGATCATGTTGATGCGTTAAAGCTGCTGTTCATATTTTAGGAGAGAAATAACTTGATCATATCTAACTGTACGTGTGATATTCCTAATCATCATGTCCCACTCAATCTGAGAGCAGAATTCTCAGGCAGTGATTTGTGAGCTGATCGTTTTTCTCTTTGCTCTTCGTCTCGATACACTTTTTGAGAATCGCTCTGCAGGCCAGCGCACCGTTCCAGCTGGCCGTGTCTCTCAGTGAGACCGAGTACGAGGAGTACGGTCCTGTGCTGCACAAGATGTTATTGGATGTCCTGGGTGATCCACCAGCTTGGGGTGAGTTCTAATGGCTCACACGCTCTTCAGAAGTGATTCTGACACCCTGAACTTGTGTTTTCTGTTTGTTTTAGACGGAGCGAACTAACAGCAACTGAAAGGATCCTGATTCTTAACATTCGTGTTTATAATGACTGGAATGTGAATAAAATGAAAAAATGAAGTGGTTATCCTTTTCTGTGAGTTCCCCCCAGCCTGTTGTGAGCAGGGTTGCCAGGTTCTGCAAATCAAAATCTGCACAGTAAACATACTGCGCATCCCAAATCTTTTCATGCAAATTGAAAGTTGTAATTCCCGAAAACTGGCAACCCTTCTGCTAGTCGTCATTGTTGTAGATGGTGTTTACAGTAGAAACTTTGCAACACATGCAGCTTTTTATTTGCTTCATCCAGAACAGAGTCTCAAACAGGGACAACAAAATACGAAATAAAATCAATATTTAAATAAATTACGACTTAATCTGTGGAAAAAAACAAACCTCCTGATACTCTCACAAATTAGTTTATGAACATAAAAAAAATAAAATAAACAAAATAAAAACCTGTCAATGATTTGACCTGAAGTGGCATTCTAGCGCTAAAACCTAGAAGGTCCCACCTCATATTCCTCATCTAAGTTATAGACATTTAAATTTTTTTTTAAGAAATGCATCAAATCTCTCAAAATTTGTGTTTAAATCCATGTTAGTGTGTACAATAACTAATATATTGGTCCTGTTGCCTTTCTTATACATCAGGCCTAATGAACTCCAGTTTTATATGAGCAGGGTTGCCAGGTTCTGCATAATTTATCCGCATGCAACCCGGAATTGCATCCATTTAAAGCCCCTCCTCCAAAACCCCCCCACAAAGAGAACTAATATCAAAACAGGAAAACTTTAAAACATCAAATATAATAATGTGTAAATGCAACCTAAAAAAAAACGAACATGTCTCCGATAATGTAGGAAAAAAAATCTACCATTTTAATCATTCCAATAAAAATATTTAGAGAGTCGACAGATAGTTCCTTAGTTGGAGGGTGGAGGTTTCACACTCCGTAGATGTGTGTGGTGTTCTGGCGGACCGTTTGGAGCACGGTGGAGAAGCGCTCTCCCTTTAGCACGCTGATTTCCTGTAAGGTGTGTAAGGCCATCCCGGGGTGAGAAAACCTACACACGGATGGAGGTACCTGCAAGTGGTAAACAAACAAACAAACAAACATTCACTGTAGCAACTTTTTAATACGGTTTATTCCCCCTGTGAAGTGTTAGAATGATCTCCACTCTTCTGGGAGGGCTTTCCACTGCATTGTGGGATATGAATTGGTCTGCATTTGTTTTCCATCGTCTACAAGTGTGTTACTGAACCTATTAGGGTTTCACAAGTCAGTGCACTCTCTCAGTGCCGGTCCCAAACCTGGATAAACGGGGAGGGTTTCGTTAGAAAGGCATCCAGCATAGAACATGTGCCAAATAAAATATGTGCTTCACTGGTGTTGGAGTTTTTAACCAGGTTTTTCAACAGGATTTTGGAAGGTGAGAAGATGCCTGAGGAATGGAGAAGGAGTGTGCTGGTACTGATCTTTAAGCATAAGGGAGATGTACAGACCTGCAGTAACTACAGGGGAATTAAGTTGATCAGTCACACCCTGACGTTATGGGAAAGAGAAGTGGAAGCCAGGCTGAGAGAAGAGGTGACCATCTGTGAGCAACAGTATGGTTTCATGCCAAGGAAGAGCACAACAGACGCATTATTTGCTTTGAGAATGTTGATGGAGAAGTATAGAGAAGGACAGAAGGAGTTGCAATGTGTATTTGTGGATTTAGAGAAAGCATATGACAGGGTGAAGAGAAGAGTTGTGGTACTGTATGAGGAAGTCAGGTGTGTCAGAGAAGTATGTGAGGGTGGTGCAGGACATGTATGAGGACAGTGTGACAGCAGTGAAGTGTGCAGTAGGAACGACAGACTGGTTCAAGGTGGAGGTTGGACTGCATCAAGGATCGGCTCTGAGCCCTTTCTTGTTTGCACTGATGATAGGCAGGTTGACGAACGAGGTCAGACAGGATTCTCTGTGGACTATGTAAGACAGAGTACATGTGTGTGAATGAGATGGAGGGCAGTGAAGGTGCGGTTGCAGGGAGAAGCGGAGGAGTTCAGGTACCTGGGGTCAACAGTGCAAAGTAATGGAGAGTGTGTTAGAAAAGTGAAGAAAAGAGTGCAGGCAGGGTGGAGAAGAGTGATAGCAGAAGTGATCTGTGATAGAAGAGTATCTGTGAGAGTGAAAGGGAAAGTTTATAGGACTGTGGTGAGACCTGAGATGTTGTATGGATTAGAGACAGTGGCATTGAGTAAAAGACAGGAGGTGGAGCAGGAGGTAGCAGAGCTGAAGATGTTGAGGTTTTCGTTGGGAGTGACGACAATGAACAGTTTTAGAAACTAGTTTATTAGAGGGACAGCGCATGTAGGACGTTTTAGAGACAAGGTGAGGGAGGCGAGATTATGCATTTTAAAATGCCTTTAGAATGATCACAAGTTTAAACTGATGTGGGCAGAAAATATGTTCTTTTATATAATTTCTTACAATTAAAACAATCACATGTAATGTTCTGTTTTTCCTCTAAAAATGTAAATATTAAAAGCAAATAAAATATATAAAAACATTTATATTATATTTATTATAATCTAAAAATATTGATTTAATTTGCTTGGTAACAGCGCCTTGCTCAAGGGCCCAGCAGTGGTCGCGTAGTGGTGGTGGTTCGATTTGAACCCACGACCTTCTAAACAGAAATCTACCTATCTAAATAAATCCAGCGTAACCACTCGTAGTTCCAGTGAAAGGAAAGTGTTATCCTACAAAGCATTTGTGAGGACAGTTTGGAATAAAATGTGTAATAAAACTACATGCGCAGTTCCATTTCCATGCGATATTTGGATTTTAAATCGTTAAATAATTTACATTTCTTGATTAATGTCGCTCGCCGACTGCAGGAAAAAAAACCCAAAAGAATTTAGGCGTTTATATGGGAGGTGGAAGCTCATTGGCTAAGATGTCGGACTTAGAGACGCAAGTCCAAGCTGCCGCTGCAGGATCCCTGAGAAAGTCCCTCAGCCCTCAAGTGCTCAGTTGCAAAAATGCGAATAAGGATTTGTAATAAATGCTATAATTGTAAATGATTAAGAAAGGGAGACTCAGACAGACGGTGAGAGACAGATGCTCAGACAAGCAGACATTAGATTCAACAATCATTGTGCAAAGTATATGTACAGACGCTCAGACAGACAGCGAGACCCAGACGCTCAGACAGACAGCGAGACCCAGACGCTCAGACAGACAGCGAGACCCAGACGCTCAGACAGACAGCGAGACCCAGACGCTCAGACAGACAGTATGAAAGACACTCATACACTTTTTTGTTTTAAAGAATAAAGAAAAGAAAAAAGTGTTCTATAATTCCTCGCTGTAGGCTGATTGTATTTTAAGTATGTAATGTAGTGAACCAGTGTTGATTTATTTCTTGATAGAGACTCAAAGCACTTTTGTATGTTGCTCTGGATAAGGGCTTCTTCTAAATGCTGTAAATGTGGTAATTCTGATTGATCCGTCAACATGACTATTAATAAGATCGGAACCTGTCTGGGTCGGAAGTAGGGTGCGTCGGTTTCCAGCAGAATCCGCTCCAGTGGAATTTTCCTGACAGCATCTCGGGCCTCCGCGGCTTTAGGGTTCGTGACCAACGCCGTAAAACCCACGCACAGGTTCGAGAATTCGTTCAGGAACGGCTCGATGACAGAGTAATTGTTAGTGAAACAGTGTCTGTAACAAACAAACAAACCAAAACATTCTATTCAATTCAACTTTATTAGCTGAGTGCTTTTCATAACAGACATGCAGCTTTACAGGGACAAAGTTTATTATTATTATTATTATTATTATTATTTAGACCCCTCCCCTTCAGGTGGCCTTATTTAGGCCCCTCCCCTTTAGGGGGCTCATTAAGTCCTCAATAAGACGGCGTTTTCAGTTAACAAAAACGTAGCTATTTGAAAACGCTCTTCAAAGTGGATACTTTTAAAAACACGTTTTTTAAAGACGTAAAGTAAATACACGGCAGGGGGAAATGATGAATGCATGTGATTGATGAATGTGCAGGACAGAACTGAAATTGCTTTTAATCTGCTTGTTTTAACCAAAATGATCTGTTATAGGCTCACCTGCAAATTTTGTAAATTCCCTTTTTATTCCCATTAATTCCCAGTCCCATTAATTCCCAGTCTTTCCAGTCTTGAAAATTCCCAGGATTTTATACCTGTGTATCTTGTAGTCATGGGGAACGCACTTCTTCATAATGTCAAGCAAATCGTCATCAGCGTCCCGGCAGTGTATAACAAGCGGCTTTCCCAAAGACACGGCCAAACGCAGCTGCCGCTCAAACACCTGCACACACACACACACATACACACACACACACACACAATCAGTGGTTTGTCAGTTTCTTCAATGGAGAGAATTACAGATTAGTTGAACATGTTCTTTTTGGGGAAAAAAAACGAATGAATAAATAAATAAACAAGATAACATGATTTTCTCCACCATCACCCTCAGGTCTACCTCCTTCTGTGTCCTGAGGCTGACCGAATTCTTATGCGAGTAATCCAGGCCGATTTCTCCAAACGCTACAGTCTTGGGGTGACGCATGGCTCCCATGATGCTTTGCTCATGGGCGGAGTTGTACTCCTGGGCGAAGTGAGGGTGGCACCCGAAAGCACCCCAGACCAACTCCTCTTCTATGAGCTGTTCCCAGATGCGGTCCTTCAGCGTGATCCTGGGATTGCAGAAGTCGGTTATGCAGCCGTGAAACTCCGCGGGAAAGGTGCTCCGAAATTTCAGACGGAAGCTCCGGAAGCTTCCGTGGAAGCCCATCTTCCCGTACAGCATATCCAGGTGACAGTGTGTGTCGATGAAGCCCAAGGAGTTGGAATCCGACAACCAGAGAGGTGCTGAGCCTTCGGATCTCCTGCGAGCGGTGAGATCTTCTGTGAGGGACGTCGTTTCTCCGTGGAGCATGTGTGAGGATTGGTGTCTAGACGGTGGTGAGAACTCATGAAGCTGGTTTGGAGGCGGGGCAGACGAGACTGAAGATGAAGGACTATGGAGATGCAAACTCCTGCTGGTGGAAGAGATGCCCTCCCTCCATGAGCTCCAAAATGAAGTGGAGTGTAAGTGGGGTGTTATATTCCAGGACACACCAAATGAAGTTTGTGGGGTCAGTGTGATTGTAGAAGGTGAAGCTTCACCATCCAGGCTGCACGCAATCGCTCGCTCTTCACACTCCTGTGAGAACCCGACAGGATCTTCAGCTTCTGAAGAACCAGGAGAGTTGCTGGCTTTCAGGACCACGCACTGTGAATGGAGATAAACCGATCATCAGCAGGTGGACTTTAATTGGACCGCTGTGATCTCCAGGACATCGTTAAATGCTGTTCCATAGCTAGTGACTATCAAAGAATTACATATTGTGCCTTTACTGTCAATCTACAATTACTATGTGTTTATTTATCCACATTTATTAACCAATCTAACTGGACCTTCTCCTGCTTACCCTGGTGTGGGTTTCCACTGTGTTCTCTTCTTCCTCAGTGTCTATAAAGACGAGTGAAGCCTGTGTGCGCTCCTCTGCCTGGACACACACAGAAGCAGGTTTCTCGCTGAATGAGCAGCAGCTGTGCTCCGTGTTTCTCTCAGGTTCTTGTTCAACAGTGAGGGGTTCTACAGAACCCTTCCAGGAGTGTGTCCTCTTGGTATCGGCACCATCCTTAGAGGGGGCCGACTTCCTCTGTCTGTTCCCGAGAGCAGCACTCAGGGCTCGCATGTAGATGACTTTTGAACCATCCTCTGGAGTTCTGGTTTGTCGCTTCCCACCAAAAGTGGACGATGGTGGTGGACATTCTAACTCTGGGTCCTGCCAAACACACACAAACAGACACACACAGACACACACTAATGAGTCTGTGTGGCCTAAAGGAAAAAGGCATAAATAAGAACACCCAAAGGGGAGGGGCCTAAATAAGAACACCCAAAGGAGAGGGGCCCTAAATAAGACCACCTACAGGGGAGGGCTCTAAATAAGACCAACTTCAGGGGAGGGCTATAAATAAGACCAACTTCAGGGGAGGGCTCTAAATAAGACCACCTACAGGGGAGGGCTCTAAATAAGACCAACTTCAGGGGAGGGCTCTAAATAAGACCAACTTCAGGGGAGGGCTCTAAATAAGACCACCTACAGGGGAGGGCTCTAAATAAGACCACCCACAGGGGAGGGCTCTAAATAAGACCACCCACAGGGGAGGGACCTAAATAAGACCACCCACAGGGGAGGGACCTAAATAAGACCACCCACAGGGGAGGGACCTAAGTAAGACCACCCACAGGGGAGGGACCTAAGTAAGACCACCCACAGGGAAGGGACCTAAGTAAGACCACCCACAGGGAAGGGACCTAAGTAAGACCACCCACAGGGAAGGGACCTAAGTAAGACCACCCACAGGGAAGGGACCTAAGTAAGACCACCCACAGGGAAGGGACCTAAGTAAGACCACCCACAGGGAAGGGACCTAAGTAAGACCACCCACAGGGAAGGGACCTAAGTAAGACCACCCACAGGGAAGGGACCTAAGTAAGACCACCTACAGGGGATGGGCCTAAGTAAGACCACCTACAGGGGATGGGCCTAAGTAAGACCACCTACAGGGGAGGGCTCTAAATAAGAACACCTACAGGGGAGGGGCCTAAATAAGAACACCTACAGGGGAGGGGCCTAAATAAGAACACCTACAGGGGAGGGGCCTAAATAAGAACACCTACAGGGGAGGGGCCTAAATAAGAACACCTACAGGGGAGGGGCCTAAATAAGAACACCTCGTCCTTACTCGATCTAGAAAATACGACCACATCACCCGTGTTTTATTCAGTCTGCAAGTCTTCCAATTAAATCTCGCCTTCCAAATAAAGCACTGAACGGTGTCACGCCACAGTGTTTGAGAGAACCTTTGATAAATTATGATCCTCCACACTTACTTAGATCAAAAGGTGCAGGATGTTTGTTGATACCTAAAATAATGTAGTCTACAGCAGGGGACAGATCTTTCTCTTATAAAACCCCACAATTATGAAACAGCCTTTTAATTAGTGTTCTGACTGAAAACACACAATGCTTACCAATCTTCATTTTCTTTCTGTCACCTCTCTTCTCTCTCTCTCTCTCTCTGTCGTGTAAACATGCCTCTGGTTTCAGTGACCAGTGTTCCTGTTCCTGCTCTTTACATTTGCCTGGTTTATGCTGACGTCCCACCTCTGGAGGGAGTCCTTCTCAATTAAAACCACTTTATGCAGCTGGGGATGGTTTCTCCGCTGAGCAACTCAAGAACTTTGAGGATTGATTCTGACTGTAATTAATATCAACTGCAGAGGCTCAGGACAGTTTGCACGAAAAGACATGCATGAGAAGTAAACTAAGAAGCCCTAAAGAGGAGGAGCCTAAATAAGAAGCCCTAAAGAGGAGGAGCCTAAATGAGAAGCCCTAAAGAGAAGGAGCCTAAATGAGAAGCCCTAAAGAGGAGGGGTCTAAATGAGAAGCCCTAAAGGGGAGGGGCCTAAATGAGAAGCCCTAAAGAGTAGGGGCCTAAATGAGAAGATCTAAAGGGGAGGGGCCTAAATGAGAAGATCTAAAGGGGAGGGGCCTAAATGAGAACCCCTAAAGAGGAGGAGCCTAAATGAGAAGATCTAGAGGGGAGGGGCCTAAATGAGAACCCCTAAAGAGGAGGAGCCTAAATGAGAAGATCTAAAGGGGAGAGGTCGAAATAAAATAAACCTAAAAGGAAAAAGGCTAAATGAAAATTCTGAGGATTTTGTTCTGCATAAAAATGTGTGAATTAAAATTGATCCTCGAATCTCCTCAAAAGAGCATCAAAAACATCCAAGTACATTTAAACCACAACTCAAGTTTTACAGAAGAGTTCAGGGCACAGATACAATCCGTTTACCTTCACGTTCTCGAACAGCCTGCAGGGTCTGCTGGACAGATGCTGTGTTTTATGGGAGTTCTGTGACAGACCAGTGCGTCTCCCCTTAGGGGTGTCCAGTTTAATGTGCTCCAGTTCTCCCAGTCCAGCTGAACCAGTGGGCGAGCTCAGGCCGGGGGACGAGGCTTCACTCGAGTCGTCGCACGCATCGCCGCTCCAGCGAGTGGGCCGGGCCGAATCCACGTCGTTCTTCTGGAACTTGGTGGGTGACACAAAAGCTGTGCGTAGCCAACTGAACTTCACCTTCGTCCTTTTGCTGGTCATGATGCTGAAGAACTAAGAAAGACAAAAACATGAGACATATTTGAGCCACAAAACCTCAATATTGACACTCAGAATCAGATCAGTACACCCCTAGTTTAATAACCTCTATTTCTAATTTTGTTTTTTTTATTATATATTTTAAGTAGAAAAGCTGGAAATGCCACTAAATGTGATCTTTTACCCAAATTAACATGGTTTGTTGTATATTTGTTATAATATTCGGTTTTAAATAGCTGCAATATACAAATAAAAATGCAGACTTGCCAGTTCCCAGGTTATTATATGCCCCATGCATTATTTTATTTTCATTTTTTTTTTTTTATAAACTAGACACATTTTGACCATTTATTAACACCAAATTTACCTTAAAACCCCAAATTGTTAAGAAAAAAGTGTGTATTTTTGTTTCATCACTCACTACCATACTTCAGCTCAGGGAGTCGATTCAGTAAAAAAAAAAAAAAGAGTCGACTCTTCAAATAAATTGCACCCATTTTATTTGTGATTCGTTAATATAAAATGGCTTTAAGATCAGTGTCTTTTTCTGATTACAAGAAAAAAAAGACTGCGTTTTAAAACAATAATGTAAAGACGAGGTGATAATTGCAGAATCGACTCTGTCGATTCGGAATCGGAGTCAACTTTATGGACGCATCAGCGAGCGCTATTAAAAGCGAATTAAAAGCATGGAACATTCCAGATTTAAGCAATTCACTTTATAATGGTGGAAATAATATTGTTGATTATTAGTAGTTATATTTTAACACAGTTACAATTAAAAACAATTGCGTTTTTAGCCGATAATGTGAAGACGAGGTGATAATTGTAGAATCGACTCTGTTGATTCGGAATCAACTTTCTGGACGCATTAGCGAGCTCTATTAAAAGCGAATTAAAAGCATGGAACATTTCAGATTCAAGCTATTCACGTTATAATGGTGAACTTAATATTGGTGATCATTCTTAGTTATATTTTAACACGGTAGGTAAGAAAAAATAGCTATAAATGATATATATATAAAACAATCTCGCTAGCAAAGCCAACACGTGCTCCGCGTAGATGCAAAATATTGAAATATGTGCAGATTTTATTCGTGATTGTATTTTAATAAGTATAACCCATCACTGGTTTAAAACAGGAACTCTTACCTCTGCTGAAAACAAAAATAACTTAATTGGCGATCTTTTGACCTTGTGGCATTTAGGGCGCAGAGTGATGCAGCGTTCACTGGCTATAGAGTTGAATTCTGTTTAACACCGCTTATATGGCAAGTTTTTAACGGCATCAATTAGTGTGGGAATCTAACATATTTAACACTGCACCTCATTAAAAAGGTTTAATTTTTATTCAATATTTTTTTATTTATTTAAGAATTTAATTCGTTCGCGTTTCCAGTGACCCAACATCCGGGTCATGCGTGCAGCGTTCACGACCACCTTGGTACATTTACGTTTTCTAAATAAAAACTTCTCACTAATGGCGCCGGAGATGTTTTTTTTTTTTTTTTTTTTACAGAACGTGGTAAAACATTTCGAATTCAATAGCTTTAAACCACACTCTATTGGAATTCGTTTCAACTCCGCCGTATTGCCTACAAGTGAAGCTCTTGTATTGAATGGGGAAAAAAAAACCTGGGAAGTCGGATTTCTCTAGACTAACTACGAAAGATTTCCAGTTCCTATATGATACGCGAACGCAGAGCAGTCGGTGTCACGTGGTGCAGGTTCGCGCGTACTGATTGGTTGGTTGTGCCCCGTCAAACATGGCGGAGGTCTGGAGTTAGCAAGGGCGGCTAATGGATCATAGTTGACGTGTATTTAGGGCTTGCGGAGTGGTGACGTGTCTTTCAAGCGCTCCGACGGCGCACCAGACCCCTCGGAGCACACCTTCTCACCGAGTCTCACACCGCGAGCACCAGCAGCAGCATCGCCATGGGCAGTGAGTAGCGTTTTTAACTCGATTTCATTTCTACAACAGCGCTGAGGCGACGGTGTAACCGCCAGGATTCTCCGCGCGTGGGGATTTCGATGCTAGTTTGTTTGCTAGCTGAACTTTCTCCAGCTAGTCTCAGATTATTTATTTCCTCTCGTGTTAAAA
>NC_139575.1:4734995-4757495 GCF_946808225.1 Silurus aristotelis
CAACCTGACAGTGCTCTTGTGCACAAAGCCAGCTTCATGAACAAATCTCCATAAGCACACTCCAAAATCTAGTGGAACATCTTTCCAAAAGAGTGGAGGTTATAATAACAGCAAATAGGGACTCAATGTGAAATGAGATGTTCATTGTTATGGTCAGGTGTCCACAAACTTTTGTTCATGTACAGAACGTGTCATGTTTATGAATCTGAATTTCCCAAAAGTATGTTGGAATAAAGATCAAATCTGTGTGTAATAAAGAATTATTGTGAACCAGCAGCAGTTTGTGCGTTTTGAGAGAAGGACATTGGTTGCAGGAGGTGAGGTTTAATCGATGTTGCTGTGAAATCTGATGCGTTCCAGGTACTCTGATGGAGTTGGGCATCTCTCCCATAGTCACCTCGGGCCTCATCATGCAACTGCTGGCTGGAGCCAAAATCATAGAGGTTGGAGACACACCAAAAGACCGAGCGCTGTTTAACGGAGCCCAGAAATGTAAGTGTGTGCAACTTTCCACCACAACCAACCTCTGATTTTTCTCAGATTTGGTTTTGATTGCGATTGCAACTCATCAGACATGATGAGGAAAAAAAACATGCACTTCCAGACACCTGAAACTGATTCAGACCCTTTCAGATTGGATTAGTTATACCAGGGGGACGTCTAATGCATTTCTTGATGAAAGCTTTTACGCCAGTACAACAGTAAAGACGGTTGCAAAACTCCGGGAATTTTCATGAAACGAGACTAGACTTGTACGATGAGAAATCAAGTTGCTCTGGATAAAGGCGTCTACCAAATTATACAAATGTAAAAACTTTCTTTTTTTAAGGCCCCCCCCCAGGCCTGGTTACCTCACCCTTATCAGTACCTGACTTTACGAATACCCTTGTGGTCACAATGAATGAGCACAAATCTTCACAAAATATAGTGGATCATCTTCCCAGAAACGTGGACCTTATTAATAAGAGTTCCCTAAATGTGGAATGGGAAGTTCTAAAGGAAAACACATCTCACATTATGCTCAGGTGTCCAAACACTTGATTTCAAATCCCAATGCTGCCATTATTGTGTTTTTAAACCCATAGCGATTGAATGCTCCGTTGTGTAAATGAGAGAATTATCATTCTTGATTAGAGCATCTACCAAACGACATGTACACCGATCAGGAATAACATTATGAGCAGTGAAGTGAAGAACACTGATTATCTCATCATGGCACCTGTTTATGGGTGGAAAAGTCAACATTTTGTCTTCAAAGTTGATGTTAGAAGCAGGAAAATTGGGCGAGCGTAAGAATTTGAGCGAGTTTGAAAAATTGTGACGTCTAGACGACGTCTAGAGCATCTTCAAAACTGCAGCTCTTGTGGGATGTTCCCGGACTGCAGTGGTCAGTATCTATCAATAGTGCTCCAAGGAAGGAACAGTGGTGAACCGGCGACAGAGGCCGAGGCTCATCGATGTACGTGGAGAGCGAAGGTCTAACAGACAAGCTTCTGGAGCTCAAACTGCTGAAGAAGTTCATGCTGTTGATGGTTGACAGATCACGACTGTTTTGGCAGCAAAAATGGGGACTGACAAAATATTTAATTCATATGAACTAATTAGTTAATTGAATATTTGTGTTTATAGTGTTCGGGATGATCATCACGATTGGCCAGGCGATAGTGTACGTGATGACCGGTATGTATGGAGACCCGTCAGAGATGGGAGCCGGGATCTGTCTCCTCATCATCATTCAGGTAAATGACACGGGACTTTTAACATCCAAAGACACACAAGAGCTTTCTTTCTTCTTGTACCCAATTTGTTTCTAGGCTTCCTTTTAATTGAATTTCTATTGGGATTTTTCACAACGCATGATCGCAGAGCAGCTTTACAGAATGCAAGAATTATAGAACGAACTGAATTAGTTTTTTTTTTATCCCCTTGATGAGCAAGCCTAGGGCAAATACCTCCTTAGCTGCAAATAAGGAAGAAAACTTGAGAGGAACTAGACTCTGAGGAAACCCATCCTCATTTGGGTGACACCAAGTGTGGATTTTTTTTTTATTTTTATTTTTTTATATAAATTATTAAAACATTACAAACACCAGGAGATTAAGAAAAATTCTACAGTCTTGTGCAACCAGGACATCCTGAGCAACTCATAGACAGGTGAAAAGACCCAACATGGCAACCATTCTATACATCAGCATGTAATTCCTTCTGGATTTCGGCTCATTGGCACCGACTTCACTATACAACGAGACGATGAGCCGAAGTGTACGTCCAAACTCTTCTAAGCGCTATTTAGAGCTCAATCATCTGGAGTGATATCTACCACGGAATGACCTGACGGGTCACCACACCAATATCCTATTGAACTGCTCTGGGATCAACTGGGCCACAAAGAAATTTCCAACTAGTGAAGAACATCTTTGCTCAAGTTTTACTAGAGGCAAAGCAAAGTATTTCAGCTGAATGTTTGGAGAAACGAACTGCCAAATGCCAAGTGTGTGTGAAGCCGTTCTTCATGCCAAGGAAGGATTTTTCAATGAAAATAACGTTGAACATCTGGACGTTTATTAGATTTGACTTGTAAAAGGAAATCTTCATACTGTTACATTACTAAGTTTGTTGCATAAAAACAAAGAGAACATGCATGTCTGAAGTCTAGGTGAAAGACCAGATGTTTCAGTGCCACTTAAATACAATGTGGTATATAGTGTGTGGACACACAACAGGTTCGAATGAGTGCATGTGTTTTTTTTGTACAGCTGTTTGTGGCCGGTCTGATCGTCCTGCTGCTGGACGAACTGCTTCAGAAAGGATATGGTTTGGGCTCCGGTATCTCCCTCTTCATCGCCACCAACATCTGTGAGACCATCGTATGGAAAGCATTCAGTCCAACGACGGTGAACACGGGCAGAGGTACACACACACACGCACACTACTGATTCACATCAATGCAACATCAATCTTGTTGGCATAAACATTTGCGATAAATTTGCGACAAATTCAGCAGGCCGATTTGGTCTCATCCTTGTTGGTGATTGTGTCCCCCCAGGCACCGAGTTTGAGGGCGCCATCATCGCCCTGTTCCACTTGCTGGCCACTAGGACTGATAAAGTGCGTGCTCTGAGAGAGGCCTTCTACAGACAGAACCTGCCCAACCTCATGAACCTCATCGCCACCATCTTTGTGTTTGCTGTGGTCATATACTTCCAGGTGAGCGAGATCTGTTCCCAAGACCTAAAATGCGATAAATAACGATCAAGCCATTAAGCAACTCTGCCTTTGTGAATCTCAGGGTTTCAGAGTTGATCTGCCAATCAAGTCTGCACGCTACCGTGGCCAATACAACACCTATCCCATCAAGCTGTTCTACACCTCGAATATTCCCATCATTCTGCAGTCTGCACTGGTGTCCAACCTCTACGTCATCTCTCAGATGCTTTCCACTCGATTCAGCGGCAACTTCCTGGTTAACCTGCTGGGAACCTGGTCTGTAAGTAACATAGAGAAATAAACTGGTATTTTTTAAATGTATTTCTTCTTTGACCTACTTTGAGCTACGTGAAGATCTACTTTACATGGGTTGGAGTGGAATGGCAGTGGTCAATAAGATGTTTAAGAGTGGAGGAAGGTGCACACAGGTGGACTATGTTCTATGTAGGGGATGCAACCTGAAGGAGATTGGAGACTGTAAGGTGTTGGCAGGGGAAAGTAAAGCTAGACAGCATCTGATGGTGGAGGTTGAGAAGAGCCTGGAGAGGTGGAGCTACGTGCTGGATGAGCGAATTGTCTGGATGTGTGAATGAGAGGGAGGGCAGTGGAGGGGTGCAGTTGCAGGGAGAAGAGGTGGAGAAGGTGGAGGAGTTCAGGTACCTGAGGTCAACAGTGCAAAGTAATGGAGAGTGTGTTAGAGATGTGAAGAAAAGAGTGCAGGCAGGGTGGAGTGGGTGGAGAAGAGTGATAGCAGAAGTGATTTGTGATAGAAGAGTATTTGTGAGAGTGAAAGGGAAAGTTTATAGGACTGTGGTGAGACCTGAGATGTTGTACGGTTTAGAGACAGTGGCATTGAGTAAAAGACAGGAGGTGGAGCTGGAGGTAGTAGAGCTGAAGATGTTGATGTCTATTGTGAGTGACGAAGATGGACAGGATTAGAAACGAGTTTATGATAGGGACAGCGCGTGTAGGAAGTTTTGAAGACAAAGTGAGGGAGGTGAGATTGAGATGGTTTGGACATGTGCAGAGGAGGGACATGGGGTATATCAGTAGGAGAATGCTGAGGATGGAGCCACCAGAAAGAAGGAAAAGAGGAAGACCAAGGAGGAGGTTTATGGATGTGGTGAGGGAAGACATGCAGGTAGTTGGTTTGAAAGAAGCAGATGTAGAGGACAGGGGGGTATGGAGACAGACGATCCACTTTGGAAACCCCTAACGGGAGCAGCCGAAAGAAGAGGGAGTGGAAGATCTCTGCACCACAGGCCTCCTCAACCACATCAGTACCCGACTTAACTAACACCCATGTGGCTGAATGAATCCCACAAAAATCTTCACAAACACACACTAACATCTAGTGGACTGTTAGCGAGGTTGGATCGTACTTGTCGATTAACCGTTTAATCAACCTCTTTAAAAAAAAAAAAATCCTGGATATAAAAAAAAACCACAAATCTGTGAAGTTGTCTTTCGACTGCTCCCGTTAGGGGTCTCCGCAGCAGATCATCTGCCTCATACCGTTCACAAATAACATTTTAATAAATAATAAATTAATAATAAAAACAATTACATACAAAATGAATCAAGACATTTAAGTAACAAACCCAATTGAAATCCACATTTAAACTGATTCACCTCTAGAGGCCACTCTCGTACTGTATAATAACCGCAGACTCAGTCGGTCCAGCAACAGACGCAACCAGGAAAAACTGTCAGATGATTTGGTCAATCTCGCAGCAATGGGGAGTGAATGTGGAATGTGATGTTCAAAAGGCCAATCTTATTCTCAGTGTCTCATACTTTGTCCTCACGGTGTATATTTATAGTCTTGATGCTGTAAAAACATTTTGTATGTTTCCAAAAAAAAAAGCTGAATGGAGTAAGAGCAGTTGAAGTTGCCTTCGAAACAGACTTTTTAAATTTTTTATTTGTTATAATAATTTCTCTGTTTTAATAGGACGCAACAACCGGTGGACCTGCTCGCGCCTACCCAGTCGGTGGTCTGTGTTACTACCTCTCTCCTCCGGAATCGTTCGGCTCGGTGTTAGACGATCCGGTCCACGCAGTCATCTACATCGTCTTCATGCTGGGCTCCTGCGCGTTCTTCTCCAAAACGTGGATCGAGGTTTCTGGGTCATCTGCCAAAGACGTATGCTTCAGTTAAATTCTTCAAAACAAAACAAAAAACCAAATTATTTTATTATGCACTTTTTCAAGGCATGTTATGAGATGACCTGTTTCGTGTTTCAGGTGGCTAAACAGCTTAAAGAGCAGCAGATGGTGATGAGAGGACACCGAGAGACGTCCATGGTGCACGAACTTAACAGGTCTGAGTCAATCATTGTTATATATACACATGTGCATCTCCATAATTGAGGACGGTGATATCTTTGGTCAGGATTTTATTTTCTCCGCTGAATTGAACGTGTGTGTGTGTGTGTGTGTGTGTGTGTGTGTGTAGATACATCCCTACGGCGGCCGCGTTCGGCGGCCTATGCATCGGCGGTCTCTCTGTCATGGCCGACTTCCTGGGAGCGATCGGCTCAGGGACTGGGATCTTGCTGGCCGTCACAATCATCTACCAATATTTTGAGATTTTCGTGAAAGAGCAGAGCGAAATGGGCAGCATGGGGGCGCTACTCTTCTAATCCTCTTGCAAACCCGCAGGCGAACCTGCGAGACGCACCCTAATCACCCCTTTTATTATTTTTTTTATGAGTGTTATTCCTTTTATTTTATAGCTGCGTCGGCACAGTGAGGTGAAGTGGTCCATTCTGAACGGCCCGGTTTGGCTTGCCCGGGGAGAGGGAGATATTTATGGAGTGATGAGTAAAGCTAGACTCTGTGAGCTCTGACGATAGTCGATGGGTAAAACCATTTACCCCCACACACCTCCCCCCCCCCTTTCTTTCTTTTTTTTTTCTTCCTTCCTTCCTTCTCTCCTTCGTACCCCCAGCTTGCTGTTCGACTGTATTCAGTATAGCGATGGCAGTGCTCACTTCTCAGTCATGCTCGGCCTCTCATGTAAAAGTGTCACGCGGGTTCTCCGCCACGTTTTCTTCCTTCCTTCCAGGCCGCTCTTAGTATGACGCCACAGGAAAATCCACACACTCGCAGGTTTCTAATCATTATTATTATTATTACTATTATTACTATTATTACAAAAAAGCTGTCAAATCCAACCGTATGCATTTCGAGGAGTTTTTTTTTTAAAGGTAGTGTTATCCAGGCTTGAAGCTGTCTACAGATATAGTTCAATCATCCACGGACAAACCCTTCGTTTTTTTTTTGTTTGTTTTGTTTTGTTTTCCTCCCGACTTTGTCTGTATATATGACGAAATGTGCCACCACATTTTTTCAATATGTATAAAGAAATGCTCAACCATTCGTCTTTTGGGGGGGGGGAAAAAAGTGCTCATTCTCAATAAAAGCTCTTTTTTGTGTAAAGTCTTTTATACGCTCGTGTTTCTGTTGTTTCAGGTATTGTGGTGAAAATAAGCTGTAAAGTTTTGTCATTTTTTTTTATGTCGTAGTGGAATTCATTCGACGCGTTGTTGGGAAGCTGGGGACAATTTGCAGGTTCAGCTATTAAACAGCGCCCCCTGGAGCACATAGTGATAAGAGCCTTGCTTAAGGTCCCAACAGTAGCAGCTTAACGATATCAGGGCTTCAACCTCTGATCAGTACCCCTACACCTTAAACCCCTGAGCTGCTGCGTTCCCTTTTCATAAAGCTCTCACAATACACTTTGATATGGGAAGCTTGACTTTTCTAGCCATATGTGGTTCCTCCCTGAACTGCTACCACAAAGTTTGATGTAAACAATTATATAGGACGTCTCAATTCTACTTTCACACATGTCAATGACCAAACCTGAACCCGTTCCTACAGTAGGTGAGAGCTGGATATCAGGAGATCTTCCACAAACATATCCAACCCATCTATAGCAGATCTTCATGGAGTTGGCTTTGTGCCCATGTGCGTTATCATGCTGCAACAGGTTTGGTGAAGTGAAAAGTTCATGCTGGAGCATCCGAAGACGTCCGACACGTTGGCGTGATGACATTTCGATGAACCACATATGGCTGTCAAAGTCCTGTTTCACAAGACTTCTGGTCGTAAAGTGTTTTCTGTTTGAACAAAAAAAAAAAAACAACCATGTGGATGGAATTTCAAGTGTAACTTTCAGCTTTTAGATTTCAATCCCATTGTTAATAATTCAATCCTACAATTTTACCACACGAGCCACCGTTAACGTTGGTTATAATTAAACGATAAGCCATTTTTTTTTAGCTCAGGGGTCTCCAATCTTTTCCAGAAAGGGCCAGTGTGGGTGCAGGTTTTTATTCCAACCAAGCATGTCCACACCAAATTCTACCTGTTCGAATCTAATGATCTTCATTTTCAATGACTATCAGGTGTGACCATTGATTGGTTGGAATGAAAACCTGCACCCACACTGGCCCTTTCTGGAAAAGATTGGAGACCCCTGTTTTAGCTCATGAAATTTGTTATACGGCTGTACAAGTGATGCAACCAGATCGCTGGCACTCTTTACCTTAACAGGCACAAATAATTGTACAATCTACACATCCAAGTTCTGTCCATCAGTGACCTCACACACACATCCTGAGAGTTTGGTGGAGGGACCAAGATCTTCTACAAGCCGCTCCAAAATATATTGCATGCGGTTTTGTTTTAAAGTTATGAAGTAAATTTAGTTTAAGAGAAGAACCATGTCTGAAGCCCTTCCGTCTTCAAAGGTAACGTATTGGAAGTTGGAAGAAGTCCCATTTCTGAACCTGGGTTCTTCAAAACGAGCAGACAGGACACGATCATGATGTCCTAACTGCTAATGACTGAAATTCCCAAAGCACTTGCACTATCACCATTCCTTTAAAAGGTTTTTCCTCATCGCACATCAGTCCACTGCTCCAATATAAATAAAGGAATTCTAAACGAGCTGGTTCCAAATGATTTCTGACGTCCCAGGGTCACCAACTTCCAGTTCCAGAATTTCCTGTTTCTCTGCATCACACTGTATTTGGGACCCTAATCAATATGGGGGTGATTGTGAACCTGAAAGTGTGTGCTAGGACCTGGAGTCCAGGGTTGCCATGTTTAAAGGCCGTAGTGTCTGATTGGAAGTTTGGAGTCTGGAGATTCAGGTGCTTGCCACATTGTTTTATCTTCAATTAATGATTACCTCTGGAGCAGATCCTCATTTTCTCAATGGATGAGATCCAGAGGTCAAAGCGTCAGACTGGCCAATGGTGTGACGGGGAGGAGAAAAGAAACTCTCCAAAGAGTTTTTTTTTACCTCTGTTTTATGTTTCCACATCTGCGCTCCCATTCCCTCTCAGGAAGTCATGTCGAGTTTAAAGGAGCTTTGCAGCGGGTTACCTCTCAACCCTCTTCCACCCAATCAGGGCAGGAACCCTGATGTGCCTCATGCACCGATTCGTACACCAAACCTCACCACCGAGGAGAAACGAGTGAGTCATTCAGTCATGAACTGTTTTTTCTTTCATCATGTGCATGTCTGATTAGTGTCTAGACACTGATGTCTAGACTAAAATTGTTATATTAGCAGTATATTTAACATCTGGTTATACTGTCATGTGACTGCCTTCCTTAGTCAATACTCAGCACTAATCACAGTGCAACGATCAGGTCTTGAAGACACTTTAGATTAGGAACACTGGACTCTTTCGTCCTATTTCGTTTCCTACAGGGTCGCTGTTGCGTCTCGAGGGTCCAAAGGACAGATCTTTGGGGCCTGCTTTCAAAATTTCCCTCAATGTTTGCAGCTCTGTCAATATTTACAGAAGATAAGAGTTTGACAGAATCTCACAAAAGTGAGTGCACCCCCTCACATTTCAGCGACCATTTCAGTGTATCTTCTCAAGAGACCAAACTATAGTAATGAAACGGATATATTTTAGTGTAGTCAATGTGCAGCTTGTAGATCAGTACAGATTCAGTGTCCTCAAAAAGAACAACATACAGCCATTATTAATATCAAATAACTGCCAACAAAAGTAAGTACACCCTCAGTGATAACAGCTGTACGTCTTGTAACAGTGCAAAGCCACACATTCATCATGTTTGTGTTTCTGCTTGACAGGACCATAGAAATTTTTGCCTTGTATTAAAGCAGTTTAAATTTGGTTCTTTGAGTCCAATTCTCTCATACTGACCACTGGATGTTCAACATGGTACCTCATGGTACCATGTAGAGTCCTGGTGCTGTGCATCATCTCAGAAGGAAGCTTTAAGGAGGAGGATTAGGGCTCAAGTTTTGACATGTTCACCTTTGGTGTACTCACTTTTGTTGCCAGTTATTTAGACAATAATGGCTGTATGTTAAGTTATTTTTAGAGGACAGTAAATCTGTACTGATATACAAACTGCACAATGACTACTCTAAATATATAGTTTCTATAGTATTGTCCATTGGGAAGGTACAGTGTAATAAAATGGTTAGTGAAATGTTAGGGGTGTAAAAGTATAAGCAGCATTGCTCCTGATAATCTTTTTTCATCTCATATATCAAGCTTTTCTATGAAAGTAATCGGTTCATTCCTGTACAAAAAAAACCCACACAATTTGCCTTCATTTCAAATCCCCAGGAAAACTTAAATGCACTGATGCATTTTATACAGGGACATTTAATGGAGCTTTTAATCGATGCTTCTGTTAGAGATGATGTATGTGGAGGTGCAGTTGTGGCTACAGTAAAAGGAGACGTGTTGAATTGTGTTCATTGGGTTTCTTGCTTTAGTGATGACATTCATTCTCACTGTCTGTGGTGCAGCGCTCATACAGCATTGTACAGGTGGTTCCTATAGACGTGGTGTCATAATGATGTTATTAAACGGTGGATTGATTTAGGTAGGACATCACTGAAGGACCAGGGGTGAAATACAGAGGTTAAATTAGGCTATTTGTTAGGATCTGTAATAGGACACTGAACCAAGAAAAATTTACAGTGGGTGGATATAAACTAAAAAGAATACCTGCATGAATTTAAATGTAAATATTAGAGCAGAGCTGAAGATGTTGAGGTTTTCGTTGGGAGTGACGAGGATGGACAAGATTAGAAATGAGTTTATTAGAGGGACAGCGCATGTTGGACGTTTTGGTGACAAGGTGAGGGAGGTGAGATTGAGATGGTTTGGACATGTGCAGAGGAGAGACATGAATTATATTGGTAGGAGGATGCTGAGGATGGAGACACCAGGAAGGAGGAAAAGAGGAAGAACATGGAGGAGGTTAATGGATGTGGTGAGGGAAGACATGCAGGTAGTTGTTGTGAAAGAGGCAGATGTAGAGGACAGGGTGGTATTTTTTTTATATCTGAGCAAAGAACGGATGTCGTGAATAAACGTGTGTTGCCTTGAATGTTTTAATTTAGCTTTTTTTATATTTATTTATATATATATATATATATATATATATATATATATATATATATATATATATATATATATATATATATATATATATATATATAGTTATAATAAGAAGGGTCAAACAGAAACATATATACCATATTTTTCGGACTATAAGCCACTACTTTTTCCCCACGTTTTGAACTCCGCCACTAAAACAACGAAGCGGCTAATTTATGAATTTTTCCTGGGGTTTTTCCCGGTTTCACAAACTTCAAGCCAAAAAACTGAACCCCATAACATTAGACCAATGACATTTCCGAACGAAAATGAAAAAACGCAGGAAAAATTCTGAGCTGCACGGCTTTGGGAGAAAAACTTTCACTGGGTGATTTTTAAACGCACAACGATGCCAAAAGATAAACTCCCGAGAGAAATAATTGTGAAAGGAAGGAGGAAGACAGTGAACAATGACTTCCTTGGTAGGCTACTGTTCAGATACAAGTCCTTGTAACGCGTTGAGTCTGGGTGAAGAGAGAGCTTTCTTCTGGCATGCTAGTCCCAAAATACCGCTATGCTCCTAAAGGAAGCGCAACATATTTCACCCGTTACACCGTGTGTAATGTGTCTGTCGTTAAAACCTGTGTAAAGTACATTAGTGTAGACATGCGGCTTATAGACTGGTGCGGTTTATTTATGTCAAAAATAAAAATATTTGTAAAATTCAGTGGGTGCGGCTTATATATGGGTGTGCTTTATAGTCCGGAAATTACGGTACATACATATATATTTTAAGTTTTTGTAACATAATAATAATCATATAACACTGATGTGAATCTTTCTGTTGAAATTCTGGAACAGCTTGCTCTGAAGAACGTGCTGAGATATTTTCCTCCAGCGCTACATGCCATTCTGGCTCCTGAATTTGCTCAGGAACTCACGCAGTATGGACACATTTACATGTATCGGTTCTGCCCCACCCTACGCATGAGGTATACTTACAACACACACAAATACTCACAAAGAAACTGATACATCGACTCAGTTCTGCAAACTATCACACAATTTAAAGCAGAACCAAAAAAAACCCCTCACTATCTCACTTTTTTTTTTGAGAAATTCCTCATTTTTTTCAAGATAAAACTACAGTGGAAGTTTTAAGTAGACGTTTGTATTTATCACCAGTGCATTACAGCACGTGAGATTCTTTTCTTTGTACATCCTAACATTTGATTAAATCATGGCAGTCTTTTGGCTAAAATTCTGTGCACCAGTTATGCTCTGAGTAAAAAACAGCTACCCATGGTGCAATCTGAACATGGTGCTTGGCCCCTGCAGATCACTCCTTGTGGTTATATTTGGAATTTGTATTTGCAACCTCGTATTAGTCAATCACTTCAATTCCTCCTGTGTATTTGAGTTGAACTCCGTGGTTAACGTTCTGATTTACTGAGCAGAAAGTTGGAGGTTGAAGCCCCATTATTGCCAAGCTGCTACTCCACATGTGCTGTATCATGGCTGCCCCTGTGCTCTGACCTCAGCTTCTTTGGGGAAGTAGTGGCTCAATGGTTAAGGCTCTGGGTTACTGATTGGAAGGCCAGGTGTTCAAGCCCCAGCCCCTTCAGCAAGGCCCTTAACCCTTCCTGCTCCAGGGGTGCTGTATAATGGCTGACTCTGTGTTCTGACCCCAGCTTCCTTTAAAAGCTGCAATATGTGAAAAAAGAATCTCACTGCTCTGTAATGTATAGGTGACAATTAGAGGTCAACTGATTAATAGGTTTCGACGATCAATCGGCACTGAAAGTTGATTGCGGGAACTAAAATAAAATTTTAGAGCGGCCTCTAGAGTCGAATCACTGCCACCACGTGCTGTTTGTTTTAACACGCTAGACCGCGTGCTGCACAGAGAGTGCTATATTTTATTTGTTATTTATAATCTATTAATTATAGAATTACATTTATTAATTATTATTTTCATATTTTTTAAATAAAGTTCAGTATTTCTTCTAACATGGAGTGTTATGTTAAATAACGTTAAATAACGTTTGACAATTAAGAGCATCGTTCTTTTTTTCATTTTTTATTTGTTCTATTTCACAACCGATGACTTTCTAATTCAATCTTAATTTTCTAAGAATTCCAAATTGACACACTGCACATTCAATCAATTTTTATTTACTTGAGCTTGAGCCCGTGCATAAAGTAATGCATTTGAGTCACAGTGACGTTGTTTAATATTAAAATCTTTGTGCTGTCTCAGGGCATATCCCATCGATCAGTACCCCTGTAAAACCAGGCATGCAGCAGCCATCATGCACATGATCATGAATAACCTGGATCCTGCTGTAGCACAGGTATACAAATTCAGTACATCCTCCTCTAACACTGGCACACTGATATATGCTATATTAGCTTATTTGAGTCAGATTGTTTCTTTTGTTTCATTATTAGCACATATGCTAGTGTACCACTATCACTGACATCACATGTCTGTATGTCTATATTTTCCCAAACCTTTTCCAGCCATATGTAGTTCTTCTCAAACTCTTCCCAAGATAGAGGCATACAATTGTACTTGCTCTAGGAGACCCAAATCTGGTCCAGCATGTCAAGTGCACAAAGCCAGCTCCATGAAGATTACTTTACATGGGTTGGATGTGTGTGTAGAAGATCTCCTGCTATAAAGCTCCATCCCTATTGAACACCTTTGAGATGAATTAAAACACTGACTGCGCCCCGGACCTCCTCGCTGAATGACTCCCTTGTGGCTGAATGGGATCTCCACAAGCACACTTCAAAATCTAGTGGAACATCTTTACAGAAGAGTGTGTGTTAATGTGACAGAGAATGGGGGCTGAATGTGGAATGAGATGTTTAACACATTTGAATCCTATGGTCAGGTGTCCTCAAATTTCTGTTCTATTAGTGTACAACCTTAATTTCCAAAACAAGTTGGGTCAGTGTGTAAAATGTAAACAAAACAGAATGCATTGATTTACAAATCTCATAAATCCATATTGTATTCACACCAAAACTAATACAAAAACATATCAGATGTTTAAACTGACTGATGGCTTCAACAGAAAAATAAAGGCTCAGTCTCCAAAAAATGGCAAAAAGGCTATGTGTACAATTATGTAGCATCACGTCTTGTGTCCATATACATCTGGGAACTGAGGAGACCAGTTGCAGAAGTCTTGGGAGAGGAATGTTGTCCTATATGTATCTGATACAAAATTCTAGCTGCTCAACAGTTCTGGGTTTCCTTTGTTGTGTTTTTCTGTTTCATGATGCACCAAATGTTTTCAGATGATGACAGGTCTAGACTGCTGGGAGGCCAGTTCAGCACCAGGACTCTTCTACTATGAATAGATGCAGTGTGCAGTTAGCATTGTCTTGCTCAAAAATGCAAGGCCTTCCCTGAAAAAGACTATTTCTGGATGATAGAATTTGTATATCTGTATATACCATTGAGCATTGATGGAGCATTTACAAATGTGCAAGCTGCCCATTCCACATTCACAAATCCACTCCCATATCATTAATTATGTGACTTTATGAACTAAGTGCTGATAAAAAGCCAGGTGATCCCTCTCCTCTTTAGTCTGAAGGACATGGTGTCCATGGTTCCAAAAAAGAAAAAGGAATTTTCGATTCGTTTGTCCACAGAACAGTTTTCCATTTTGCCTGGGTAAACTAATGCCTTGACTTGTAGTCGTGTACTTGTAGTCATGTATTTTCGAATCTGAATCAGTCCCTTATTTACATCTGCCTCATGTTTTAGTTTCCACAGGAGCTCGTCACCTATGGAGGGAATGGGCAGGTGTTTAGCAACTGGGCTCAGGTACCCTCTGTGTTATTTTTTATTTATTTTCTATTTATGGAATAATAATTGACCAAAACATTTCAGTTGCAATAGAATTAAAGCTTGCAACTGCCATCATCATATATATTCTCTTGGGATACACTTTGGTCTAAAATACACAAGTTTGGATCATGGTTGTGTAATAAAATGAGTTTAATAACATTATTCTGTATGTGTGTGTATGTGTGTGTGTGTGTGTGTGTGTGTGTGTGTGTGTGTGTGTGTGTGTGTGTGTGTGTGTGTGTAGTTCTGGCTGGTTTTTCATTACCTAAGCACTATGACTGAGGAGCAGACACTGGTGATGTACAGTGGTCACCCACTTGGCTTGTTTCCCAGCCTGCCCTCGTCCCCACGCTGCGTCATCACTAACGGCATGGTAATAGACACACACACACACACACACACACACACACACACACACACACACACACACACACACACACACACACACACACACACACACACCTTACTCTGAGTCTTACCATTAGACTTTGACCTTCATTGTTTTTGTAGGTCATCCCGAACTATTCCTCCAGAGAGAGCTATGAGAAGATGTTTGCTCTTGGAAACACCATGTAAGATATCTTCCTTCTGACTCATATCTCAAACCCCACTGTCCTCCTCATTTCCTGTTTATCAAGTGTCAATTATTTTTAAAAGATTGCTTCACTGGTTTGTGTGTGTGTGTGTGTGTGTGTGTGTGTGTGTGTGTGTGTGTGTGTGTGTGTGTGTGTGTGTGTGGTCAGGTATGGACAGATGACTGCAGGAAGTTACTGCTACATTGGTCCCCAGGGAATCGTTCATGGCACCATGGTAACAAAAAGATTGCACAAATTGTGTTGGTTGTTACTTATGAGTCAAAAACACGTGGGTTTGATAATGCTGGCACTATGGCTGTGTCCCAATTCGCCTACTTGTGGATCTAGACACCTCATAAACCCTTATAAGCGACAGCAATAAGTCTGTTTGAATAGGTCAACCTTTTTACTGCATTTTAGACACAATTTTATATTGAGGGATACACTGATGAATCTTTCACTCAACCCAAAGAGAAAGAAGATGCCGATTGTCCCTCTTATTATTGTAAATAAATGCCGATGTCATCGTCCGTCTGTCTCAATCCGAAAAGCATGGGCTACGGCGCCTTTTCACCCTTTTTTTTTACCCTTTTATGCTGTTTTATCAAAGCCACCATCTTCTAACTATATAGCTTATGATGCTTAGTAGCACCATCAGTAGCAGTAGAAACTTCATAGCGATATGTACAAATATTACAGTCATAAATTCAAGTGTGAATAAAAAAACAAGTGTGAAACTGCTTTGAACCAGAACGCTGGAACTATGGGGACTGATCAAAGCAACAAAGGTTTGGAAACACAATGTTATTATGGTGTTTGAGACACATGCATGCTCCTTTTTTTTCCTATGCAACAAACTAACTGAAAGGCGAAAACACAATAATTGGACAGGAAAAAAGTGGACAAAACGTTGAACAGAAGAACTTGTGTAAGACAGAGAACATGAGAGAAGATGAGATCAGACTGTCTGACCCCCACAATCAAACATGGAGGTGGAGGCTTAATGGTTTGGGGTTGTATTGGAGCAGGGAAGATTGGAGACCTTCCAGGTGAAAGGAACCACCATGGCAATCATTCCATACTTCAACACCATTGGAATCGACTTCACCATGCAACAGAGTTCTTTAAGCGTTATTTAGAGAGTTAACATTCGTCTGGAGTGATATCTATCATGGAATGACTTGCCGGGTCACCGCACCAAAATCCTATTGAAGTGCTCTGGGATGAACTGGATCACAAAGAAAGAAATCTCCAACTAGTGAAGAACTACATTGTTCAGCAAGTTTTACTAGAGGCACAGTAAAGTATTTCAGCAGAATGTTTGGAGAAACTAACTGTCCAGATGCTGAGGGTGTGTGAAACTGTTCATGCTATAGGAGGATTTTTTTTAAGGAAAATAAAGTGGAACATCTGGACTTTTATAAATTTGTTTGGTTAAAGTAAAATTTCCTACTGTTACATGATCGAGTTTGGAGCATATAAACAAAATCACCATTCATGTGTCTCTCAAAAAACATCTGTGTTTCCAAACCAGTGAATAAGACAATTAAGATAATTTTCCCTATTATTATTAACAAAAAACACCATAAAGATGAAAAGTCCAAATGTAGTAGGTGTATGTCTGTATTCTATTTGTTAGATAGATATAGTACACGCTTTTCAGTGTGTAGCAAAAGAGTATTCAAGTACTGGAACATACCAAGATGCCATGGACCAGACACATCATCTCCTCACTGTGTATCATATATATACAGTGGGTACGGAAAGTATTTAGACCCCCTTAAATTTTTCACTCTTTGTTATATTGCAACCATTTGCTAAAATAATTTTAGTTCATTCTTCTTCCTCATGAATGTACACATAGCACCCCATACTGACAGAAAAACACAGAATTGTTGACATTGTTGCAGATTTATTAAAAAAGAAAAACTGAAATATCACATGGTCCTAAGTATTCAGACCCTTTGCTGTGACACTCATATATTTAACTCAGGTGCTCTCCATTTCTTCTGATCATCCTTGAGATGGTTCTACACCTTCATTTGAGTCCAGCTGTGTTTGATTATACTGATTGGACTTGATTAGGAAAGCCACACACCTGTCTATATAAGACCTTCCAGATCACAATGCATGTCAGAGCAAATGAGAATCATGAGGTCAAAGGAACTGCCTGAAGAGCTCAGAGACAGAATTGTGGCAAGGCACAGATCTGGCCAAGGTTACAAAAAGATTTCTGCTGCACTTAAGGTTCCTAAGAGCACAGTGGCCTCCATAATCCTCAAATGGAAGACGATTGGGACGACCAGAACCCTTCCTAGAGCTGGCCGTCCGGCCAAACTGAGCTATCAGGGGAGAAGAGCCTTGGTGAGAGAGGTAAAGAAGAACCCAAAGATCACTGTGGCTGAGCTCCAGAGATGCAGTCAGAAGATGGGAGAAAGTTGTAGAAAGTCAACCATCACTGCAGCCCTCCACCAGTCGGGGCTTTATGGCAGAGTGGCCCGACGGAAGCCTCTCCTCAGTGTAAGACACATGAAAGCCCGCATGGAGTTTGCTAAAAAACACCTGAAGGACTCCAAGATGGTGAGAAATAAGATGCTCTGGTCTGATGAGACCAAAATAGAACTTTTTGGCCTTAATTCTAAGCGGTATGTGTGGAGAAAACCAGGCACTGCTCATCACCTGTCCAATACAGTCCCAACAGTGAAGCATGGTGGTGGCAGCATCATGCTGTGGGGGTGTTTTTCAGCTGCAGGGACAGGACGACTGGTTGCAATCGAGGGAAAGATGAATGCGGCCAAGTACAGGGATATCCTGGACAAAAACCTTCTCCAGAGTGCTCTGGACCTCAGACCGGGCCGAAGGTTTACCTTCCAACAAGACAATGACCCTAAGCACACAGCTAAAATAACAAAGGAGTGGCTTCACAACAACTCCGTGACTGTTCTTGAATGGCCCAGCCAGAGCCCTGACTTAAACCCAGTTGAGCATCTCTGGAGAGACCTAAAAATGGCTGTCCACCAAAGTTTACCATCCAACCTGACAGAACTGGAGAGGACCTGCAAGGAGGAATGGCAGAGGATCCCCAAATCCAGGTGTGAAAGACTTGTTGCATCTTTCCCAAAAAGACTCCTGGCTGTATTAGATCAAAAGGGGGCTTCTACTAAATACTGAGCAAAGGGTCTGAATACTTAGGACCATGTGATATTTCAGTTTTTCTTTTTTAATAAATCTGCAACAATGTCAACAATTCTGTGTTTTTCTGTCAGTATGGGGTGCTATGTGTACATTCATGAGGAAGAAGAATGAACTTAAATGATTTTAGCAAATGGCTGCAATATAACAAAGAGTGAAAAATTTAAGGGGGTCTGAATACTTTCCGTACCCACTGTATATATATATATATATATATATATATATATATATATATATATATATATATATATATATATATATATACAGTGAGGAAAATAAGTATTTGAACACCCTGCTATTTTGCAAGTTCTCCCACTTAGAAATCATGGAGGGGTCTGAAATTGTCATCGTAGGTGCATGTCCACTGTGAGAGACATAATCTAAAAAAAAAAATCCAGAAAACACAATGTATGATTTTTTAACTATTTATTTGTATGATGCAGCTGCAAATAAGTATTTGAACACCTGAGAAAGTCAATGTTAATATTTGGTACAGGAGCCTTTGTTTGCAATTACAGAGGTCAAACGTTTCCTGTAGTTTTTCACCAGGTTTGCACACACTGCAGGAGGGATTTTGGCCCACTCCTCCACACAGATCTTCTCTAGATCAGTCAGGTTTCTGGCCTGTCGCTGAGAAACACAGAGTTTGAGCTCCCTCCAAAGATTCTCTATTGGGTTTAGGTCTGGAGACTGGCTAGGCCACGCCAGAACCTTGATATGCTTCTTACAGAGCCACTCCTTGGTTATCCTGGCTGTGTGCTTTGGGTCATTGTCATTTTGGAAGACCCAGCCTCAACCCATCTTCAATGCTCTAACTGAGGGAAGGAGGTTGTTCTCCAAAATCTCGCAATACATGGCCCCGGTCATCCTCTCCTTAATACAGTGCAGTCGCCCTGTCCCATGTGCAGAAAAACACCCCCAAAGCATAATGCTACCACCCCCATGCTTCACAGTAGGGATGGTGTTCTTGGGATGGTACTCATCATTCTTCTTCTTCCAAACACGTTTAGTGGAATTATGACCCAAAAGTTCTATTTTGGTCTTATCTGACCACATGACATTCTCCCATGACTCCTCTGGATCATCCAAATGGTCATTGGCAAACTTAAGACGTGCCTGGACATGTGCTGGTTTAAGCAGGGGAACCTTCCGTGCCATGCATGATTTCAAACCATGACGTCTTAGTGTATTACCAACAGTAACCTTGGAAATGGTGGTCCCAGCACTTTTCAGGTCATTGACCAGCTCCTCCCGTGTAGTTCTGGGCTGATTTCTCACCTTCCTTAGGATCATTGAGACCCCACGAGGTGAGATCTTGCATGAAGCCCCAGTCCAAGGGAGATTGACAGTCATATTTAGCTTCTTCCATTTTCTAATGATTGCTCCAACAGTGGACCTTTTTTCACCAAGTTGTTTGGCAATTTCCCTGTAGCCCTTTCCAGCCTTGTGGAGGTGTACAATTTTGTCTCTAGTGTCTTTGGACAGCTCTTTGGTCTTGGCCATGTTAGTAGTTGGATTCTTACTGATTGCATGGGGTGGACAGGTGTCTTTATGCAGCTAACGACCTCAAACAGGTGCATCTAATTTAGGATAATAAATGTAGTGGAGGTGGACATTTTAAAGGCAGACTAACAGATCTTTGAGGGTCAGAATTCTAGCTGATAGACAGGTGTTCAAATACTTATTTGCAGCTGTATCATACAAATAAATAGTTTAAAAATCATACATTGTGCTTTCTGGATTAATTTTTTTTAGATTATGTCTCTCACAGTGGACATGCACCTACGATGACAATTTCAGACCCCTCCATGATTTCTAAGTGGGAGAACTTGCAAAATAGCAGAGTGTTCAAATACTTATTTTCCTCACTGTATATATATATATTTATCACAATTATAAAAAACACCAATACTATACAAAACATATATATGGAAGGTGACCACCCACCACTGTATATATATATATATATATATATGTATCTCCCAATACTTTTTTTGTGTTCATATGATTCACTGATTTCAGTTTTCTCTGTGTGTAGCTGACCGTGTTGAACGCAGGGCGGCGCTACCTCGGCACGAGTGACCTGAGAGGCCGCGTGTTCGTGTCTTCGGGTTTAGGTGGTATGAGCGGAGCACAAGCGAAAGCCGCCGTCATCGCTGGATGTATCGGGGTCATCGCAGAGGTCAGACGCCGATCAGACATTCCTAAGATATCTGAGTCCTCCAGTCTTACCAATGTTTAACCTTCAGTGTAATAATTAGCTAAAGATTGAGTGGACTTGGGCAGTGTTACACAATCCTGCTCTTGCAGTAAGACAGTCGTCCACAATGAGCTCTGTCAAGTCAAACTCTTCATTCTGGTTGGGAAATGATCAGTGAATTTTGAAAGCCTTATGTTTACCACCAACCGATTTAGTGCCATTATAATCAAAGACAGCTGAGTTTGCTGTGTTTCCACACGGACGGTTTTAATTGCCGGATGTGTGCATCATGGCGGTATTTAGTGCTGAGACTTGAGACTCGGCGCATCAGTAAAACAAATGTTTAGTGATTTTTGATATATATATATATATATATATATATATATATATATATATATATATATATATATATATATATGTATTGACAGCCCTAATATATTTATATATTACGAATTATTAAATATTTTAATATATATATTTTTAATATATATATTAGGGCTGTCAAGTGATTAAAATATTTAGTAATATTTAATAAAATAATGTTTTAAAGTAATTATAATGTTTTAAATGATGCAAATCATCAGGACACCAAACTGAACTTTTGCTGTGTTTCCACACGGACGGTTTTAATTGCCGGATGTGTGCATCATGGCGGGTTTTAGTGCTGAGACTTGAGACTCGGCGCATCAGTAAAACAAATGTTTAGTGATTAAAAATGACTTTTCTGTGAAGTTTTATATCTAATAAATGATCCATATATAATTGAAATGTAATATAATATAAATGAATAAATGTATGTTGCGTTGAAGGTTTTAATTTCGGCTCTTTTATATTTATTTCTTTATATTAAAAATAAGGTTAAATGAATTTGCGTTAACGTGTTATTATCACGTTAATGTTGACAGCCCTCATGTATGTTTTTTTACATTGAGTTTGTCTGATTTCCGGATCACAGAGAATCCTCTTCATATTGACTTTTTAGGTTTTATTATTCTACTCAGTGTTTATTTGTCCTGAAGGTGGATGAAGTTCCTCTGAGGAAGAGACATGAGCAGGGCTGGGTGATGGAGGTCACAAAGGATCTCGACCATTGCATCCAGCGCATCAGGTTTCTCACACACACACACACACACACACACACACACACACACACACACACACACACACACACACTACATACTCTCTTTCAATTCTATATGCGCAGTCCGGTATCTTTTCTATACGCAGTAGCAGGTCGTGTATTTCACCCCTGGTTCTTCAGTGATGCTCTACCCGAATCAATCCACCTCTTAATACCATCGTTATGACGCCACGTCTGTGGAAACCATCAGTATTATAGAGAAATGCAGTATAACAGAGCGCTGCCTCACGCACAGGATCTCATACAGTGAGAATGAAGGTCATCACTAAAGAAGAAACCCAATGAACACAATTCAACACGTCTCCTTTCACTGTAGCCACAACTGCACCTCCCACATACATCATCTCTAACAGAAGCATCGATATTCACCTCATCACATGACCTCAGGGCTTCCGTGCATTTTTTCCTCTTGTTTCTTGTCCTTCTGCATCTCCTCCTGCTTCTTCTCCTCCTTTTTACTTGCTTCTTCTTCTCCTTCTCCTGCTTCTCTTTCTTCTTCTTATCCTGCTACTCCTTCTTCTTCTCGTGCCTCTTCTACTTTTCTGTCTGCTTCTTCTCTTTCTCCTCACTCTTCTCACGTTTCTCTTCCTTTTCTCCCATCTCCTTCTGCTCCTTCTCTTCATGCTTCTCCTCCTCCTGCTTCAACAGAGGAATGTGCTAACTTTTTTCTCCATAGCAATCACACATTAATTCAGGATAAAAATGAAAATAAAGCTCACTCAGTTCCCATTTCCTCACAGGGAGGCCAGAAGATCCAAGATAACAATGAGTTTGGGTTACCATGGCAACATTGTCGCATTGTGGTGAGTGTTCATTGATTAATGGTCAAGTTCACAATGCTGTTGAGGTTGATGGAGTATGTGTCCATGTGTTAGACACACCTGTGTGTGTGTGTGTGTGTGTGTGTGTGTGTGTGTGTGTGTGTG
>NC_139575.1:4759995-4849995 GCF_946808225.1 Silurus aristotelis
TAGTACTACTACCACTACTGTTACTATTAATACCTAGTACTAGTACTACTACTGCTACTATTAATAACTAGTACTATTACTACTGCTGTTACTATAAATTACTAGTACTACTACTGCTACTATTAATAACTAGTACTATTACTACTACTGTTACTATAAATTACTAGTACTACTACTGCTACTATTAATAACTAGTACTAGTACTACTACTGTTACTATAAATTACTAGTACTACTACTGTTACTATAAATTACTAGTACTAGTACTACTACTGTTACTATAAATTACTAGTACTACTACTGTTACAATATAATAACTAGTACTATTACCACTACTGTTACTAATAATAACTACTACTATTACCACTACTGTTACTAATAATAACTACTACTATTACCACTACTGCTACTATTAATAACTAGTACTAGTACTACTACTGTTACTATTAATAACTAGTACTATTACCACTACTGTTACTAATAATAACTACTACTATTACCACTACTGTTACTAATAATAACTAGTACTAGTACTACTACTGCTACTATTAATAACTAGTACTAGTACTACTACTGTTACTATTAATAACTAGTACTATTACCACTACTGTTACTAATAATAACTACTACTATTACCACTACTGTTACTAATAATAACTAGTACTAGTACTACTACTGCTACTATTAATAACTAGTACTACTACTGTTACTATTAATAACTAGTACTAGTACTACTACTGTTACTAATAATAACTAGTACTAGTATTACTACTGCTACTATTAATAACCAGTACTATTACCACTACTGCTACTATTAATAACTAGTACTGCAGGTTATGGAGCATTATATTAGCTATTATTATATTATTATTCTATAAGTAGAGATTTTGTGGGGTTCTAACTGAAACTTTATTCGTAAATTATTAGCAGCAGAAAACCCTACACAAACAATAACAAAAACCACTTATCAGTCTAATATCTTAGATTTTTGCATGACGACACATAGAGCAGCTGTTTTAGAATAATATGGTCTGTATAAACATATCCGTCTGTGTGTAGTGATATCTTCTCTCTGGGTTTCGGACCATTTCGCTGGGTCTGTACCTCGGGAAACCCGGCTGACCTGGTGCTGACCGATAACATCGCCACTACTGTGCTGGAGGAGATCAGCGCCACGGTTACAGAGCAAGTTCGACAGCAGTACAGTGACAACATTCACTGGATCCGTGAGGCTGGAAAACACAACATGGTATAGTTCAGGTTTAATCCAGTATAATCCTGTATACAAAAGCAAATAATCCATTATAATCCTGCATACTAAGCAAATTAATTCAGTATAAACCTGATTTACTATGTCCTTTGGTCAGCATGTGGACACACACACACACACACACACACACACACACACACACACACACACACACACACACACACACACCTTTAATAAATGAGGTTAATGATTAGAGTGGATGTTCCTCTGTGCAGGTTGTAGGATCTCAGGCTCGTATTCTTTACTCAGACCAGAAAGGAAGAGTTTCCATTGCTTTAGCCATAAACCAGGCTATTGCAAAAGGCAGAGTCACGGTAAAGCTTCACACACACACACACACACACACACACACACACACACACACACACACACACACACACACACACACACAGCTGAATATATACAGCACACTATAAAAGCTTACCCCCTTTCATTGGCTTTCTGTTTTGCGCCTACTCCTCTTCTTCCTCCTCCTCCTCTTTCTCCTCCACCTTACCTCCTCCTACTGCTTTTTCTCTTTCTTCTCCCCTTCTATTCCTCCTCCCCATTCTCCTGCCTCCTTTTCCTCCTCCTAATTCTCACTCTCTGCTTCCCCCTTTTCCTCATTCTCCTCCATTCTCCTCTTATCTTCGCTCCCTTTCCTTCTTCTTCTTCTCCTACTCCTTCTCCTCTTCTCCTACTTTTTTTTCCTCCTCTTTCTCTGCTGCCTCCTCCTGCCTCTTCCTTCCTTACTTTGAAGAAGTAATTCCTGATCCCCAGGATTTGTTCTGATGAATCCTACAATCTTTCCTGTAGCAATTTATTCCGAAACAAAATACATCATCACATACAATTCATAACCTCCACAAACATCCTTTCAGGCTCCTGTAGTGATCAGCAGAGATCATCATGATGTCAGTGGCACCGACAGCCCCTTTAGAGAGACCTCCAATATCTACGATGGGTCTGCTTTCTGCGCAGGTACACACACACTCGGATACACACTCACACGGAAAAACATGACACGTTTGTGCTCCTTTTGAACGTGCATGCTTGCGTTTTGTAGATATGGCTGTGCAGAACGTCATCGGGGACGCTTTCCGAGGCGCCACGTGGGTCGCTTTGCATAATGGAGGCGGCGTTGGATGGTAAACACACATCACACTGCCCTCTGCTGTTCATTTTCTGTTATTGTAACCTTTACTCTTTTGTAACCTTCACTCTATCCTGAAGGGTTTGAGGTCAGAGCTTCATGTAAAGTATATATATTCATGCAGCTGGCTTTGTACACAGGGGTATTGTCATGCTGGAACAGGTTTGGGTCTTCTATGAGTGGCAGCGTAGGGTGGACATGTAGTCAGGATATCACCAGTTGCACAGCTCCCGATGTACACAGGACAATGTCTTTTGGCGCACTGACTTATGAAGGCCGGTGCTCCCTGTGACTGTGCATGCAGCCTTTTGCTGCCATCTGTTGGCGTGTTACGAAACTAGTCTCCCAACTTTTTAATACCACCACGTATTCAATGCAATTGTATTTAGCAAAGCAGCTACACAGAACTAAATTAAAGAACATTAGTGGATTACATACAAAATAGCAACATTTATACTACTTGTACCAGAGATGCCCAAACTAGGGCTCTCAGACACCTTGATTTGGCCCACTATGCCATATGAGAAGAGGGGAAAAAAGGTGGGGATCCTCTTGAAACAGATTTTCATTTTTAATGTAACAAACATTTTTGTTTCCCATGGCGGCAGCGCAGGCAGATGGAAAATTTTGGAATTAAGCATTGGCTTTAAAAAAGCCTTTTATCAGAATGGTGATAGTGTGAGTGACGTGAAAAAGGGAATTTCGGCGTCATTACCAGTCAGGACGTCATGGTGGTGTCCCGTCTGCTCATTACAACATGGGTGCGTCATTTTCGAAGAAAGACTCAACACAGCGTGATGGCAGTGTCAACAGGCTCGATACTCTCCTGTATGGGACCCCATTGGAACACCGCCTGGAGACTTCTTTCATAAGGATGAACCCGTTTCTTCGAAATGAGCAGATGGGACACTACATCCTGACTGGTAATGACTCCATAAATCCCTCAGTAAAACTTTCTTTCGGCTTCTCCCGTTAGGGGTCGCCACAGCGGATCCTCCGCACGTTTGATTTGGCACATGTTTTACGCTGGATGCCCTTCCTAACGCAACCCTCCCCAATTTATCCGGGCTTGGGACCGGCACTACGAGTGGCTGGGGATGGTTCCCTCAGTGCTGCACTCAAACTATCACCATTCCTATAAAAGGCCTTACAGCAACCGCTCGTTGTGCACCACTCCACTGCTCCATTGTAAATAATGGAAAGGGGTTTGAAACAATCTCCCACTGGCTCCAATCATCGATGTCAGAGTCACCAACTCCTAGTCTTTCTCCTGTTTCACCACCCTGTATTTTAAGCTGTAAACAAATTTATTATATGTACAGAATATTATTGAATCATGTTATTTTAATCTATTTATTGTACATACGTATATTCATCAGCAAGTCACAACAGTCAAATCACTAATAGAGGATTTCCTGTTCAATTGGAAATAATATGGACTTCATTACCTTGACAGCAATTCCAAGATGAGGTTTAAATAAACAAACTTTCATGGATCCTGTTGGATCATGGATCAATAAAATCATCCAATTGAGGAAATCCAGACCTCTGGTCACAGTTGAGGTGGTGTAAATGTTTTTGGGACTAGAACCAGCAACATTTGTTGGTTTTACAGGCATGAAAAAATAAATATAAAACAGATTTATGATAAACAGCTTTGTTTAGGGTATCTGTGTGGTGGTAGGGTTTCAGTTTAGGACATACCCTTGTGTCCAGATGGACAAATGCATTATCTAGTACATGATTGTAATTCTAATGTATGAATATGTACAGTATGTATTGATTCTTATACTGGTGGACAGAAAAATAATTACATTTAATTCGTTATTGGACCTAAGTATTTTTTTCTTGTACTTTATCGAAGTATTTCCATTTGGGAAGATTTTTACTTTGAAATGTAGTGAAATTAAAGGAAATAGTTCATTGAAGTACAAGAAAAAGATACTTAAGTACAAGTAGCTTCTGAACTTTAACTCAACCATATGGTTTGTCTTCTTTGTCCACCACTGGATTTTTAATCTGGAACAGGGGTGAAGTAATGAACGGAGGCTTCGGATTGGTTCTCGATGGTTCTGAGGAGGCTGCAAAGAGAGCCAGGATGATGTTGAACTGGGACGTCTCTAATGGAGTAAGTGAATTTCTGATGACCGTATATGGAGGAAGTTTTCAGCTTCGTTAAAACAGAGGTCCTCAACCACTGGGCCGAGTTGCTACTGGGTCGCAAGAAGGTTCAGGGGAAAATGTATAAATGTATCCGTATAAAAAAATATATAACTGTGTAATTATATGACTGTAGCAAATTTAACTGGTTCCGGGTTAGAAGGAAGAGGCAACAGGTGATGGTTCCAGACAGTGTATTCGTTATTGTGTCTTTTGCCCTTTAAGATCCGGTAAACGAATTTAAATATAGCTCAATTTCAGAAATCATCATTTCCACACTTGCAACAGGTTCAGCTAATTATTATTGAAGAGCCCCAGAGCTCCCACTGGTGAGTAGTGATATGAAGATTGGATCATTTTAGTGACTTGGTTATTTGAAAATCTTCACCTCTCATATCCTCTGGTCCGTGTTATTAGTTCTTTTGTCACATGACTCCAATAATTCTGATCTATTTCACTGTGTTGCGTTTACGGGAATCACGAGATAAAAGAACGAACGACTCGGACCAGAGGACCCATGAGATGAACTACTCAACTCTGTTTCCTGTGTAATGCACTGCATAGAGTTTGAGGTGTTTCCTGAACATAACCTACGGAGATTTAACGATGCCACGCACATGCGGGTCCAGAATGAATCACACTTTGAGATGACTCGTTCTTCTGAGTCGCATTAAAGACTCTTTAAAAATGAACGAAACGTTCATTAACGACCCGTCACTACCAGTCGGCTGCTATGGAGGCGCTTTTTGACGATTTCATGTAAAATTGTATTTGGAACGGTAAACAATTTAGAAAAAGAAAAAAATCTATGTATTAAAACAACATGCAAGCACAGAACTAACTCACTCGAGAAACTTGCAACACAAAGGGAAAAAGAGACTTTTTTTTGAGACGTGTTGCAGCCATCAAATTGAAAGAAACTGCCTTATTTTTTCTTTACAATGGTTCATTGCCTCACTTTAAATATTTGATATGTTCCATGGTGAATAGAGATTTTAAGATTTGCAAATCACTGACTTCCATTTGAATTTACATTTTACACAGTATCTCAACATTTTCTGGAATTGGGGTTGGAATCTAATAATGTAACAAATGCTTAAGAAAGCAACCGACACATAATTTACCATTATCAAGAACATTTATATGAAATAATAATAATAATAATAATAATAATAATAATAATAACATGTACTTTCGGCTTCTCCCATTAGGGGGCGCCACAGCGGATCATCCGCATGTTTGATTTGGCACGTGTTAGGAAGGGCATCCAGTGTAAAAACACGTGCCAAATCAAACATGCGGATCATCCGCATGTTTGATTTGGCACGTGTTTTTACGCTGGATGCCCTTCCTAACGCAACCCTCCCCATTTATCCGGGCTTGGGACCGGCACTAAGGCTTGTGCAACCCTAATGGCTGGGATCGGTTCCCTGACCGGGGATCGAACCCGGGCCACAGCGGTGAGAGCGCTGCATCCTAACCACTAGACCACCAGGGGACCTAAATAAAAAAAAAAACATGTACAAGGTGGATTAATTACATCATCCTTATTTAAAACTTAAAGAAAATTAAAGTTGCTAGATCACACCTAGTCCAATAAAAACACAGAAATTTACAGACCTGCATTTTCATTTGATACTGAATGTCTATTCATAATAGTTCCATCATTGTTGAGGTTATCATCTGTTCACTGATGGACACTTGGGTGGAAAACTTTATGGGAATCGCATTCTTGAGCCAATGTGGCAGACTGCTTATATTAATTACAGTCCAAATCCATCTTAATAGTTCTTGAGTTGAACTTTCCACAGGAACCTTATGGATCTTTACGCTGTTCATGTGAAACCATCATCAGCTGGTCGTTTTTGGATCTCATAACCATCTAATTCTTCATCTTTATTCCATCTTAATAATGCATCATTAAGCATTTTTCCCCAACATTAAAACTGCTGTTCGTCTTGCCTCAGATGTGTCCCTTGAATACTGCCTAAAGCCTTGCATGTCACATGACCAAGTTACATCACTGACCACTCACATCTGCATCCCTTTTCTCCATTTGATTAGCAAATGCATTAAAGCAGCACACTCTCGCTTTTCCTCCATGGACTTCTAGTTTTTTAGTTGTTCCTTCTTTGAGACCTGCATCTCATTGTGCACCTGCTCATATTACACGGCTGTTTTTAATACTCTGATGTTTACTTTTAGGTGGCTCGGAGGTGTTGGTCCGGAAACTCCAATGCATTTGAGACAATTCAGCTCACCATGGAGGATCAGAAGGAGCTGCGAGTTACCATGCCTCATCACGTGCAGGATGAACGACTCCTGGAACGCGTACTCAAGGAATAAAGCTTTACTGTAGCCTTCGTATTCCTTCTCTAATGATGTTGAAGCTCGTAGACACGTTATTTCGCAGGTTGCTCGTGTTCATCAGACTTTCTTGACCACGCCCATAAACTCGTAAAATGTAATGAAACGTTACATCGTTAAGTATATTTGCTAAATTGTGTTCGAAATATGCATAAACTGTCTCTGCTTCAATCCTAATCAATGGCGACACTTATGGTTTAACATTGTTTATGAAGAGATCCAAAAAGTGGCCAATTGCAATCTGAGCACTGTAACCATAGCAACAATGACTCCGCTTCCTGCTAGTATCATCTACGCTTGCTGTCTACGTATGATTTATTATTATTAGTAATGAGATATGATGAAATAAAGAGCTGGTGAAACTGCTGATGAGGAGTTTTGTCTTTGCTGTAACTTTAGAGGCAGAACATCAGGAGAATTCGAGTTGTTTGGTTACGTATGAATTACGTTTACATTTCATGTTCGTAGATATCCTCTTATCGATAACAAATTATATATAGTTATTATACACCGATCACGCATTATATTATTACATTATAACCTCATGCCTGGTGAAGTGAAGAACACTGATCATCTCTTCATCATGGCACCTGTTAGTGGGTGGATTTATTTATTAGGCAGCAAGTAAACATTTTGTCCTCAAAGTTGATGCTAGTAGCAGAAAAAATGGGCATAAGGATTTGAGCGAGTTTGACAAATTGTGACGTCTAGACGACTGGGTCAGAGCATCTCCAAAACTGCAGCTCTTTTGGGATGTTCCTGGTCTGCAGTGGTCAGTGTCTATCAAAAGTGCCCAAGGAAGGAACAGTGGTGAACCGGCGACAGGGTCGCGGGCGGTCGAGGATCATTGATGCATGTGGGGGGTAGCTCAAACTGCTGAAGAAGTTCATGCTGTTAATGCTGAACAGGTCATGACTGTTTTGGCAGCAAAAGGGGACCACATTTGGCAGGTGGGAATAATGTTATACCTGATCAGTGTAAATAAGTAAACTTTTACAGTCACGATACAACTCCTACATACATTCAGTTATGTCATAAAAAACATTCTTGTTTGACTTGTACAAGAATCTCACAAAAGTAGGTGCACCCCTCACATATCAGCAACCATTGTAGTATATCTTCTCATTGGACAAGGGGAAATGAAACTCGGATATATTTTAAAGTATTCAGTGTGCAGCTTGTGCAGCAGTACAGATTTACTGTCCTCTGAAAATAACTCAACATGCAGCAATTACTGTCAAAATAACTGCCCACAAAAGTAAGTACACCCTCAGTGATAACAGCTGTACGTCGTGTATCCGTGCAAAGCCGCACGTCCTGTTCATGTTTTTGTCTGCTTGTCAGGACCAGACAAATGTGTGTATTTTCTATTAAAGCAGTTGAAATTTGGTGCTTTGAGTACAATTCTCTCATACTGACCACTGGATGTTCAACATGTACCTCATGGTAAAGACTCTTTGAGGATTTAAGAATTAGAATTGTTTCTTTTCACAAAGATGCCGAGGCTTTAAGAAGATCAGGAACATCCTAAAACTGAGTTAACAGTAGTCTTCTTGTTTGCATAACTGTCATCCCAGAAAGAGCCTCTTCCAACCTGTCCAAGAGCATGAATTAGTGGAACCATGTCCTGTGATCTGATGAGACTAAGACAAGCGTGTTTGGCTCAGATGTTGTCCAGCATGTGTGGTGATGCCCTGGTGTGGAGAACCAAGGAAATTGAGATTTGCATAAGGAAGAAACCTTGAGAGGAACCAGACTCTAAAGGGGGACCTCATCCTTATCGGGGTGGCACAGATGGTACATTAATTACAGTTAAACGATGTTTGGGTGTGCAGTGGCGATCAAATGCAAACTGTAATGTTGTGGGGACCATTAACGTTATGCAGACATTTAAAGTTGTGAGGACCTTTAATATTATGCGGTCCTTTAAAGTTGTGTGGGCCTTTAAAATTGTGGGGACCTTTAAAATTTGGGGACCTTTAAAGTTATGCGGACCTTTAACATTGTGGGGACCTTTAAAGTTGTGTGGACCTTTAAAGTTGTGGGGACCTTTAACGTTGTGGGGACCTTTAAAGTTGTGTGGACCTTTAACGTTGTGTGTACCTTTAGTGTTTTGTTTTCCTGTATCTCCAGCCTTTTCTTGACTTTCCTGTTGAACATTTTCTGCTCATGTTTACTTTTTTCTCTAGTAAAAACTTTATTTATATTATATAGTATATTAGTATATACTTTAATAATTTTCTTGGACCTGTGGATTTCTATTTCTATTTATTCAATTTGAACTTCTCAGAATAGTATTTTTTTTTCCATTTATAAATTATTTTTTTTTTTCACTCATAAACTTTCTAACTGGTCGAGTCCATTTCTCCACTTGGGTTCATCCGCCCTCTGAGGCACATCCCTAATAACACTAACAATGCAGCACTGACCAGTACACATAGCGTATATATTAAATGATCCAGCGGTTATTTGTGCAAAAACATGTGTATGTGTTTGTGTGTGGAGTACATTTGTTTGTAGGAAAATGTGTGTGTTTGTCTTGGAAACACAAATTTTGCATGGTGCTTGATTTGCATCAGGAAACAGAAAAGTGTGTGTATGTGTTTGAGTTGTATGAGTGTATGCATGTGTAGATGTGTGTGTTGTATGTAACAGTCTACATCTTTGCACATTGTGCCTGATGATTTGCATTAGGAAGGAGAGCACTGTGTGTGTGTGTGTGTGTGTGCGTGTGTGTGTGTGTGTGTGTGTGTGTGTGTGTGCTTATTTGTATACTCATGCAAATGAGACTCTGTAAATGGTAACTGTTCTGCTTAGCACGAGAGCGCAGTGTGAGGTAGAAGCTGGTAGAGAGATGTCCCGGGTGTTTAATACTCATCTGTCGACCCGTGAGAACAGTCTGATCTGTAACCTGCTCGGCTTCAACTGCACCGTGAGTCTGTTGTCCGGCGCTCATATCTCTATCTTTCACTACTCTCTGCTTCTGCCCTACTCTGGTCTCACCTGGTCTTTACTCTACATCTGTAATGGCTAGAGGTAACATATAAAGGTATATATATATATATATATATATATATATATATATATATATATATATATATATATATATATATATATATATATATATACACACACACACACACACACACACAAAATATATATATATGTAGGTGAGGTGAGGAGGCCTGGGGTGCAGTCAGCATTCACATGCATCCCAAAGGTATTCAATAAGGTTGAGGTCAGAGCTTTATAGCAGAAGATCCTCAACTCCAACCCATGTAAAGCAGATCTTCACGGAGCTGGCTTTGTGCGCATTGAAATGCTGGAACAGGTTCGGGCTGCCTAGTTTAAGTTAAGGGAAATTTTCATGCTGCCCAATGCACCCAAAGACGTCCTACACATTCTACATGTCCTATTTATTGTGTGCCTTCATGTTTGTGGTAACAGATTGGGGAAGAATTATATATGTCTGAAAAAGTCTGGTGTCCCAATACTTCTGAATTATACAGAAATATGAAGAAAATACACATAGGCCTATAAAAAATGTGATAAATCATGTTATATATATTAAGTTATGGATATTTAAAAGTAAATATGGTAAAGTACATTATAGTATAAAATTATAGTATAGTATAAAAAATCTTATAAAAAAAACTAAACAAAAATTTAACCAAACATACAAAAATGTCCGTATTAGAATATAATACGAATATAATAGTAAGAATATATTACAATATATACAGTAAAAGAGATTTAAAACATAAACTAAAATATCTTAAATCAAGCAAATAAAAATATAAAAATGTGAAAATTATTATAAAAAATATACAAGATTTTTTTTAATAAAAAATCCGATAACAAAAATTGTGTAATGTCTTTATAAAATAGTGCAAATGTGTGTGTGTGTGTGTGTGTGTGTGTGTGTGTGTGTGTGTGTGTGTGTGTGTATGGGGGTTGTGTCGGAAGTGTAATATCATGTAAATGTAATTTTATTAAGTGTTAATTAAAAACTACCGAATGTAAATGCGATTAAAAGATTCCATAAGTTACAACCTTAAATCTGACTGCTAGAAAGTGTTGACACTGGAAACTCCTTCCAAACCCTACAATAACTGTAGGAATATTAACAAATTTGTAGGGATTTGAACTAATCTGAGATTCGCAGCTGCACTTCTGAACGAGCTGCTGCTACAAAAAATGAGTGAGCAGCTCCTGACCAATCAGAATGGAGAATATGAGGGTGTGGAATAAACCAGGAAGTGATGGTGTTTATTTTCAGGCTCATTTGTTTGTGGGTTGTGTTTATTTCTCTTCCTGCATTACTAAATTTACTGGCACAAACAACACACTGTATTCACATTACTCTCTCTCTCTCTCTCTCTCTCTCTCTCTCTCTCTCTCTCTCTCTCTCTCTCTCTCTCTCTCTGTGTGTGTGTGTGTGTGTGTGTGTGTGTGTGTGTGTGTGTGTGTGTGTGTGTGTGTGTGTTTTAGGCCTCAGCTTGTGCCATAGCGCAGTTGTGCTTGGCGACGGCTTGTGAAGAACAAAAGCCGGAATGGAGGAATTACAGTTGTGGAGTTGTGTGTCTGGTGCAGGATAAAACATTACACTCAACATTCATACGCCTCTTTTGTTTGAAGGTTTTATACACACACACACACACACACACACACACACACACACACACACACACACACACACACACACACACACACACACAATTTCATACACACACACACACACACACACACACACACACACACACACACATAAACCCAAACAAAAAAATTTATCACGTTGTATAACACACAGTCACCAGCAGGGGGCGGGATCTTACCATTTGAACACTGTGTTTTTATTTCAAATTAAAAACTGAACGCTGACTGAACCCCAGGCCTCCTCACCTCACCTCACCAATCAGTACCTGACCTTACTAACACCATTGTGGCTGAATGAATTTCTCACAAATCTCCGACAAGTACATTCCAAACTCATGTGGAACATCTTCCCAAAGAAGAGTGGAGGTTATTATAACAGAAAATGGAGACTAAATATGGGATGGAATGTTCATAAAGCACATGTGTGTGTGTGTGTGTGTGTGTGTGTGTGTGTGTGTGTGTGTGTGTGTGTGTGTGTGTGTGTTTGTCTCTGCAGAAGGCTAGGCTGCTCTGGGAACAGGAGCTCTATTCACCTTTCATCTACTCAACACCTCGGCCATTTTTCCACACTTTTCAAAGCGACGTTAGTGACATCGCCTCGCCTTCACTCATTATTCCCTTATATACAATAACTCTATTTAAAATGATTATTCATGTTCACTTTGGGTACGAAAGATAGAAAGATAGATAAATAGATAGATTGATAGAAAGATCGGAGCAGTGTGTTAGACCGCACAGTGATGAGCTGTATAGTGTGCTATTGCATGCTTATGTACTTATACTCATAATACCAACATCTGATATGACCTGGTGATGAAATCCGTCTATCTATTAACATGTTTACACACTACAGCACTGTGCCGATGTTCATTGGTAGCATCACACAGCGCTAATCGACACAAACTGACAAAAGGACAAGCACGTGTACTTGTTTTGGGGGAAAAAAATCTTATCACCTTGCTTGCCTGTGTAGGAATGTTGGGCGGGGCTGAACTTTTCTGATGAGGACGAGGCGAGTGAGTTCCATACGGCTGTGCAGAAGTGCATCAGCAGTACTAAAGGTCTGCACGTGTAACACATGCAGCTCTCCTTTCACCACACATTTATCCACACTCTTCAGGTTATTACCAAGCCATCAGCTATGCTGTGCTTCTGATCAGCACTGTTCTTATGTTGTGTAGCACGTCCTGCGTTTTTACGGACACACAGCTTGGATTCTTCCTCCGGATGGCTGCTGAAGAACAAACTGAACACGTGCCTGTCTCTCAGTCGGTAAGGAGATCGCCTTCAGCCGTACTCCGTTCCAAATCATGAGCGTTTGTATTTTCCAAAATGTAAACGTTCCAGAAATCATGACCAGCTGGTTACTAAGGATGAGGAAGTCAATGAATCAATCTGATAAAAGATCAGTAAAACAGTGGTGAAGGTTAGAGGGATCAGTAAAACAGTGGTGAAGGTTAGAGGGATCAGTAAACATTGGTGAATGTTATAGGGATCAGTAAACAGTGGTGAAGGGTAGAGGGATCAGTAAACAGTGGTGAAGGTTAGAGGGATCAGTAAAACAATGGTGAAGGTTAGAGGGATCAGTAAAACAGTGAAGTTGAGAGATATCAGTAAAACAGTGGTGAAGGTTAGAGGGATCAGTAAAACAGTGGTGAAGTTGAGAGATATCAGTAAAACAGTGATTAAAGGTTAGAGGGATCAGTAAAACAGCGGTGAAGGTTAGAGGGATCAGTAAAACAGTGGTGAAGTTTAGAGGGATCAGTAAAACGGTGGTGAAGTTTAGAGGGATCAGTAAAACAGCGGTGAAGGTTAGAGGGATCAGTAAAACAGCGGTGAAGGTTAAAGGGATCAGTAAAACAGTGGGGAAGGTTAGAGTGATCAGTAAAACAGTGGTGAAGGTTAGGGGAATCAGTAAAACGGTGGTGAAGGTTAGAGGGATCAGTAAAACGGTGGTGAAGGTTAGAGGGATCAGTAAAACATTGGTGAAGGTTAGATGGATCAGTAAAACAGCGGTAAAGGTTAGAGGGATCAGTAAAACAGCGGTGAAGGGTGAAGGTTAGAGTGATCAGTAAAACATGGATGAAGGTTAAAGGGATCTGTAAAACGGTGGTGAAGGTTAGAGGGATCAGTAAAACGGTGGTGAAGGTTAGAGGGATCAGTAAAACTTTGGTGAAGTGAAGAGGGATCAGTAAAACAGCGGTGAAGGTTAGAGGGATCAGTAAAACAGTGGTGAAGGTTAGATGGATCAGTAAAACGGCAGTGAAGGTTAGAGGGATCAGTAAAACAGAGGTGAAGGTTGAAGGGATCAGTAAAACAGATGTGAAGGTTAGAGTGATCAGTAAAACAGTGGTGAAGGTTAGAGGGATCAGTAAAACAGATGTGAAGGTTGAAGAGATCAGTAAAACAGATGTGAAGGTTAGAGTGATCAGTAAAACAGTGGTGAAGGTTAGAGGGATCAGTAAAACAGTGGTGAAGTTTAGAGGGATCAGTAAAACAGCGGTGAAGTTTCGAGGGATCAGTAAAACAGTGGTGAAGGTTAGAGGGATCAGTAAAACAGTGGTGAAGTTTAGAGGGATCAGTAAAACAGTGGTGAAGTTTAGAGGGATCAGTAAAAACGGCGGTGAAGTTTAGAGGGATCAGTAAAACAGAGGTAAAGTTTAGAGTGATCAGTAAAACGGTGGTGAAGGTTAGAGGGATCAGTTAAACGGTGGTGAAGGTTAGAGGGATCAGTAAAACAGCGGTGAAGGTTAAAGGGATCAGTAAAACAGTGGTGAAGGTTAGAGGGATCAGTAAAACGGTGGTGAAGGTTAGAGGGATCAGTTAAACGGTGGTGAAGGTTAGAGGGATCAGTAAAACAGCGGTGAAGGTTAAAGGGATCAGTAAAACAGTGGTGAAGGTTAGAGTGATCAGTAAAACAGTGGTGAAGGTTAAAGGGATCAGTAAAACAGTGGTGAAGGTTAGAGGGATCAGTATACCAGCAGTGAAGGTTAGAGGGATCAGTAAAACATTGGTGAAGTGTAGAGGGATCAGTAAAACAGCGGTGAAGGTTAGAGGGATCAGTAAAACAGCAGTGAAGTTTAAAGGGATCAGTAAAACAGTGGTGAAGTTTAGAGTGATCAGTAAAACAGTGGTGAAGGTTAAAGGGTTCAGTAAAACAGCGGTGAAGGTTACAGGGATCAGTAAAACAGTGGTGAATGTTAGAGGGATCAGTAAAACAGCAGTGAAGGTTAGAGGGATCAGTAAAATGGCGGTGAAGGTTAGAGGGATCAGTAAAACAGCGGTGAAGGTCAGAGGGATCAGTAAAACGGTGGTGAAGGTTAGAGGGATCAGTAAAACGGTGGTGAAGGTTAGAGGGATCAGTAAAACATTGGTAAAGTGTAGAGGGATCAGTAAAACAGCGGTGAAGGTTAGAGGGATCAGTAAAATGGTGGTGAAGCTTAGAGGGATCAGTAAAACAGTGGTGAAGGTTAGAGGGATCAATAAAGCAGTGGTAAAGGTTAGATGCGGTTTTTCCGTTTATTGTGGGCTGTTTTTCGTTTATTGCGGGAGGTTTTGAAACGTAAGCACCGTGATAAACGGGGGATTACTGTATTGTTAAAAAGTGGTAGAGATCAAAGGGATTAACTAGAGGATTGAGGGATCAGTGGTAGAGGTGATAATGGATCAGAGGGTTTAGTGAAGCAGTGGAGGACTCAGTGGTAGAGGGTTGTTGTTTTTGTTGAACATTGACAGAGGATGGAGGGATCAATGGATCAGTGGTAGAAGATGGTAAAATGAGTGGTGAAGTGCAGGGTAAGACAACTGCTGTGAGGTAGAGGGGTGCTGGTAAATGTTTGGCTTGTGTAGGTAAGTATCAGTGTTTTAAATCTACAGCTACAGGAAGTGTACAGTCAAGGAAGTTTAACAATGGGGTTACTAATACTAAGAACTAATGAAGCTTGACAACAAGATGGGCAGTGGACATTTTAATGATTTGACCATGTTTCCAGGGTTGCGTCCCCCAAAGCTGCACCATCAGCCACGTCAGGGGTGACCAACACTCTGTCTCTGGCACAGAGGAAAGGACCCCTGCCTCCCATCCCTTCTAACAGGGACTTAGCCAAATCAAAACCTCCTGATCTTCATGATCTTGAACAGAGTGCCTCAATTCCACTCGCACCCCCGTTCCCAGCCCCGAATCTCAACACTCATTTAAAAGCTATCAAGAAAAGTGCCAGTTTTTCACCAGTGAGTAAACAACAACAACAACAACAACAACAACATCAAAACAATAACAACTACAGTATCAGTAATTATGTATGAAGCTCTAATTGAGATCAATTACTATTGTGACTTTTTGACATTTTTATTATAGGGAAGAAATCCTTCTCTGACCATCGAGATGCAACAAAGAATCTATCTATCTATCTATCTATCTATCTATCTATCTATCTATCTATCTATCTATCTATCTATCTATCTGTCTGTCTGTCTGTCTGTCTGTCTGTCTGTCTGTCTGTCTGTCTGTCTGTCTGTCTGTCTGTCTGTCTGTCTGTCTGTCTTACAAAGTTAAACTAAAATATAAAAATAGATATAAATTAGTAATTTAAATAAAAAGGAAAATCTCTCTCTCTCTCTCTCTCTCTCTCTCTCTCTCTCTCTCTCTCTCTCACACACACACACACACACACACACACACACACACACACACACACACACACACACACACACACACACTGTCATTCTTACTCTCTATTTATTTCTGTTCAACTCAATCTCTCTATCTTTATTTTCTCTCTTTCTCACACACTCTTATTCTTGATCTCTATCTCTTTCTGTTCACCTTACTCGCTCTATCTCATCCTCTCTTTCCCACACTTTTACTCCTTCCCCCCCTCTCTCTCTCTCTCTCTCTCTCTCTCTCTCTCTCGCTCTCTCTCTCTCTCTCACTCACGCACGCACGCACGCACGCACGCACGCACGCACGCACACACACACACACACACACACACACACACACACACACACACACACACTCCCATACCTTCTTGCTATCTCTAACATACCAGAGCCTCACTATAAAAGAATGAAGCAAAAGTATGATGCAAAAAAGCAAATAAATGAAATAAAATAAAATAAAAGAGTGTTGAAATGACAAAGGAAATGAACTGAGAATCGTGGTAAATCAGATGGATGGTTAGTGTGTGATGGTCCAGTAGATATTAGTTTGGGAAAATGGGAGGTGGTATCTCAGTGGATAAGATGTTGGACTTCTGATCAGACCCTTGAGCGAGGCCTTTAACCCTCAGTTGCTCAGCTGTTTAACTGGGATGACTGTAAGCTGCTCTGAGGGCATCTGCCAAACTGTGACTGTAAATGACTGTGCAGCTCAAAGATTCATTTAGAAGCAGCTGGAGAAACTGTGGGAGGAGCTTAAATAATTTTTATTATTTTCCCTTATGTTGTGAAAGGTTTTACCATTAAGAAGAAAAATGTTCTTTAGTCTCAAACTCATTAAACTCATTAGCGAAGGGCGGACACATGAACATGGTTTCCTGTCCCTGTCTCCGTTTCGTATTTTTGACACTAGAGACATGTTCTGGCAGCTCATACTTCCTGTTTAGGGCCAGATAAAAGAGCATGTCTCTCTTTTTCTCTTTCGTTCACTCACTTGTAGTGTTTTCGTTCTTTTTTCTTTTCTAGATGACATATAAATGATGAAGATGAAGATGATGCGCTGCGCTGCGCTGCAGAACCTACAACAAAGTACTTTTCAAAATACTGCCATGATGCTGATGTTGAAATATTTCCTGTAGTGTTTCTTCTGTGTTAAAAAATCTGGAAATCTAGAAATTGTTATGAAAGACTTTAAACCACATCATGTTTTTTCTTCTCGGGAAATATGGCTAAAAGTAAAAACAGCAACACACTGTATGTCTTTTCGACACGTTACTGATGAAAAAACTGATTTACACTCAGCTCATGTGTTGTGGATGTTAATTGTCATGGTTTGGCAGAATTCAGCTTGGGAACCTATTTCCCAGAAGCCATTGCACTGATTTTTGTCACATGATGGTTATGCATCAGTATCATGATTTAATGAATTACTTCATCCTTTGCTTTTGGTCTGTATGTTTGTTTGGACTATCAATAAATGAAGTCTGCTCTTGCATCATTTCTGTTACATGATTTTCCCCCTCACTTGGACTGTTCCTTCCTAACAAAGCTCCTGTGCTCAAAACCAGCTCCATAAAGATATTCTTTACATGGCTTGGAGTGAATGTCAGAACCATGGCTGGAACCTAGGCCTCCTCACTTTATCTACATCAGTACCTGACATCCTTGTGACTTAATGAGCTCGAATCTCCACATGCACACTCCAAAATCTAGTGGAACATCTTCCCTGAATAGCGGAGCTTATTATAATAGGGACTGCATTTGGAATTGGATGTTCAGAAAGTACATACCAATCTTATGCTCAGCTTTTCCACTCATGTCCTCAGTGGAGATTTACTTTTCTTGCAGGTTCATGTGATCTCCAAGATGAAACGTCTGATTATATTCAGGCGAGGTTTGATCATTAATCAGGGAGAACATTATACATTTGTCCATGACGGCTTCATATGGCTAAGTAATGGGATGGCACATTATTCAGCCTGCATGGGGGCCATAAATATTTATCATGCCCTTTACATGTGTGTCAGCATTGACCATGTTGGTTATAACTGACACTCACCTTCCCCTGGCTCCCTCTGGCTCCCCCTGGCTCCCTCTGGCTCCTCAAACCCAGTGGTGGGCCAGCAAAGCCTTCTCTGCTGGCCTAAACACAATCAGAAGCACTGACCTACATTTACAACCTAAATTCTAATATTTGTTCCATGAAATGTTATTAATTTATTCCCAACAGTTTATTCTCTTCATTTTGTAGCATTTCTCTTGGTTGCACTGCTTCCAGTACGTGTAGGTGGATGCTAGATTTTTGTCCAATTAGATTTAAGGCTGGCTAGTAATTTTCTTAATGAGTAAAAGTCTTAATGAGAATAAGTGTAAGTGTATATTATTTAGTACGCATGAGCAGCCTAATTTTACCTTAGGGGTCTCACACCAGAATTGAAAAAAAAGTTTGCAACCTAGACGTCATATTTGACAGCAATTTGAATTTTGTGAAGCAAGTAAACCTAAAAAAACAACCTTCTTTCAACTACATTTACTATCAAAGGTGAAGCCTTTTGTTTTGATAAAAGACATGGAAAAAGACATTCATGCTTTTATTAGTTCTAGATTGGATAACTGCAAAGCTCTTTATTTAGGAATTACTCAGTCCTCTGGTTCATAACGGTACCTGTAAACATGCACACATCACCCTAGTCCTTTCCTCTCACCACTGGCTCCCGGTACAGTACAGGAACCAATATAAAATCTTATTTGTTTTCAAATCTCTGTCTGGTACGACCCCAACCTGTTTAAATCAACTTCTCCATCTGCGCACCCAGGGCCGAACTCTCAGGTCAGCTAATCATGTCTTGTTGAAGCGCCTAGAACAAGATATAAATCGTGGGGTGATCGCGCCTTCTCAATGGCAGCTTTAAACTTTGGAATTCCCTCCCTCCTGATCTCACATCTGAAAGGGAATTCTCTACTTTTAAAGCTAAACTAAAGACCCACTTATTCACCAAAGCCTTTGTTGTATAGTAGAGGGTGTGCAGTCTCCTGCTTCTTAAACTTTATTTCATTTGTTTTGTTTTAATGCTTATTGTATTTCACCTCTGTTTTAGTTCTTACAATGTACTTATTTTTTTATGATATTGTATATTTTATTACTTTTATGTTAATTTTAGGGTTAGGGTTCTACCTGGTAGTTGTTAAGTGCTATATAAATAAAGATTGAATTGAATTGAATCCATTTATAGTGGGTAAACCTATAAGGATAAACTTATAGAGATAAACTTCTAGGAAAAAACCTATAGAGAAACTTATTGAGATAAACATATAGAAATAAAATTATAGGAATATAATTATAGAGATAAACTTATAAATATAAACTTATAGAGATAAACTTATAGGAATATAATTATAGGAATATAATTATAGAGATAAACTTATAGGGATATACTTATATGGATAAACTTCTAGATATAAACCTTATAGAAATAAAATTATAGGAATATAATTATAGAGATAAACCTATAGGATTTATAGCAGGATTTAATCGAATAGGATACATTTTTGCTTAAACTGTTCTTTGAAGTCTTTGCACTTGACCTGATGTGTGTTTTTTTGGGTAGCGTGAGACCATGTAATGTGTTTTCGGTGAGTGATGTCACGTTAGGGGGGAGATCTGATTTCCTGCAGGAGCTCTGAGCTCAGTTTCTCACTGTCAAGACTTCAGTAGCATCTTGCTGGGTAAAAAGGTGCACACATGTCAACTCTGTGATTCACACACACACACACACACACACACACACACACACACACACACACACACACACACACACACACACACACACACACACACACACACCGTTTATACATTTACAGAGCTCTGAGTGGATTACAGACATTTTAAAGGATTACACGTGATGGATTGTGTCCATGTGTGTGCAAAAAGCTGTCAGGAATTTAGGCTCCTGTATAAAACTCAGCTATCAGGACAAAAAAGTTGTATTACAGTATGAGGTTGTGATGCATGCTAGCCCTGTGTTTTTGTGTGTGTGTGGACCAGCCTGCTCCATCGTGATGCCCTTCTCGCATATTTGTTCGCAATAGAACAAGCTGAATACTCAACTTTTCAATTCGTCTGACCACAGAATATTTTTTAAAATGAGCTTTTTCTCAAAAAGGATGGCAGAGTTTCTGGATCATGTTCACTTATAGCTTCATCTTTGCATAATAGAGCTTTAACCTGGTTTTGTGGACGACGTAGAGAACTGTGTTCACAGACAGGTATATCTGGAGCTTCTTTTTAAAACCCAATCAGGGATTTTTTAATACAGAATCATTATTGTTTTAAATGCATTGCCTGAGGATCATGGCGGCAATGCCGATGGACCGATGATCATGGACATCCAAAATAGGTTTTCTGCCCTTGTCCTTTTTGCACAGAGATTTCTCCAGATTCTCAGAATCTTTTGATGTACTGTAGATTTAGAGATATATACAGTCTTTCACAGATTGGTAAATCTTTATCAAAAATGGAGACTTGAGTGCAAAACAGTTCATAGTGATTTAATCAGTGTAGCAGTGTTTATATTAATAGCAATCTGAATCCATCTTCAAGGGAAACATCCACAGTAACCACGTCTCTTCAGACATTTACGGCATTTGGCTTATTCAAAGTGACTTACAACTGGGCAGTTAAGGGCCTTAGTCAAGGGCCCAACAGTGGCAGCTTGGTAGTGCTGGGATTTGAACTTGTGACCTTCTGATCCAGAATCCAATGCATCAACCATAGAGGTATCACCTCCCACAAATCATAAGGATTTATTTAGATTTATAGCATTTGGCAGACGCCCTCATACAGCTGAGCAATTGGGGGTTTAGGAGTCTTGATCAAGGGCCTAGCAGTGGCAGCTTGGTTGTGCAGGGATTTAAACGTATCACCTTCTAATCAGAAGTCCACCCACTTCCCCAATTTAGGCTGTGCGTGCTGGAGCCATTCTCAGCAGCAGCAATTGTTTCCCGTTCCAAAAGTAGGCATAGATCAGGCAGGTCCAGAAAGCAGAATGAGACAGGATCACTGGTATCTTAGGACAAGCTTGTATAGCTTTAGAAAAAAAATAGCGAGACAGTTGATTATGTTGTTTATAAGATCATGAGCAATGACTTTGTAGCTCAAAGTAGTGTACCACAGCTAAACTGGAGGCTATGCATCTACTTGTGCAACAAACTCCACACAAAAATACTCCTTGACTGATAAACCACATTCAGTATACGAAGGATATTTCATCCTAACCATTTTACTTAAGGGAGGAGCCACGGAGATTGAAACAGCCTCAGGTTGGCAGCAGATGTGCATACACTCGCTCACACACACACTTTCTCTCGGTTTTTACCATCTCACACTCGCACTCGTGTCTTTCTGTCAGTCATTGCGAGATGTTCAGTGTTTTATAGAGTCTGATTGCGGGTCGTTGTGGCTTTGTGCTGAACATCGTGAGAGAAGGTGAGTACAAAGGAGACAAGCATGTTGTTGGATTGCTTGAAGGCAGGAAATGATTTCATCAGGTTTTCATCTTAAAACACAATAATCAGTATCTGGAAACTATTTAGTGTTTACTGGGAAAGCTACAGGATATATAGGAACTTTAGAATCTGAATCAGGGTTTCATTGCCACACACAGAGAATTTGTTTGGTGACAGAAGCTTCAAGTTTTTGGTGACAGAAGCTTCTAGAAACAGAAATTTGTATGTTGAATAATAAGAATTTATACCCAATATATGGTCTGGGTGTCATATTAAGTGTAATTTGTGTTAAAGAATTCATGAGGTAAATTGAAATGATGTAATCTCTTAATCAATATACATTCTACATATGCTGTTTCTCAATCATTCAACATTTAAAGGCTCCAGCATGGAGGTGTTGGTCAGGAGTTGCTCAGGACCTCCTGGTTCCACAACTCCAACTCCAACATAAGATCGAGAAAGGACATCACTCATAATCACACACTCAGTGCTCATGATATTTCTCATTTCACTCTACGGTGTTTGTGATATTTTAATGATTTATAATTACACTCTTTATGTCACCCAAATTAGAATGGTTTCTCTCAAGGTTTCTTTCTTATACTATTAAGATAGTTTTTTCTTATTACAGTCATGGACAATAGGATTTATATTTAAAATGAACCATAGTTTCAAGAGAAAATGAAAATAAAAACTGTTGAAGATAAAGTTTGTCAAGAAAATGAAACCTTCCTCTGTTATTTTTCCCGCTTGTTGTGATCCCTCTATACAGTGTTCATTCTGGCAGTACATTTACACACTTATCCAGAGTGACTTACCATTACATTATTTATAAAACTGAGCAGTTGAGGGTTAAGGGCCTTGCTCAGGGGCCCAGCAGTATCAGTTTGGCATTGTTGGGATTTGAACTTGTAACATTCCAAAGTTTAGATCACTGGGTTTCCATGTCCCCAGACCTGAACTAGCTATTATAGTGTATTAATTGTTGCCAATAGTTTGGAAATAATCTCAAATACAGTACAACACAAAAACTTCTATTATACATATACACATATGGTAACCATGGCGACGTCCTGATGAACTTCTAGCAAGTAACAGCTTATTTTCCGAGCCTGCTACATTCCAGATTAGATTTATTATCATCTGTAATGCAGACTGAAGTAAAGTTTGATGTAACTCTGATGACGAGAAGGTCGTTTGTTTATGCTGTTGCTCTGTTATACCGGGTTTCTCTATAACATTGATGGTTTCTTTAGCTGTTGCATTATAATGAAGGTATTCAGAGATGATTCAAGTAGAACACCTCTGAAAGCGTAGGGGTGAAATGCACGGCCTCCACTGATTCGCTGAACAACTGAAATGATCAACAAAAGTGTAAATGGTAAACGAAAAAGACAAAGTGCACAAGCTCAAATATATTTCCGTGGGGATAAAATTTTTTTTTGAGCTTGTGCACTTTGATACAGATGTGGCTTGCGAGCTCTGACTTGTGCGCACTCTGACAATCCATTCGAAGGATGTAAAAATGCGCCTGCTAGATGGCCCCGGTGTCACCCACTCGCAATCCGATTGGTTAAAGCGACGGCTTCAAGCAGCATGTACTTTATGCTGAGGAGCCAGATTCAGAAAAAGAAAAAAAAAAGACAGGATCACTAGTAAATCAGAAAAAGAAAAAGAGAGAGAGAGTAGAGAGGAGAAAAGAAGAGAGAGAAATGGATTATTAGGTTCTTTTAATATTCCATTACATAGTATTAAAGTACACTGTACAGTATGATCAGGGAGCGCTCTGATTGGTCAGGAAATTTAACAAAGTTTCTTATGTTACTTGGTGCTTTTCTTAAAAGTTGGAAGATCTGTTATAGTAAAGAAAAACTCATACACATCCTCCTGTGCTCAAAATCCAGTTTTACCTTTTCGATATAGTGCACGATGATGATGATGATGATGATGATGGTGTATGTGTGCGCTTGTGTGTGTAGGTGCAATGCGGCTGCATGTGAGCTGGCTGGTATTGTTGCTGCTTGGGCTGCAGCTTGGTGGCGCTCAGCAAGACGACTATGAAGAAGATTATGATGAAGAAGAAGAGGAACAGAGGAACATCAGAAGAAAAGCCAAAAGCAAGCTGCTCACGTCCAACCTTGCTCCGAAGAACAACGCTCAGCGTGAGACATTACACCTGCACACATATTTATCATAAAACAATCACATTTACTCAGTTTACACCCTGATTTTTTTACAGTTGGGAATCGGATTGTTTAGAAGAAGCTGAGGAATTTTCAATAGAGCTGTGAGGCATTTACTTCTCAAACTCAGACACACAGAACCAGGGTCTTCCACTTCTCCTTCTATTCTGATAGACCTGGTTTATTTTTGGTTCGTTTTTTAAATAAAAGCAGTTCATCTTTATTTATTTACCGAAGGCAATTTGATTGCTGCATTCAAGCATATCACATAAAACATAACACAACTCAAACACAGTAACAACACCCAATTTCCTTTTAAAGAGTATTTACCTTAAATATAAAAACTTTACAACTGATGGAATAAATGATCGTCTAAAAGGATTTGTTATACTAATAGAAGTTCTAACCGAATGCGTGCAGGGTGGAGGTGAAACTCATGATATACAGGCTGGGAATCATCTAGCAAAATGCTCTGGGCTTTACCCAAAACCTGTCTATGATGTAACTGGCTCATAGTCATCTGCATCCTCACCGTAATTTTACTTTCTCTCAAAAGTCATTTCTTCACTTTTAGAAAATTTAACTAGAACAGCAATGAAAAAGATCACAATGATTCAATGTAGGATCTAGAGAACTTACACACTTTCGGCTTCTCCCATTAGGGGGCGCCACAGCATGATTTGGCACATGTTTTTACGCTGGATGCCCTTCCTCATGCAACCCTCCCCTTTTATCCGGGCTTGGGACCGGCACTAAGGCTTGTGCAACCCTAATGGCTGGGGTCGGTTCCCGGACCGGGGATCGAACCCGGGCCGCAGCGGTGAGAGCGCCGCATCCTAACCACTAGACCACCAGGGAATCAATTTAGTTAAATAAATAAAAATAAATTAGTTTATTCAAACAATACAATCTTTGCTGACCCTTTACAAAAGCATCAGTATATAGAGTAAAAGACTATTTTTTATCTAAGATACGTACCCAAATACTTTACAAGTACACCGGTCCCCCGGAACTCGCAGGGGTTACTTTCTAAAATCCACAAATTTTGGACTCACCCCCGCAGCCCCTATGATACCCTAGAGAATTCATCTAGACATTATGCCGCTTTATAAATGTTTGACCAAAAACAAGGTTTAAAATGTTATTCCTAACGTAACATTCCGTCTCGCAGCGGATTCACGCAAATCGTAAGATAATCCGCAAGTTGCTGTAAGTTGGGTTCCAAATGAGAAGGCAAATTTTCCGAACCGCGAATTATCGTGTGTTGACTGTACTGTTCAACACTCTCAATACCTTCTCCACTCATGCATGTTTGCTTGTACTGAATTGATTCCCTCCTAGAGTTAATAGGCATCTTCTTGGTTTGGAGAACAGTAAGTGTCAACAGAAGCGTTCTGACACCTTTATTTAGTAAGCTAACAATTACTGAATCACAATATATACAGTATACATATATATACAGTATACACTTTTGTAGGATCTCGATAGTTCTTGGCAATTGCTCACATGGAATAGGTTTTCGACAAAAAACTCTTGTGTAAATTTTCTGATTAAACTCTTTGTGGCTATTTTAAAACTGCAAACGAAGCCGCAGATGCATCAGCTTGCCAGTGATGGACAATCAGTAATTAATTTTTACTTAATCACTAGTGGATTCATTTTTCAAGAATCTGTACTTATCATAATTCTGCCATTTTTATTCTCCATTTGAATGTTTGAATGAAAAAACATGAAAGGGAAGCTCAGTGGTTGCTGGGACCATGAGCAAGGTCCTTAAACATCAACTGCTCAGTCTTATAAAGGATATAATCGTCATGTTGGATCTGTACAACATGAATATTCATGTACAACAATACACTATGTGGACAATAGTTATAAAAGTTATAATAACTTCCACTTTTCTGGTAATATGTTCCGGTAGATTTTGTCAGGATTTGGACTCATTCAGCTACAAGGGTGTGAGTAAAGTCAGGTGCTCATGTAGGTGAGGTGAGGAGGCCTGGGGTGCAGTCAGTGCTCACATTCATCCCAAAGCTAGGGTTTGGAGCACTACAGCAGGAGATCTTCCACACACATCCAACCCATGTAAAGCACATCTTTATAGAGCTTAGGATTTTGTGCACTTTGGGTCATGCTGGAACAGGTTTGGGTCTGGGAAAACTTCATTCTACAACACCCAGAGACATCCTATACTATCGTTTGCCTCCGACTTTGTAGTAACAGTTTGGGAAAGAACCAATTTATTGCTGGAAACATCAGGTGTCTCAATTATTTTCCATTAAGTGCAGTTTATAACATAAAGTACCATAACATATATAATTAGAGTGTAGAATTGTGTAGTATATCACTGTGTAGTGTGTTAACAGAGTATAATAATACAGTAATTAATAGTATTTACTACACTGGGGTATATAATAGTAGTAAAGCTTTTAATCCTGTATAATTATAGAATTACGCCTCAGTATTATGGCGATTAATTTGTGGAATTTGCAGCCTGGAAAATGTGATCTCTTATCTCTTTTTTTTCTGTGTGCTTTATGAAAATTAAAAAATGTTTCTGGAGGCAATTTTCCTTCATGCCATGTTCTTTCTCTCCATCTCTGTCTCTGTCTCTGTCTCTGTCTCTCTCTCTCTCTCTCTCTCTCTCTCTCTCTGTTACGCTTGAATGTGATTTATAAGAGCCTCTAGCAGGGGGTTATGGGAAACATCTCCCGGCAGCCTGTTACAGAAGTGTAAGGAAGTTACGGCTTTGAACTCTGATTGAGTTCAGCGGGGTTGAGTTAACCTTCGCCCTGGCCTTGTATTACTTTTCTTTTTTGCACCACTATCTCAGATCCTCGCAAGTTTACGAGGTGTTCACGATGTGCGTTTTATTCCTTGCGCTTAAGTAGTGCAATGGTCCACGTTCCTGATCTTTCCCAGATTTTGTAGATGCTGTATAAATTCATTATAAATTAATACTGTATAACTGCAATAATCCTAAAAATGCTTACATAGAAATATTCCATATTTAATGCTATTCATTCTATATGCCTGAGCCACATGATTTACACCAATTGATAAATCAGAACACCGACACCTCCATGTTGACTAAAGAACGAACGTTTGATAGAAACCATATGAAGGTTCGGGCGTTCTGAATCTTTCCTGCTTTTCTATTGGCCATTGACATTTCGTGTTACTTTAAACCAAACTCCTGGACACGCCCATCCCCACGCCCACGCCCACGCCCACAATCTCTAGGCACCTCACAATAATTTGATTATAAATTCATTTGTTGTGTATTAAACAAAAATAAAAATAAAAGCTTTGTATGTTTCTAAATGATTAGACAGATTCCTTGTCCTCCAGTGTTTTATTTAGATGTAATTATTAAATATTCATCTTTTAGATTTTCATAGTGCCTCCTTAAATTATTGTTGGTACATGAATTGCCAAAAAGGTTGCAAGGTTCAAGTTTGTTATACATAATATCATGTACTTGATTTATTGGGGTATTTTTTCAACTGTATCTCCTATATTTTTCTCATACTTATATCTGTACAGTCACATTTACATCATTTGGCAGATGCCCTTATCCAGAGCGGCTTTCAGTTATCTTATTCATAAAACTGAGCAGTTGAGGGTTAAGGGCTCAAGAGCCCAGCAGTGACAGCTTAGCGGACCTTGTGATCAACTGTCCATCATCTGAACCATTCTCTTTAGTCTTTATTACATAGCAAACAAAAGTTACATTTTATTTGTATAAAACATTATAAAATAGTATTTGATATATTTTTATTCAAGCAGGCATTTTATTTTAAATTGTTTAAAAATGTAAACTCTTCAAATGTTGTTGATCACAAATGTTAATAATAATAAACTGTGTTAATAACAAAAACAGCAAGCAAGTTCTGCCCCTCTCACCATACCGAAATTGACAGCCTCTCTTCTAATGACAGCAGACCTTCTTAACCGCTCCAGCAATGGCTGCTACCCGGAAAAACTATCTGTATGGATGTTTCCAGCAATCAAATAATGATGAATAAGTCGACCATGCTATATGCATGTGTTGTATCAAGCAAGCACAATATAATAATGCCATGCAAGAAAAAGATGTGTGCCATGGTGGTGCAGCAGGAAGTGCTGTCGCTTTAAAACTGAAACAGGCTTTATTTTTTACATATATATTAAGTTATTTTCTTAATATACCCTAGCTTGTTGGGCAACTGGGCAACTTTCTCAGATGCTTAACCACTGAGGTGCTTTGAAGCTTTTTAAATACCTGTCACATGTACATCACAGCACAGTGAAATTTATTATCACATATTCCTGCGATGTTAGGAGGTCAGATGTTACTGGTCAGCATTGATACAGCAACCCTGGAGCATAGAAGGTTGAGAGCCTTGCTCAAGAGCTCAACAGCAGCTTGGCGATATTGGGCTTTGAACCCCAACCTTCCAATCAGTAACCCAATGCCTTAACCACTAACCTACTACTTCCCAAGCACCATTGCACTGATTTCAGGTTACTGTTTTAGCAGAATTCCACATGCTCCCCACATAGGCTACTAGCATTTAAAACTGGTATGCTAATTTACCCCAAATTTGTCTCAGTCAGGGTGTATCGCATTCTCACAACTGGTTGGAACCAGAACTGGTGATTCTTGATGAGTTCTTAGCTTACATTCTCTTTGAAAGGAAAAATCTGCTATATATTTACACATTGGAGTGTTTTAAGAGGGGAGAATGTTTGAACTGTTGCATTAAAGGGAATGAACCATATTTTTCCTCCTGCCCAAAATAGTTTGTTCCTCTTCCAAAAGTGTAGATTTTTTTTTTTACATAGTCTGGACCTTGTACTCAAACATGTTTTGAATGTCATTAAGTTCAAGAGTCATGTAGCCGAGTTTCATGATCTCAGGCTTAAATGTAACTGTTATGCGACTGTCAATTGGTAATTTCAACCAGTGGTTCCATGTCTTCAAAACTGCTTTTCTTATGCTTTTTACAGTTTTCCCAAATACTGACTGTAGTCTTGAGCTGGCGTTTTTGCTGGACAGCTCAGAAAGTGCCAAGGACAACCACGGCCAGGAGAAGCACTTAGTCACCGAAGTGGTTGAACGCATGCAGGATACGCGTCTTCAGAGTGGCCGCAGCCTGAATTTAAAATCTGCACTTCTTCAATACAGCAGTCATGTGATTCCTGAGCAGACCTTCAGCCAGTGGAGGGGCGTAGCCAACTTCAAAGCCAACATCGCACCACTTCCCTATATAGGACAGGGCACATATGTGACATATGCCATTACTAACCTCACGCGCCTCTACCTAAATGAATCAGGACCCGGAAGTGTCAAAGTGGCTGTGCTGCTCTATGATGGAGAGTCCCATCCAAAAAATCCAGACTTGTTTTCAGCTGTGGCTGATGCCAAGAACCTAGGAGTTCGTTTTTTTGCCATCGGTGTCACACCTGCTGCCAGAGAGACGTCCAAAATCGCCCAGTTGAGGATGCTGGCCAGTTCTCCATCGAGCCGCTACTTACACAACCTGCAGGATAAAGACATTGTCAGGAAGATCGTCCAAGAGCTGGTGAGTCCTGAGCAGTCTTCATATTTCTTTAAGTGTGACACATAATGCATACTTTATCTTGGACTGGTAATAGGCTGGAGACATGAAATATACTGCATGCAACATTACAGACATAGTAAAATCAATGATTAATTAATTCAAATAATTCAAAACAAAATGTTTGTGGACACCTGACCATCAGATCAGTAGGTGCTCCTTTTTGAAAATCCCATTCAACATTTAGTCCCCATTTGCTCTTATAATAACCTCCACTCTTCTGGGAAAATGATCTACTAGATTTTAGAATGGGCTTATAGAGATTTGTCTCAACCATTCATTCACAAGATCGTTAGTAGAATTAGGTACTGATGCAGATGAGGTGAGGATCAGAGGTGGCAAAAGTACACGCAACCTTCACTCCAGTAGAAGTGCAGATACTCTGGTAAAAGACTCTGGTAAAAGTTGAAGTACTGACTGCACTTTTTCACTCAAAGAAAAATCTTATGCATAAGTACTACTTAAATATTTGTATTTCGCTCCAATCTCTGGTGAGGAGGCTCAGGGTACAATCAGCATTTACATTCATGCCAATAAGGATGAGATTCTAGCTCCATAGCAGGCCACTTAGGATCGTCCACTTCAGACCATGTAAATCACGTGTTTATGTAGCTGGTTTTGTGCACAGGGGCTGGAACAGATTTGGTTTTCCTAGTTTGAGTGAAGGGAAAATTTCATGCTACCACATCCAAACATCCTATAAAATTAGTTTGGGGAAAACCCACATATGGCTGGTAAAGTCAGGTGTCCTAATACTTTTGCCTAAATAGTGTATGTGTACTGGTTCCCTTAATCCACTGAGTTAATAATTACTAATAATCCACATACATGAGCCAAATTTAAATAGTATTAGTTAAGAATGTATTTAATTCTGAATGAACTCATATATGAACTGATTACAAGTTAAGGTAAATGCTAATCATGAGCTAATGAAAACCTAACCTAACAATGAACTTTTAAGTTCAATAAGACTCAATCTGATTAGCATTTAGTGCTAGAAACTAAATCAAACCAACTCTAAAGGAATTTAACATCCATCATTTATATTTGATGCTATAATTTGCTCTTGTTCATGTTGATGAAATTTTTGTTGTTTATTAATAATTGGGTTATTCTACATTTTGATAAGTAGGGTCAGACTAAATTAGGAAAGAAATTCGTGCCATTCTTGTGCTAGAAGCTTCATAAGGCAAATTAAGACAGGTTTTGCACTTGACTCTACTTGAGTAGAGTAGAGTAGAGTAGAGTAGAGTAGAGTAGAGTAGAGTAGAGTAGAGGACATAGAGTATAGTAGAGTATAGCAGAATGGAGTACAGTAGAATAAAATGCTAAATTATAAAATAGAGTACAGTCGACTTAAATACAGCCGACAAAAGTTGAGTACAGTAGAGTATAGTTAAATACAATGCATTATAATAAAATGGAGTACAGTATATAAACAGTACAGTACATACAAGTAGTTCAATGTATATTTTACTATACTCTACTATACTCTATTTCAATAGAGTACAGTAGAGTATAATAGAGTATTAAAAAATAGAGTACAGTAGAGTAAATGCAGTATAATAAACTGGAGTATCTAACATTAGGGGACAGTACAGTAGAATAATATATAGTAGACTCAAGTGGCTTACAGAACAGTAGAGTATAGTAGAGTATAGTAAAATATAGTAATTATAATGATATTTCCATGTATGTTGTAAAAAGCAGGGGTCCTAGAACTGAACCTTGTGGCACCCCATATTTAACTTCTATCTGAATAGTTCTCCAGGTTAATCTATCTAAAAAACTTGTGTAATGCCTTTCCCTGAAAGCTGATGAAATACAGTAAAGTTCAGAAGAGTATAATAGATTGGAGTAGAGTGGAGTAAAATATAGTATAGTAGAGCAGAGCTCAGTAAAGTTTAAAAAATAATGGAGTAGAGTAGAATAAACTGGTGTACTGTAGAGTGTAATAAAATAGAGTACAATAGAGTAAAGTGTAGTTGAGTAGAGTATATAGAGAGAATACAGTAGAGAGGAGGACAGTATAGTAGATTATTGTGAAATTGGGTGCATTAGTGTAATATTCAATATAATAAAATGAAGCACCTTACAGAAGGTAATAGTCGAGTAGCATGTACAGTAGACTAAAGTGAAGTACAGTGTAGTAGAGTACCAGCAACAGTGTGTAAAAACCTTGTGGAGACTTACAGAAAACCTTTGATCTCTGTCATTGCCAACAAAGGGTATATAACAAAGTATTGAGTTAAACTTTTGTTATTGACCAAATACTTATTTTTCACCATAATTTGCAAATAAATTCTTTATAAATTAGACAATGGGATTTTTATTTCTCATTTTGTCTATCATGATTGAAGGGTACCTATGATGAAAATTACAGGCCTCTCTCATCTTTTTAAGTGGGAGAACTTAAACAATTGTTGGCACTCTAAATACTTTTTTGCCCCACTGTAGGTACAATACATTCAAGCCAAAATATACAGAAATTTAAGTGTGTTGTTAACAATATTGTAATGTTGTAAAGTCATAGATAAATTGTGACAGTTTGGTGAATGTGTTCCAGGCACTCAGTTGTGCACAAAGATTTGCTTTGAACCAATCTCCGAAGTTGACTTTACTTTGGGAAAAAAAGTCTGTATTCAACACCGTGAGATGCATCGCTATTAGCACAGCTGCTGCGATTCCTGCTTCCTGCTGTCACGAGGGAACCGTAACGACACCCAAAACATCCTCCGTATATTTTATGGCTGTTTTCTTGCTTTGAAGTGGAGACGTTGTCGATGTGTTCACATTGGCATTGGCTGAAGCGAAGGGTATTAAATAGAAGCAAAGTTATTATGCAACATCTGTTGTAACACATTATGTTGATCTATGACACAGTGATGTTATAGGGTATGTTACAGATCTGTCAGTATTTCCAGCATCACTTCACACTTCTCAATTCGTGCTTGTTTAAATACATTTTTTTCCTATAGTAACAGTTCATTCACGGGCAGGTGTATGCATGCAGTCAAGCTAAATAATCTGAAACTAATAAAAATTGGTTTAAAACTGGTTTCATATAAGAGTGAATTTTATTATCTCATTAGAAAAGGTAAAGTAGAGAGGACTATTGTGTGATACAAGTTTCAAGTTTATTTCTATAGCACTTTTCACAATGGACATTGTTTTAAAGCAGCTTTACAGAACTTAAAATTAAAAGTGAATGATGTGTATGTATCCCTGTTTATAGGACTGTGGTGAGACCTGAGATGTTGGATGGTTTAGAGACAGTTGCATTGAGTAAAAGACAGGAGGTGGAGCTGGAGGTAGCAGAGCTGAAGATGCTGAGATGTTGATTGGGAGTGACGACATTGGACAGGATTAGAAATGAGTTTATTAGAGGGACAGCGCATGTAGGACGTTTTGGAGACAAGGTGGGGAGGCGAGATTGAGATGGTTTGGAAATGTGCCGAGGAGGACATGGGGTATATCGGTAGGAGAATGCTGAGCATGGAGCCACCAGAAAGGAGGAAAAGTGAAAGACCTAGGAGGAGGTTTATGGATGTGGTGAGGGAAGACATGCAGGTAGTTGGGTTGAAAGGGGCAGATGTAGAGGACAGGAGAGTATGGAGATGGATGATTCGCTGTGGCGCCCCCTAATAGGAGAAGCAGAAAGAAGAAGAAGTATATTTATCTCTGATGAGCAGCCTGGGGGCAACTGTGGCAAGGAAAAAACTCCCTTAGATGTTAGAAGGAGGGAACCATGAAAGGAACCAGACTCATAAAGGGGAGCCCAAGAGTTCGATATCAAGAGTGTGTTTATAAATATTAAAACAATACAAAACACAGGAAAGTGGTAACTACCCTGAGTACTGGAGTGTGTGATTATGAGTAGTGTCCTTTCTTGTCAATTGACAATTTGAGATCATCATAGATTCAACACCAACTCCTTCATGCCAGAGCCTCTAAACATGTGTAAAGGTCCAATGCCCAAACTCCACATAAAGTGGGCCAAATGGGGCTAGTAGGTCTCTAGATGTTTGCGGGGTCAGCATTTACTTTTTTGATGGTCCATAATCTTCATGAGGTGGGACGTGACTGGAGCTGGCATAACCTCTGAATGCCTCGGGATGGGGTGAGAAAGAGAAGCAATGAAGAGGAATTAGCGTAGCTGCTGTTCATGATATTAACAGCACAAGTTGATAATGTGCATGTGATCAGATGTTCTGGAGCACAAGGTTATGATGTGATGTGTGTTATGTGTAGGCTTTGCTAAAAAGATATGTTTTTAATCTGCACTTAAACTGGGAGAGTGTGTCTGAGCCCCGAACACTGTCAGGAAGACTATTCCAAAGTTTAGGAGCTAAATGTGAGAATGTTCTACCGCATTTAGTGGACTTTGCTATTCTAGGAACTACTAGAAGCCCAGAGTTTTTAAATGTTACGGAGCCTGACGGATTGTAGCGTTTTAAAAGACTGGATAGACACATGGAGATAAACCAATTAGTGCTTTATAAGTAAGAAGCAGTAGTTTGAAGTCTTTTCGAAACTTGACAGGAAGCCAGTGTAGGAACGATAAGATTGGGGTTATATGATCATATTTTCTTCACCTAGTAAGAACTCTGGCTGCCGCATCCTGGACAAACTGTAGCTTGTTTATTAATGATGCAGGACATCCACCTAGTAATGCATTACAGTAGTCTATTCTGGAGGTCATAAACGCATGGACGAGCTTCTCTGCATCAGATATAGATAACATGTTTCTTAACTTAGAAATATTTCTAAGGTGAATGAAGGCTGTTTTTGTAATATGGTTGATATGATATTTATAAGACAAATGTCTAAAATAACTCCCAGGTCTTTTACTATTGAACTAGTAGTTACAGAACATCCTTCTAAATGCAGGTTGAAATGCTGGAGCTTCTGTGTACTGGTTTTAGGGCCAATAAGCAAAATCTCTGTTATATCAGAATTGAATAGAATAGAATTACTTGTGGTTCAGATTATTCAATATCCATGTCTTACTTTTGTATAAAAAGAAAAGTGACATGGGAAGGCTTGAAAGTGGATATTTTTAACCATCTGAAAAATGTGTGTGTGTGTGTGTGTGTGTGTGTGTGTGTGTGTGTGTGTGTGTGTGTGTGTGTATTTCCATTTGGTTTTGTCTAAAACATTTCTAATTCATATAAATAAAACTATTACACACTGTATATTACTGTATAGATCGTCATTGAGCTCGTGTGCTATGGCAGTGGATCTCCTGCGGTGTTAATGGAGAGCAGTAAAGTTTTGGTGTCTGGAAGTAACAGTGTTTTTTCCCCCCAGAGGACATTCTTGTTTGAAGTGAGTTATGTAGCCTGTAGATTGAAACTCTTTGTTGTGGTGAGTTGCCCTTTATATATCGGAGCTCATCCAGCACACAATCTCAAACACACACACACATGCATGCATGCTGAGGAAACGATTGTTGAACAACTGCTAGCCAGAACAGTACTGTTTGAAAAAAATCACGAACAGGATGTGGGTCTGATTTCAGGCTTAGTTGAATGTGATGGGTAAAAATATCAAAGATGGATTGAATTGTGAGGACATGTTGGGATGTTGCATTGTGATGCTGTAGACTCCAGGGGAACTCATTTACTATTAATACTTTATTAATGTTGTATACTTTAAATGCTGTAAATGTTGTATAAATTATGCAGGACGATTTTGAATAAAAAGGCTAAAATAGTGTGGCAAAAATTCTGACACTCAGAGAAAGGGCAATTGTTATTACACTTTCTCTCACCCAAAGGTAACAGCTACTCTTACTCCAATCATTTTGTTTGTGGATTTGTTTAGATTAAAACCGAAGACCTTAAATGTTTTGGTCATGCAATGGGAAAAAAAAAATCACAGAATTCCACAAAATGCTCTATAGTGAGAGAATCATATCCACTTTTCATAGCAGAAGTGAAGACACATGCAGGCAACATCGAAATGGTATAAATCTGTAACAGTAAGCAAGCGTCAAAGAAGACACAACAAGATCAGATCTAAAGAAACACCAACGCATTGTAATATTCTAGCGGTTAAAAACATACACTATATGGACAAACCTACTAGAGAACATGACATTTTCCAGCCATTGAAGTTGAAAGCACACAACTGTATAGGATTTCTTTGGACGCTGCAGCATGACATTTTCCCTTCACTTGATCTAGAAGTCCCAAACCTGTTCATGCCTCTGTGCAAAAAGCAAGAAAACAATATACTACACATTGATTGGAGTGGAAGATCTCTTGCTATTAAGCTCTAAAATTAACCTTATTAAACAACTTTGATATGAATGTGAACGCTGACTGCACCCCAGTAACTATCAGCAAATGAGGGAGAGAATGGGGTTAAGTGTGGCTGTTCTGGTGGATGTGTCTTTTTAGGGATGGATGAAAGAGCAGCACGAGAAATAGGGGACAGGTTGTGCCTAAAAGCTCCATCTATGGTGTAGGTCTGACTCTGATTCATTCAATGGATCTGTCTAACTCTTTTAACTAAACACTTAGCTGCACTCGCGTCCGCTTCATCCTTCGCATCATGCCACATATATGAGGAACTGCACTAGAAAACGGAAAGAACTTCTACAGACGTTCTATTATCATCTCCTGCTGCTGGTTTTGATTCTCCGGCATGCTGAAACACTCGACAAATATGAGAATGCTTGAAAAGCGTCTATATATAACGTTTTTCATTCCATCTGGCCCACATCTGCTCAGAAATGTCGCATTTTTCTCCTTCATATTATATCAACATCTGCGTTGTGTTACAAATGCAACAGTTTTATAGCACTTTTAAAAACAGACATTTTCTGAAAGCAGCTTTACAGAAATAAATTGATTTTTAATATACATTTTAGCATTAATTTAGCATAGATTAGTCCCTTAGTTTATTCATAACTCTATACATTATATACATTACTTTATAAATAAATGATCTTAACATCCAACTTAGTCAAATTAACACTACTCAACATCACGAAGCTGCTGGTTGTTAGACACATGGCACTTCTCCACCTTCCGCTTGAGGATCCCCACAGGTGCTCAATAGGGTTCAGGTTAGGAGACACACTTGGCCACTCCATCACCTTCAGCTTAGACAGCAAAGCATTTGTCATCTTGGTGTTTGTTTGGGGTCGTTATTATTTTGGAAAACTGCAGTTCGGCCCAGTTTCTGAAGGGAGAACATCATGTTCTGCTTCAAAACGTCACAGTACATGAAAAAAATCCATGTTTCCCTCAATGAACCGCAGCTCCCCAGTACCAGCAGCACTCATGCAGACCATGATGCTACCACCACCATGCTTGACTTTAGGCAAGACACAATTTTATCAGACCACAGGACATGGTTCCAGTAATTCATGCTCTTGGACAGGTTGTCTTCAACCAACTGTTTGCTTTCTTGTGAGCCAGCTTCAGAAGAGTCTTCCTTCTGGGACGATGGCCTGCAAACCGACTTGCAGTGTGTGGTGGACAGTCTGAACACTGACCAGCGGACCTTCCACTTCTGTTTCAGGCTATTTCTTATCTTACAGCCTCGGCCATCTTTGTGAAGATCAACAATTCTAATTCTCAAATCCTGAGAGAGTCTTTACCATGAGGTGCCATGTTGAGGATCCAGTGGTCAGTATGAGAGAAGTGTATTTAAATCACCACATTTTAACAAGATACATAAACTTGTATGGTCCTGTGAATTAGCCAAAAACATAAACTTGATGAATAGCTGTTATCCCTTGGGGTGTACTTACTTTTGTTGGCAGTTATTTAGACAATAATGGCTGTATGTTGAGTTGTTTTTAGAGGACAGTAAATCTGTACTGCTACACAACCTGCATATTGACTCTTCTAAACATATCCAAGTTTCATTTCTATAGTATTGTCCCTTGACAATATGCTAAAATGTTGAAATGTGAATTGGGTGCACTGACTTTTGTGAGATACTGTACATTATACATTATATGGGGGCACCTGACTTTTCCAGCCATACTTGGTTCTTCCCCTAACTGTTTTGCAAACTTAGAGGCACACGATCATATATGATGTCTTTGTATACACCTCTATTAAATTGACCTATCATTTGAACTAGGAGACCCAAACCTGTTTCAGCTTCAGGAACATATGGTTTATATCGGTTGGAGTGGAAGATTTTGAGCAACCTGCTTTTGCACCCCAGACCTCCTCACCTCACCTACATCAGTACCTACTTTACAAATACCCTTATAGCTGAATAAGCACAAATCTCCACAAAATCTAATGGAACATCTTCCCAGAAGAGTGGAGGGAATTATAAGAGCAGATTAGGACTAAATGTGGACTGCAATGCTCAAAAAACACAAGCCATACTTCTGACTAGGTGTCTGCAAAGTTTTGGCAATATAGTGTATGTATATTTGTATATTTATATTAGATTTATTTATTTATATACATTGCTATTTGCACTTATGGTTATGTGACTAATTGCATTTTATTGTACTTGTACTCTGCACAATGACCATAAAGATAAATCTAATCTAATCTTATCTAATCTAATCCAATAATAAGCGAGCCAGTGTTGAAGAAAACCTCTCTGAGATAATATGAGGAAGAAACCTTGAGAGGAACCATACTCAAACCCATCTTCATCTGGGTGACACTGTTCCTTCATTGTTGAGGTTATCACCTGTTCACTGATGGACCTGCAAAGTTGCTCATGTCGGTTGTATTTCTTAAGCTTATGTAAACGAATGGATCTTTAGGCTCTTTATGTGGAACCATTTTGCAGTGAGGTGAATTCTATCCTGAAGACATCGAGATGGATCGAGCAGTTTTGGAGAGCAGAAGAGGGGCAGGATCATTGGTACCTCGGTAGCATGTGTAGCTTGACTGGAACATGAGGGAGAAATATAAGAGACAAAATAACCTATTTTACACGGTTTATAGTCCTAAAAAACAGATATAAAGATAAATAGGTAGAAAAAAATATATATAAGCTTAGCACTGTTATCTGTAGCAAATAGCTAGTGGCTATGTGTTAGCAGAATTAGCATCCCTGTGTGATTTGCCATTACTTTTTCCAGTGATTGACCATTACTTGGTCATAATACACCATCATAACTCTTCTGTTTACCAAGCATTAGAGTGAGTTGTTAGCATGGCGTCCTGTGTCAAAAGCTAGCATACAGTATAGGAGTTAGCCAGAATGTATCACCTCAACGCTTCAGCATGTCGTTCATCATTTACAGCGGCATTTTATATCGAAGCAAACCGCCTCAGTGGAATTTGGGGAAAGGTGAAAACATTTCAGGTGAAAGTCCCTCAGTCGTTCAGACTATAAAAAAGTGAACTGATTGTAGAAGCATGATTGAAGGCTTTTAATGTTCACACAGTGAGTTAATTCACTATGAGATGAGTCTTGAATAAGTATAATAGTTGGTACATTTGGGCGAAAGTTTGTGGACACCTGATTATACGATCGGCATGTGCTTTCCACATTTTGTTGTAAAAACTTAAAAACTTCTGGGAAGAAGTTCCACCAAATTTTTGAGTGTGCTTATGGAGATTTTTGTTCTTTCAGAGTACACAAAGGCGTTAATAAGACTTTACTGATGTGAGTTGAGGAGGTTCAGTCAGTCTTTCAATTCATCCCAATAGGGTTGAGTTTAGAGCTTTATAGTTGGACATCTTCCACTTCAACTCATGTAAAGCATATCTTAATAGAGCTGGCTTTGTGCAGGGGGGCATTTTCATGAAATGCTTTTTTATGACCGTCTAACATGTGAATTAAATTTAAATTCAGTGCCAACTGGATCCAACTTCATGTGGAGTTTGGACACTGGACCTCCTTGAGTGTTTAAAGGCTCTGGCATGGAGAAGCTGGTGTTGGATCTGTGATGATCACAAATGTTGAGCTATTTTATGAGTTGCTCAGTAGCTCCTAGTTTTATAACCACAACTGAATGTATAAGACTGTAGAAAGAACATTACTTATAATCACACACTCCAGTACTCATGTTAGTTCTCATTTTCCAGTGTTCTGTATTGTTGAAAGATTAATGATCAAACTCTTGATGTCACCCAAATGAGGATGGGTTCCCCTTTTGAGTCTGGTTCCTCTCAAGGTTTCTTTCTCATAACATTTAAGGAAGTTTTTTCTTGCCACAGTCGCCACGGCTGCTCATCAGGGAGAAATACACACTATTCACCTTAACTGTTAAAATTCTGTAAAGCTGCTTTGAGACAATGTCTATTGTAAAAAAGCTCTATAGAAAGAAACTTGACTTTACTTGCTGGTATTAAAGTGACACTGAGCCATGCCAATCCAATGATAAAGTGACAGTTGTGCAAAAAAAAATTATAATTGTGCACAAGAATGAAGTGTAGACAGAGAGAGAAGACCAGGTAATATGTGTTTTCCTGGTTTAAACTCCAAATTGCCTGCAGTAAGAATCTCCTTCTGATTTTCTCAGTGTTTGCTTTAAATGAGAGGAAGCGCTTCCCTGAACACAACAGAGTAAACAGTCCATTGTTGAGATGGCTGAGGTCCTTCGATATCTGGTTCTTATGTGGTTCTCATAGTGAAAAGGAAAAAAATTATTCCAAAGCATTCAATCACGTCCTACAGAATTGTGGAGAAGAAGCTGGAAAAGTCAGGTGTCCCAAAACATTTGTCCGTATTGTGAACCTACACAGGTTAGATTGTAAGTGTGTTTGAGAGAGTCAGAGAGTCTATACATTACCTCCAGAGGAGGAGTTTGTACAGAAAAACACACTGTTCATAAGTAATGGCACTGCATCAGGGTAGGCAATTAAGCGAACACTGCCACACTTTTCAGATGTGAGTTGCATGCACTGGGTGAGGAGTTCATCCTGAAATCACACATCTCTTGCCAGACCTTAGACATAACTAGAAACATGTGTACTATTCTGAGCCTGAATGCTTTCTTGCATGACATCACCACTAGCACCTCTGTATGACAGCATGACGGAACTGCAATACTGACATTTATGTTTTAATGTTTTCAACTCGTCCGCCATAAATGTCAGAGAAAAACCACAGAAACGTTATTTCAGCTCCTAAACACATGCAGTAATAAAATTGAGTGACACCCCAGTATCTGGTCTTTACAAGTGGTGTTGGGAAGGTGGAGGGTGAGTGGAACAGAAATATGAAGAAATGCAAAAAAAAAACGTGGTGAAGGATACCTGATGGCGTCAGCATGGACAGAACCAGTCAGTGTGCAGAAGACGTTGTATGGCTTATTTAGACAGTTTTCATACAGTACATTCCTATTATTTTATCCCCAATGATAAATCCCTACTGCATTTCGTTGCCTTGTACTTGTACATGTGTAATGACAATAAAGTTGAATCTGATCTAATCTAATCTAATGAGCGAGACAGTGGAAAAAGCGTAAAGAAAAAAAAACTCCCTGAGATTGAGTATGAGGAAGAAACCTTGAGAGGAACCAGACGTAAAAGGAAAAATTGTTCCCTTTAAACATTTACATGAGTGAATGTATCCATTCATTCATTCATTCATTTTCTCCCGCTTATCCGCAATCCGGGTCGCGGGGGCAGCAGTCTAAGCAGGCCCCCGCCTTCGACTGCTGCCCAATCCTCACAGCACCGTCCCTTACGGTCCCTCCTGCAGGTGTTTTTTTTTTTTTTATCACAAGGCTCTTTATTGAAAGCAAAACTGATCATGGTGATTATACTAAGCCACTGTAGCAAACTGTTAAATCCTCATGGTTCTTCAGTTTAGCCTCCACAGTAATTTTATGGATCTTTAGTCTGTTCATGTGGAACTATCCTCAGCTTCAATGAGTGGTCTCCATTGGACATCCAAAACTGTCATCAGAATGAATTTGGCAGGTTCAGAAAGAAAAAGTAGATGGGATTATTGGTATCTCATGAGTTCGAAAGATGAAAAGAAAGAGAGAAATATGGATCATCAGGTATCGTTGTTGTTATGTAATTGTTAAGGACGCTGTACATTGGGATCAGAGTGCAGTTCGGAACTCTGAGGTACTAGGAAGCCAACCACACCACCAGCAACTGCGAAATGATTTTCCTGATTTAGTGTCTGGTCAGAACTTGTGCACACAAATAACTAATGTTACATGTTGTTATATTAAAGCATTATATTAAATAATATGATGGATTATTTTTTTTACCCCCACCTTAGATTCACTCTTTCAGCTGTAATTCTAGTTTATCATACAAAATGATATAATGTGCTGGATCAAGTGTATGTTAACATTAGTTTTTATTTTTTATCAATTTACAAAATGAAGCATTCTTTACAGCATTTTTTTCATACCTGCCTAAACTTTGTGTGTGTAAGTTATGTAATTGAGGTGGTATGAAAAAGTTTTAATACTAGCTCTGTTTACAAACAAGTACTTCATTTATGTACGTTTCCACACTATCACTCTCAAAATAGTCCCATTGTAGAGCAACACAGCGCTCCCAGTGTTCCTGCCACATCTGGAATGTGTCCTTATAGTCTTCTTTTCAAAGCGTGTGAAGCACCTTCTGCGATTTGTACTGGATCTACGCATTAGTGTTAAAACGATGACCTTTGAGTCCGATCTTTATCTTCGGGAGAAGGGAGAAGACCGCAGGAGACAAATCTGGCGAGCAGGGTGGGTGCAGAATTGAGGTGATGTGGATTGTTCTCTGGAGATCATCATGCACAAGTTGAAGAATGATTTCTGACATTTTTGGGGGGGGGTTGAGCTCGTTGAAGGTCTTTCTGATCTCTTGCCGTCTTACAGTAAAGTTCTACTGCTCTTGAATCGCACAGATTTGCACTGTTTCACGCAGGATTTCACGTTCGCTTTTTGTTCTAAATTGCTGTCCGTTATGGAATAACAGACGTGGAAACGCACGTGGTCAGAATGGCACCAGTTCACCATTCGTCTTGTATATTTTATATATATATATATATATATATATATATATATATATATATATATATATATATATATATATATATATATATATAAAAACATATATTGTATACATAGAATCTTATGTTCTTTCAAATGTGCAGTAGTGTGTAGAGACCATTTTAGTGCAAATGACACATTGTGCATCTCTGCAGAGAAATGGGGAGGAATCATAAAGTAAAACTGTCTGTCCAGTGACAATCAGGTGACTATAGCAATCACAGGCAACTAATTAACGAATGTGCATGTGCTCTTTATACACTGAACAACGTCTTTACTTATAATTCTGGTTTAAAACAGTCCTTTTGTAGTGCAGTGACAGATGTTGATCTTGAATACAAACCTGATGCTTGTGTAAATTTTCATGAAAAATTAAGTTCATATTATTTTCTTTTACTCCTTTTCCAGATGGCGTTGGCAGAAGAGGCGGTGAGTGGGAATAAAATAAATAAATAAATTAATTCATTAAAAGAAATAAAAATAAAAAAAAGTAAATATATATATTTATATATATATATATATATATATATATACAGGAATATACAGGAAAAAAAAAAAAAAAAATATATATATATATATATATATATATATATATATATATATATATATATATATATATATATACAGTGAGGAAAATAAGTATTTGAACACCCTGCTATTTTGCAAGTTCTCCCACTTAGAAATCATGGAGGGGTCTGAAATTGTCATCGTAGGTGCATGTCCACTGTGAGAGACATAATAAAAAAAAAAAATCCAGAAATCACAATATATGATTTTTAAACTATTTATTTGTATGATACAGCTGCAAATAAGTATTTGAACACCTGTCTATTAGCTAGAATTCTGACCCTCAAAGACCTGTTAGTCTGCCTTTAAAATGTCCACCTCCACTACATTTATTATCCTAAATTAGATGCACCTGTTTGAGGTCATTAGCTGCATAAAGACACCTGTCCACCCCATACAATCAGTAAGAATCCAACTACTAACATGGCCACGATCAAAGAGCTGTCCAAAGACACTAGAGACAAAATTGTACACCTCCACAAGGCTGGAAAGGGCTACGGGGAAATTGCCAAGCAGCTTGGTGAAAAAAGGTCCACTGTTGGAGCAATCATTAGAAAATGGAAGAAGCTAAACATGACTGTCAATCTTCCTCGGACTGGGGCTCCATGCAAGATCTCACCTCGTGGGGTCTCAATGATCCTAAGGAAGGTGAGAAATCAGCCCATAACTACACGGGAGGAGCTGGTCAATGACCTGAAAAGAGCTGGGACCACTGTTTCCAAGGTTACTGTTGGTAATACACTAAGACGTCATGGTTTGAAATCATGCATGGCACAGAAGGTTCCCCTGCTTAAACCAGCACATGTCCAGGCACGTCTTAAGTTTGCCAATGACCATTTGGATGATCCAGAGGAGTCATGGGAGAAAGTCATGTGGTCAGATGAGACCAAAATATAACGTTTGGGTCATAATGCCACTAAACGTGTTTGGAGGAAGAAGAATGATGAGTACCATGCCTAAAACACCATCGCTACTGTGAAGCATGGGGGTGGTAGCATCCTGCTTTGGGGGTGTTTTTCTGCACATGGGACAGGGCGACTGCACTGTATTAAGGAGAGGATGACCGGGGACATGTATTGCGAGATTTTGGGGAACAACCTCCTTCCCTCAGTTAGAGCATTGAAGATGGGTCGAGGCTGGGTCTTCCAACATGACAATGACCCGAAGCACACAGCCAGGATAACCAAGGAGTGGCTCTGTAAGAAGCATATCAAGGTTCTGGCATGGCCTAGCCAGTCTCCAGACCTAAACCCAATAGAGAATCTTTGGAGGGAGCTCAAACTCCGTGTTTCTCAGCGACAGGCCAGAAACCTGACTGATCTAGAGAAGATCTGTGTGGAGGAGTGGGCCAAAATCCCTCCTGCAGTGTGTGCAAACCTGGTGAAAAACTACAGGAAACGTTTGACCTCTGTAATTGCAAACAAAGGCTCCTGTACCAAATATTAACATTGACTTTCTCAGGTGTTCAAATACTTATTTGCAGCTGTATCATACAAATAAATAGTTAAAAAATCATACATTGTGATTTCTGGATTTTTTTTTAGATTATGTCTCTCACAGTGGACATGCACCTACGATGACAATTTCAGACCCCTCCATGATTTCTAAGTGGGAGAACTTGCAAAATAGCAGGGTGTTCAAATACTTATTTTTCTCACTATATATATATATATATATATATATATATATATATATATATATATATATATATATATATATATATATATATATGTATATAGTATTGCCTCCTTGTTTGGATTCAGTGTAATTGTACATTTGTGTGTGTGTGTGTGTGTGTGTGTGTGTGTGTGTGTGTGTGTGTGTGTGTGTGTGTGTGTGTGTGTGTGTGCTTTTTCCAGTGTCCTGTGGAGAAGAAATGTGTGTGTGAGAAAGGAGAAAGAGGACCAAGTGGCCCAGCTGTAAGTAAACAACTCCATATCTACACTCATGGTGTGGGAATGATTTCTTCATCCCTAAAAGGACTTACTGAATGGTATCATGAGGATAAACTGTAAATGATGTCAATCACAGCCATGGTCTTCATAGGCACTAAATCTTAAACCTTTAAAATTTTTACCAGGACTAATACACAGACAGCTTGGGGGGTCCTGGGATTTAATGCTGAATCTTAAATATCACACAGCCTACTGTTTTGGAAGGGTGCCAAAAATTCTGTTCACGTTCACTCTTTCAGAGAGGAAGAGCTGAGGGTGAGGAGGAGTGTAATGTGTTTTTGGTGTAATGTGTTTGAAGACTTTTCGGCCGTCCTGCAGAGCTTTTGGACGATTAGGGATGATAAAAAAACTGTTTGTGGAGGGATTTGGTTTCTCTGCATGTCTCCCCTGATCACACAGTGCTGCTCAGGATCACTGGGTGGTGAGATGTTTTTCAGTGTTCACCTCAAGCACGGAAAATCCAGCGATAATTAACCTGCGTGCTAAAACACATTTGCTGAATTCCTTCGGGTTCTGTGGGGGAGATTTATTTATTTAATGGGCTGAATCAGGGAAAGAATGTTAAATGCATTACTGCCTGTTGCGTGAGCCGTATGTATAGATGGAGTTTAATCTTTCTGTAATTAAAGCACCTGGAGACATCTTTTTACATGTAATTTTAATTCAGAAATTCTATGGCTTTTAGCTAATATTTATAGTTTTGTAATAATAATAATTATAATAATAATAATAATAATAATAATAATAATAATAATAATAATAATAATAATGGGGCTGTTAATCGATTCAAATATTCAATTGTGATAATGATTGTTATGGTAACTCATGATTGACATGGACAAATATTGATGCTTTATTGATGTATGTTTATTATTAGTGAAATCAAACTCAACATAGAGCATAAAGACAAAATATTCTTGTAAATGTTTTAAAGTAATTATGGTGTTTTAAATTACGTACATCTTCAGGACACCAAATGGAACTTTTGCCATGTTTCCACACGGACGGTTTTAATTGCCGGATGTGTGCATCATGACGGATTTTGGTGCTGGTCCTTGCCGCATCAGTAATACAAATGTTTGGTGATTAAAAAGGACGTCGTGAATAAATGTGTGTTGCGTTGGTTTTAATTTCGCCTCTTTTATATTTTTTTAATTATATGTAAAAAAAAATGGTCAAACAGAAATGCCCTCTGCATTAATTGCGGGTTAATAAAATTTATTTTACCATTTATTTTTTTTATAATTATTATTATGTATTTAAAGATATTTATGTTCTTTATTTTTGGTACATTTATTATTATCATTATTAGTAATAGTAGTAGAAGTTTTACTAGTAGTTCTAGATATATGATAGAAGTAGTAGTAGTAGTGATAGTAGTTTTACTAGTATTAGTAATAGTGATAGAAACATTGTAATTGTAATAGTAGTGATGCAGTAGTAAGAGTAAAACTAGTAGTAGTAGTAGTACTAGTAGTGATAGTAGTTGTAGTAGTAATAGTAGTAATGATAGTAGCAATAGTGATAGTAGTAATGGCAGCAGTAGTAATAATAGTGATAGTAATAGTAGTAGTAGTGATATTAGTTGCTGCAGAAGCAGTAGTGATAATAGTAGTAGTAGTAGCAGTGATAGTAGCAGTATATTAGTGATATTAGTAGTAGTAGCAGCAGCAGTAGTAGTAGTAGAAATGATAGTAGTATTGATAGTAGTGATATCAGTTGCTGCAGAAGCAGTAATGATATTAGTCAAGTAAAGTCATTGTCATTTCAACCATATATAGCTGACGCAGTACACAATGAAATGAGACGTTGCTCCAGAATCTGGTGCTACATAACAGAACACAGAGCTACATAACAGAACATAAAAGCTACATAACAGAACACAGAGCTAAGGACTAAGTAAGTTGTCTTAGCCACATAAAGTGCATTGTGTGCAAGGGAGTGCAAACAGTACAAAAAGGGAGGTGGTAGCTCAGTGGTTAAGGCATTGGACTTTGGATCGAAACGTCACAGGTTTAAATCCCAAAACCACCGAGCTATTGGGCCCTTAACCCTCCCCTGCTCAGTTGTAAGTTGCTCTGGATAAGGGCATCTGACAAATTCCATAAATGTAAATGTAAGCAAACAATACAAGACAGTGTGGGACAAATACACAAAACACATAATAGCACCGACCAGTAAACCGACTGATATGTTATACAGTACAGTGTGCAAAAGAGAGAACTATAAATGAAACAGTAGAAGCAGAAACACTAGTACTATGGTAGCAGTAGTGATAGTAGTAGCAGTAGTAGTAGTGATATTAGTTGCTCCAGTGGCAGTAGTGATAGTAGTAGCAGTAGTAGTAATATTAGTTGTTTTAGTAGCAATAGTGATAGTAGTAGTAGTAGTAGGAGTAGGAGTAGTAGTAGTGATATTAGTTCCTACAGTAGCAGTAGTGATAGTAGTAGCAGTAATAGTAGTGATAGTTGCTACAGTGGCAGTAGTGATACTAGTAGCAGTAGTAGTGATATTAGTTGCTACAGTGGCAGTAGTGATAGTAGTAGCAGTAGTAGTAGTGATATTAGTTGCTACAGTGGCAGTAGTGATAGTAGTAGCAGTAATAGTAGTGATAGTTGCTACAGTGGCAGTAGTGATAGTAGTAGCAGTAATAGTAGTGATAGTTGCTACAGTGGCAGTAGTGATAGTAGTAGCAGTAGTAGTAGTGATATTAGTTGCTACAGTGGCAGTAGTGATAGTAGTAGCAGTAGTAGTAGTGATATTAGTTGCTACAGTGGCAGTAGTGATAGTAGTAGCAGTAATAGTAGTGATAGTTGCTACAGTGGCAGTAGTGATAGTAGTAGCAGTAGTAGTAGTGATATTAGTTGCTACAGTGGTAGTAGTGATAGTAGTAGCAGTAGCAGTAGTGATATTAGTTGCTACAGTGGCAGTAGTGATAGTAGTAGCAGTAATAGTAGTGATAGTTGCTACAGTAGCAGTAGTGATAGTAGTAGCAGTAGTAGTAGTGATATTAGTTGCTACAGTGGCAGTAGTGATAGTAGTAGCAGTAATAGTAGTGATAGTTGCTACAGTGGCAGTAGTGATAGTAGTAGCAGTAGTAGTAGTAGTAGTGATAGTAGTTGCTACAGTGGCAAAAGTGATAGTAGTAGCAGTAGTAGTAGTGATATTAGTTGCTACAGTGGCAGTAGTGATAGTAGTAGCAGTAATAGTAGTGATATTAGTTGCTACAGTGGCAGTAGTGATAGTAGTAGCAGTAATAGTAGTGATATTAGTTGCTACAGTGGCAGTAGTGATAGTAGTAGCAGTAGTAGTAGTGATATTAGTTGCTACAGTGGCAGTAGTGATAGTAGTAGCAGTAATAGTAGTGATATTAGTTGCTACAGTGGCAGTAGTGATAGTAGTAGCAGTAGTAGTAGTAGTAGTGATAGTTGCTACAGTGGCAGTAGTGATAGTAGTAGCAGTAATAGTAGTGATATTAGTTTCTACAGTGGCAGTAGTGATAGTAGTAGCAGTAATAGTAGTGATAGTTGCTACAGTGGCAGTAGTGATACTAGTAGCAGTAGTAGTGATATTAGTTGCTACAGTGGCAGTAGTGATAGTAGTAGCAGTAGTAGTAGTGATATTAGTTGCTACAGTGGCAGTAGTGATAGTAGTAGCAGTAATAGTAGTGATAGTTGCTACAGTGGCAGTAGTGATAGTAGTAGCAGTAATAGTAGTGATAGTTGCTACAGTGGCAGTAGTGATAGTAGTAGCAGTAGTAGTAGTGATATTAGTTGCTACAGTGGCAGTAGTGATAGTAGTAGCAGTAGTAGTAGTGATATTAGTTGCTACAGTGGCAGTAGTGATAGTAGTAGCAGTAATAGTAGTGATAGTTGCTACAGTGGCAGTAGTGATAGTAGTAGCAGTAGTAGTAGTGATATTAGTTGCTACAGTGGTAGTAGTGATAGTAGTAGCAGTAGTAGTAGTGATATTAGTTGCTACAGTGGCAGTAGTGATAGTAGTAGCAGTAATAGTAGTGATAGTTGCTACAGTGGCAGTAGTGATAGTAGTAGCAGTAGTAGTAGTGATATTAGTTGCTACAGTGGCAGTAGTGATAGTAGTAGCAGTAGTAGTAGTGATATTAGTTGCTACAGTGGCAGTAGTGATAGTAGTAGCAGTAATAGTAGTGATAGTTGCTACAGTGGCAGTAGTGATAGTAGTAGCAGTAGTAGTAGTAGTAGTGATATTAGTTGCTACAGTGGCAGTAGTGATAGTAGTAGCAGTAGTAGTAGTGATATTAGTTGCTACAGTGGCAGTAGTGATAGTAGTAGCAGTAATAGTAGTGATATTAGTTGCTACAGTGGCAGTAGTGATAGTTGTAGCAGTAATAGTAGTGATATTAGTTGCTACAGTGGCAGTAGTGATAGTAGTAGCAGTAGTAGTAGTGATATTAGTTGCTACAGTGGCAGTAGTGATAGTAGTAGCAGTAATAGTAGTAGTAGTGATAGTTGCTACAGTGGCAGTAGTAATAGTAGTAGCAGTAATAGTAGTAGTAGTGATAGTTGCTACAGTGGCAGTAGTGATAGTAGTAGCAGTAATAGTAGTGATATTAGTTTCTACAGTGGCAGTAGTGATAGTAGTAGCAGTAATAGTAGTAGTAGTTATAGTTGCTACAGTGGCAGTAGTGATAGTAGTAGCAGTAGTAGTAGTGATATTAGTTGCTACAGTGGCAGTAGTGATAGTAGTAGCAGTAATAGTAGTAGTCGTGATTTTAGTTGCTACAGTGGCAGTAGTTATAGTAGTAGCAGTAATAGTAGTGATAGTTGCTACAGTGGCAGTAGTGATAGTAGTAGCAGTAATAGTAGTAGTAGTGATATTAGTTCCTACAGTAGCAGTAGTGATAGTAGTAGCAGTACTAGTAGTGATAGTTGCTACAGTGGCAGTAGTGATAGTAGTAGCAGTAATAGTAGTGATAGTTGCTACAGTGGCAGTAGTGATAGTAGTAGCAGTAATAGTAGTAGTAGTGATATTAGTTCCTACAGTAGCAGTAGTGATAGTAGTAGCAGTAATAGTAGTAATATTAGTTGTTTCGGTAGCAGTAGTGATAGTAGTAGTGATATTAGTTCCTATAGTAGCAGTAGTGATAGTAGTAATAGTAATAGTTCATATCAGTGATATTAGTAGTATGAGTATCTGTAATAATGACAGTAATGGAATATTAATAGAATAGTGATAGTTGTGATAGTAGTGATAGTTGCTGCAGTAGAGATGGTAGTAGTAGTATTTTATAATAGTAATAAATCACAAAAATATTGCATATTAGTGTTTGTTAATATGTTAATGTATTAATAGCACATTTACTATATATTACCAGTTAATACAATGATAATGTATTGTAATGTTTTTATTGTTCTAGAATTTTTGGATTTTGTTAATTTTTTTTACCTCTCGCGCTCTCTCTCTCTCTCTCTCTCTCTCTCTCTCTCTCTCTCTCTCTCTCTCTTTGTGTATGGAAGGGGAAACGGGGTCGACCAGGAGACGATGGAAATCCAGGGCCTAAAGGGCAGAAGGTGAGAAAAACATTTGCATCCTCATTGCACAGTTGCCCAGAAGACTGGGGGATATCATAACAGGAGGACTGCATGTGGAATGGGATTTATTCATTATTTTCTTCAGTATTATTTTTTTAATGCAGCAAAAAGTGAGCATGAAAGAAAAGAAATCCTTGACAGCTAAGATTTCATGAATAAGTGTGGACTTCCTGCTTCCTGTAGGGTGAGAGCGGGCATCAAGGGCTGCCAGGGCTAAACGGCTCTGAGGTCAGACTTCGTATTTATTCCTTATTTTATTTTTAATTGTTTGTTCTCTGTTTTATATGGTGAGGTAATTCTGTGTATTTACTGAACATTTGTGTTTCCTCAGGGCAAACCAGGAAGTAGAGGAGAACGGGTAAGAAACACGGTTACTAAAAATTATTTTTTGATTTGAAAAAATCTGAAATGGAAAAATAATGCTACTGTCCTGTCGCTGATGAGTTGCTGTGTTCTGGATCGTGGGGTTATTTATTTATTTACGTATTGTTTCCTATTTTTTCCAGGGAGAGCGAGGAGAATGTGGGGTCCCTGGTATCAAAGGAGACAGAGTGAGTTTGATTTCTCACACAAAAACCTACACACATGCTACACAGCCTGAGCGTCCACTGGTCATCCACTAAACAATTATTATAGCCTGACTCTGATGCAGATCTTCTGTGTGGTTTGGTCCTAACAGGGTCCTGAAGGTCCAGTGGGCATCAGTGGAAACAGAGGGCTGCAGGTTTGTGTTGTTAGATATATTTTCTGACTCTTTCCTGCATTTTTTATTGCCCTCATATCCTTCAAAACTAAATGATTCCCTTTTATAGGACTTAAATTTGACAAGAAGTATGTTTTTTTGTTCATTAATAAATTACTATACTTTTCTATCTATTTTTTTGTACAAAATTCATTCTCTTATGTTTTTTTAATATATATGTTACAGCATCATATGTATTTAAACACCTCTCAAACAATAACTGAAAGTGTACATGTGTGTGTTCTGTTTCTCTCTTTTTTTTTTTACTTTAAACTAGGGTTTGCCTGGACCTCAGGGTGACATTGGGCCCCAGGGACCACCAGGACACAAAGTAAGCCAGAAACACACATTTTTTTGAGTTAGCAGTATTAAGGCAACATTCTATCAATTGGTTAAGACTAATCTAGCCAAAACTATATAGAATAAATCTAGTGCACTATGGAGCTTAAGCTTAGTGCACAATGCAGATCAATTCTATCGCTTTGTCCAATTTAAACCTTGTGCACTATATTCTGTTAAATTTAATACCTGAGCCTGCACTTTGCTGACTAAGTAGAGCATGGTAAAGGGAAGATCAATACTGTATACTGTTTATTCTACTCACTAAATCAATGTTTTCATGTGTTTCTGTCAGACTCTCACTCAAACCCTAGAAAGCATGCTTATTATAATGGTGTTTGATTGATATGCATCCTCCAGCTCTGTACAAATCCGTCGCCAGTCCAGCAGCTGCCAGCCGAATGTTCAGTCGATGACAGATGTTCAAGTTTATTTTAATTGTGCTTTTTACAACAGACATTGTCTCAAAGCAGCTTAAAAATTAAAGTGAATGATGTGTATTTATTCTTGATGAAGCCTGAGGATGAACGTGGCACGGAAAAACTCCTATAGGTGAGTGAGGAAGAAACCGTGAGAGGAACCAGACTCAAAAGGGAACCCATCCTCATTTGGGTGCTATCAAGAGTGTGATTATAAATCTTTACAACAATACAAAACACCGAAAAGTGAGAACTAACATGAGTACTGGAGTGTGTGATTATGAGTAATGTCCTTTCTACAGTCTTATTCAGTCAGTTGACATTGTGGAACCAGGAGCTACTGAGCAACTCATAAAACAGCTCAACATCATGACTGGGCACAAAGTGTCTTCGAATTCACTCAAAAGTTTGTACTAGAAAGTGAAGTTTGTGTTCAGAATGAATAAGGAACGTGTGAAACAAATGCATGTAAACACAGATCCTTTTTTAAATTATTAAATTGATTTTATTTTATTTTATTTGCTGCATCCTTATGCAGGGTTTCTGCTGGGTGTAAAAAAGTCTAAAGTAAAAAATAAAAAAAACTCAATTTCTACGGGCCTTAAAAAGTTGTACAAACCCAATTCCAAAACGTTGGGACACTGGACAAATTGTGAATAAAAAATAAAAAAATGCAATAATTTACAAATCTCATAAACTTATAATGGCAATTAAAATTAGAGAACAATTTATAAACAATTCTGAAATAATGTCATCTTCACTGCTCAACAGTTTTTGTCCTGTCTATACCATGCTACCAGAACACCTTTTCCACAAAATAACTAAGGCATTTAAAAAAAAATCATTATTTTGCAGAGAACACAATGATTAAAATTAGAGAACAACAATGACTAGCATGGAAAAAGATTAAGAATTTTTCTGAAGGTTACAACAGTTAGCAATTAGTAGGAAGTGTACAGGCCTCTGCTCTGAATGACTTCAGCACATCTGCAGCCACAGGACAGCACAAGTCTCTCACACTGCTCTGGTGTGATTTTGGTCCCCTCTTCTTCCAGTCTCCTCCACAGTTCGGTGACTGTATTGGGTTTCTTGGCCATAACTTTGTTGCCAAGGATTTTCCAGAGGTCCTCTATTGGGTTGAGATCAGGACTCTGGGCAGGCCATGTCATTATTTCAATGTTTTCAGTTTCAAGGAACGGCTTTACCCGTTTTGCTGTGTGACATGGAGCGTTGTCCTGCATGAACACTGCGAGCTGATTGGGTGATGAATGCAGGGAAGGAACCATATGTTGTTGAAGAAGGTTCTGATAAACATTCGCATTCACTTTGCCATGTAGCTGTATAAGAGGCCCAACTCCTGCTGCAGAAAACATGCCCCAAACCATCACACTTCCTCCTCCACTTTTCACTGACTTTTTTACACACTTTGGATTCAGTCTTTCTCCAGTTTGTTGCTGAACATAATGTTTCCCATCGGACCCAAATAAATTTAACTTGCTTTCATCACTGAAGTGAACTTTGGACCAGTTCTCCTTTGTCCACACAACATGCTCCTCATCAAAGCTTAGTCTAGCCTTTTGATTCTTTCTGCTAATGAGAGGTTTGGTCACTGCAGAGTGGGCTTTCAGTGCAAATGCTCTTAAACGTCAAGACACTGTATGACGAGGCAGATCCCTACCCTGTTCAGCGCTGAACTGGTGAGCAATTCCAGCTGCAGTGTGAAAACGATTGCCCATTGAGATCCTCCGCAGTATCCTGTCCTCTCTTCTATTTGTCTTCTGTGGACGACCAGCCTTCTTGGTGGACCTGAATGAGTTTGTGATGTTGTAAAGATTCAATATTCTTGAAATCACAGATTTGGAACGACCAACTTGTCTTGTTATGGCTGATAGGGTCATCCCTTTGTCCTTCATCTGGACAACCTGCTGCCGGAGGCTTTTAGTCACTTTAGAACGGCCCACTATCTTGCAGAGTCAGTGAAACTGGAAGTTAGGCTGCCAGTTAAATAGAGGTTTACAGATAATTAAGAAAATTAGCACCAGGTTCTAATTAACACCATTAACTGGAAGGTATCTGAAAGTGTTCTCTAATTTTGATCAGTGTGTGGAAAAGGTGTTCTGGTAGCATGGTATAGACAGGACAAAAACTCCTTCAACTGTTGAGCAGTGAAGATGACATTTCAGAATTGTTCACTTGTTTATAAATTGTTCTCTAATTTTGATCGCCAGTTTATATTTTATTAAAATAGACTATAGATAACATATCAAATGTTGAAAGTGAGACATTTTGAATTGTCATTTTGGATTTCATGAGAGCTACACATTCCAAAAAAGTTGGGACAGGTAGCAATAAGATGCCGGAAAAGTTAAATGTACATATAAGGAACAGCTGGAGGACCAATTTGCAACTTATTAGGTCAATTGGCAACATGATTGGGTATAAAAAGAGCCTCTCAGAGTGGCAGTGTCTCTCAGAAGTCAAGATGGGCAGAGGATCACCTGTTCCCCCAATGCTGCTGCGAAAGATAGTGTAGCAATATCAGAAAGGAGTTTCTCAGAGAAAAATTGCAAAGAGTTTGAAGTTCTCATCATCTACAATGCATAATATCATCCACAGATTCAGAGAATCTGGAACAATCTCTGTGCGTAAGGGTCAAGGTCGAAAAACCATACTGGATGCCTGTGATCTTCGGGCCCTTAGACGGCACTGCATCACATACAGGATTGCTACTGTAATGGGAATCACAACATGGGATCAGGAATACTTCCAGAAAAACACAATCCACCGTGCCATTCACCGTCGTCAACTAAAACTCTATAGGTCAAAAAATAGCCATATCTAAACATGATCCAGAAGCGCAGGCATTTTCTCTGGGCCAAGGCTCATTTAAAATGCACTGTGGCAAAGTGGAAAACTGTTCTGTGGTCAGACGAATCAAAATGTAAAGTTATTTTTGGAAAACTGGGACGCCATGTCATCCGGACTAAAGAGGATAAGGACAACCTAAGTTGTTATCAGACCACTCCAGTATTAAAACTGCAAATGATACCAACATGCAACAACCAATCAGCTTTCTGTTATTTGCATGAATCTCTCTCGGTTTGTACCACAGATGTAAAACGGATTAGATTTTTTAGCTATGGGGAAGTGCAAGTTTAGAGATACTTAGCTTGAAGAAATGAATTTAAGGCTCGGTTAATGCCAGCTGCAAAAAAATTTATTTGTGTTTATGTATTTTGATGTCATGATAAAGGTCTTCTTTCTTAACAATCTTAAAAAGGTCTTAAAATTGACTTGGTCAAACCTGCAGAAAACCTGCTATGATTTTTCTTCAACTTTTGCCTTCTGACTGGTCATGCGACTGAAACTTACTGTAGGTCTATGTCTAGTATACTGTGATGGACAAGCATGCAAAACGACATAGTCAAATGTATGTAATGTAAATTAATCTGGTACATTTTGTAGACAAAAGTATTGGGACACACAAGTTTTCCAGCCATGAGTAGTCCTTTTCCCAAACTTTTGGGGATTGCGTGAGATTTTCCCTTTGCTTAAACTAGGTGACCCAAAGCTGTTCCAGCATGACAATGCCCCTGTGCACAAAGCCAGACAAACGATATGGTGTACATGGGTTGGAGTGGAAGATCTCCTACTGTACCGTAGAGCTTTGACCTCAATCGTATTGAACACCTTTGGGATGAATGTAAATGCTGACTGCACCCCAGGCCTCCTCACCTCATCTACATCAGTACCTGACTTCTCCAATGCCCTTTTAGATGAATGAGCACAAATCTCTACAAGCACCCCCCAAAATCTAGTGGAGCATCTTCCCAGAAGAAGCTTATTATAATAACGAATTCCAATTGTATGATCAGGAACTTTTGTCACTATAGTACATCAATGATAAGAATGTCTGTTAGCACAAACCCAGCTAAGGTTAAATGTTGTGTGTGTGTGTGTGTGTGTGTGTGTGTGTGTGTGTGTGTGTGTGTGTGTGTGTGTGTGTGTGTGTGTGTTTTCAGGGAGAGAGGGGTTTTCCTGGACCGCCTGGACTTCAGGGTGAAACAGGAATTGGAATTGCTGGACCAAAGGTATGATATCATCCAACACTATAATATAATTTGGAAACACCCGGGTTTGTCTGAGCGCCCTGTCGTCAAGAGATCGTGTGTTTGAATTACAGCGATGCCTCAGCTATTAGTTACTTAGAGTCTGAGAGAACTGCTGATCAGTTCAGGTTATGAAATGAGCAACTTTGGTTCAGAATCCGGTCATTTGCTGGACAAATGCCACAGCCTTTAAACATGGCTGCTCTGGTCTTAAACTCCCTCCACAATCAGAATCACCCATATACTGATAAGTCACAACTGTAGTGAAGTCTGCAGTGGTCAGTATCTATCAAAAGTGCTCCAAGGAAGGAACAGCGGTGAACCGGCGACAGGGTCGTGGGCGGCCGAGGCACAATGATGCACGTGGTAAGCGAAGGCTGGTTCCATGTGGTCTGATCCAACAGACGAGCTCAAATTTCTGTAGAAGTTAATGCTTTTAATGCTCGATGGGTCAGAACTGTTTTGGCAGCATTCATTTTATTGATTCATAAATTAATTTATTTCTTCCTCCTTCATTCAGTCATTCATTCATTCACACAAAAATTCTTGAGGCTGTACATAAAATGCAAAAGGATCCAGACTGTCGGTAAAACATTAGCCATAACAGAAAGTGGCAGCAAAAACTAAGTTTTGAACCTGAGTAACCCGAGTACGAGCAGTACGGATCGAATCACACATACACGTGTGTTAGAAATGGAGTCCAGGACTGCCATGTTTGAAGGCCACGGTGTCTGATGGGAAATAGAGTTAAAGTATAAAAAATATAAAATATAAAAAAAATATAAAATGTACATATAAAATGTTTTATCCACAGTATGCAGGACATAGTGCATTAGAAGTGATATATTGAGTAGTAGAAGTGAAGAGAGCTGAGTGTTAGGTATTAAATATGATTAAACTGTAGGACCTGATTACTGAATGTAGCAGAAGAGATATTGAAGGAAATCTCAGTGTTCTTTTATAAATTTTTGTAAATGGGGTAGCTAAAGTTCAATGAATATGTGTGTGTGTGTGTGTGTGTGTGTGTGTGTGTGTGTGTGTGTGTGTGTGTGTGTGTGTGTGTGTGTGTGTATTTTTGTAGGGTGAAATTGGACTCCAAGGCAGAGCTGGACCTCCTGGACCTCCAGGACTCGGAGAACCTGGGCTACCAGTAAATACGCATAAACTTGCATTACCAACCCTAATACATACAGTACATATACACACATATATATAAATAATTAGCCTTTTATATATATATATATATATATATATATATATATATATATATATAAAAAGTGACCAATAATTTGCGATCAATATTTGCTATGTAGATCAATTTCTCCTCACTAAACAGTTTCTCGAGCGTGTTCTTTCACTACCACTGCTGCTACATGAATGTAACATATCACAACACTGCGGAGACCAAAGCGTGTCCTGAGAGTCACATGGAATACAGATTAACATGGCAGAGGTAGAGCTGTAACTTCCTGGACACACAACAGGAAAGGAACATCTGTGTTTATTTCATCTTTAATCAAAAAAGGGCCGTGTGTTAAAAGTCAGAAGGCACTTAAGTAAATTGAGGAGTTCCTGTCTGCCTGAACCGAAGTAATAAAAGTGAATTATCTGTACCGTATTGAATTGCATAACATCATATTTTTTCCATTCAATTGTATTGCATTGAAATTTATTGTGTTAAATCGAATCGAAATTCGATCGAACTGCATGATAGAGGGGAATCGCATCGGTAGCTGCTTCTAAGCTAAGATGGACTTGTGATCAGACGGTTATGAGTTCAAATCCCAACATTGCAAAGCTGCCACATATAGTAGTTGGTTGTTCATTTCTTCTGTACGTTTTGTTCATAGACTCTGTGTGTGTGTGTGTGTGTGTGTGTGTGTGTGTGTGTGTGTGTGTGTGTGTGTGTGTGTGTGTGTAGGGGCCTCAGGGGCCACAGGGAGTTCAGGGAGATAAAGGACCTCCAGGAGAAGGGTTCCCTGGGCCAAAGGTATGTACAATATTTCAACATTTCTATGTGAAAAGTTTTGTGTATTCAGAGCCTTGTTTCCCAACAGAATTTAGGGCTTTAAAAATGGTACAAACATTAAGCAGAAACGTTGGTTTAAGTGAAGCTGTTGCAGAAGTTGTTGGTACCCTGAAGTTCATTATTTTCCAAATGCATAACATTATTTTAGCATTTTTTTTCTCATATGCCACTGTAGGTTACAATAAAATGTTTATGCAATGTCATACAGGTGCCTATCATGAAAATGTTGCTTTATTTTAGTGATTCAACACAAAAAAGTGAAATTTGTATATTATATAGGTTTATCACACACACAATCTGATATATTTCAATGTTTATTTCTTTTCATTTAAATGATTTTGGATCACAATGAACAAAAACCCACCAATTCACATCTCAAAATATGAGAATACTTCAATAAAAAAAATAAAAAAAATTTTTTAGTGAACTGTCGGTCTTCTGGAAAGTATGTTAATTTACTGTATATTTACTTAATACTTGGTTCGGGCTCCTTTTGCTTTATTAACTGACTCAATTCAGTGTGGCATTGAGGTCATCAGTCTGTGGCACTGCTGAGGAGGTATGGAAGCCCAGGTTTCTTTGACAGTGGCCTTCAGCTCATCTGCATTTTTTGGTCTCTTGTTTCAAATTTTTCTCTGGACAATACCACAGATATTCAGGTCTGGTGAGTTTGCTGGCCTGACAAGCACACTAACATCATGGTCATTTAAAAAACCTTTTGTTTTTGGCAGTGTGGGCAGGTGCCAAATCCTGCTGGAAAATAAAATCAGCATCTCCATTAAGCTGGTCAGCAGAAGAAAGCATGAAGTGCTCTAAAACTTCCTGGTAGACCGCTGTGCTGAACGTGGACCTGATAAAACACAGTGGACCAACACCAGCAGATGACACGACTCCCCAAACAACCACTAACTGTGCAAACTTTACACTGGACCTTAAGCAGCTTGGATTCTGTGCCTTTCCTCTCCTTTTCCAGACTCTGGGGCTTGATTTCCAAATTCATTCATTCATTCATTTTCTCCCGCTTATCCGTAATTCGGGTCGCGTGGGCAGCAGTCTAAGCAGGCCCCCACCTTCGACTGCTGCTCAGTCCTCACAGCACCGTCCCTTACGGTCCCTCCTGCAGGTGGTGAGCCCACGGGAATGATTTCCAAATGAAATGCAAAATTTTCTTTCCTTTCATCTAAAAAGACGACTTTGGCCCACTGAGCTACAGTCCAGTCTTTTTTGTCCTTTGCCCAGGTGAGACACCTCTAAAGTTGTCTCTGGTTCAGGAGCTGCTCGCCACGAGGAATGCGTCAGTTGTAGCCCATGGAGACGTCTGTGTGTGGAGGCTCTTGAAGCACTGATTCCAGCTGCAGTCCACTCTTTGTGAATCTCCACAAATTCCTTAATGGGCTTCGTTTCAATTTTCTACCACATTTTTTCCTTTCATTTAACTTTCCATTAATGTGCTTGGATACAGCACTCTGTGAACAGCAGCTTCTTTAGAGATGAACTTTTGTCTCTTACCCTCCATGTGCAGGGGGGTCAATGATCGTCTTCTGGACAACTGTCAAGTCAGTAGTCTTCCCTCATGATTGTGTAGCCTGAACCAGACTGAGACACCATTTAAAGGCTCAGGAAACCTTTGCCGGTGTTTGGATTTAATGAGCTGATTAGAGTGCGACACAACGAGTCTTCAATATTGAACTTTTTTCTCAGTATATCCGAATTTTCTGAGATAGAGAATTTTGGGTTTTTATTAGCTGTAAGCCAAAATCATCTAAATTCAAAGAAATAAACACTTGAAATATATCAGTCTGTGTGTAAAGAATCTATATAATATGCTGGGTCGGTCTGTAACAAAAAATTTCATGTCTCGAAGTGACTACCAGTATTTATTTTGGAGAATTTATTATGATTTTAAGAGTATTTATTCTGCCTTCTAGGGGTAGATTATTTAATAATTTGTTTCTGCACCGTACAGACAAAAGAGTGTCACTTTTCAAGAGATATACAGTCTATTAAAAGAGCATTAGTATGGTCATAATGACATTTTTTCATATTCATTGCTATTGAAAGCAAAACATTGATAACTAAGGGAAATTTCTGTTTTAAAGTCAACCTTTTATAATTAATTATATATATGAGGAAAACATATATTTAAAATGTATGGATTTGCGATTGTAGTACCTTTACAGCTGCTGTTACAGAAAATCAGTCCACACCTGCTGAGCAATCAGATTTGAGAACTAAACAGAGTTTTGGGAAAGTAAATAACAGTCACAGTAACATGGACCTTGGTTGTATTCACAGGGAGAGAGAGGACCAGATGGACTGAAGGGACCGAGAGGACCAGCAGGACCCGGAATAAAAGGAAACAAGGTAAAATGAGGAAACTTTATAGCTCAGGGCGGATGCGATTCTTTCATTAAAATTTTGCATTATACAGTATTGTATATGTGCTGCCTATTTTGGAATTTGAGCTCTAAGGTGAAAAAAATGATACGCACTGAGGAACATTCTGGCAAGTCGATTCATGACATACAAAAGGAATCCAAGACTGTGGTTAAACTGCACATATCTGATGTATATTCATAGCTGTGAAAATGTCATGTGATGAGGAAGATGGTGGATACAAATGCAGACTATGTGCATTTGAATGAACAGGCAGGAAAATCCATCGTAAGCTAATATTATATATGTCAAACAAAAGGTAGTTCAGGTGAAAAGTATTGCTGAAGACAACTGAAGACCACCGAATGGCCATACCAAATTGGTATGCCTGAGTCCCAGTGGGTTCCACCAGTTTTTTGCATGATGCATAATGTATTTTATCTGCTGCATTAAGCTTCCTTGGCTGACCACTACATCTACAGTTCTCAAAATGGCCTATTTCTTTGTTCTTCTTCAAAATATCCTTAAAACCCAAGTCTGCCTTGAAATCTTCACCTAGGAGAGACCTTGCTGATGCAGTAGAACCACTTTGTCTCTTGTTGTGTGCTCAGTCTTGCCATGGTGTATTACCTGTGACATGAATTGTTCCTCCACAACCTCACCTTAGTAGCAGAGTTCGGCTGTTCCTCACCCAGTTTGAAGCTCCTACACAGCTGTTTCTGTTTCAGTTCATGTCTGGGTTTTGAACCACATATGAAATTGCATTACATTACCACCTGCTTGGTGTACTTGGTTAATCATATACCTGAATCTGATTCTATACCTGAATCTGATCCTACAAGATTTTTAAGTGTAAGAATTGACACCAAATACTGATTTGATTTTTATTTCTCTTTTGTTCATTTACTCTCCAGTTTTTTAATTGTTGAGCATAAAATATTAAGTCCAATTCTCTCATACTGACCACTGGATGTTCAACATGGTACCTCATGGTAAAGACTCTCTGAGGCTTTGAGAATTAGAATTGTTTCTCTCCACAAAGATGCCGAGGCTGTAAGAAGATCAGTGACACCCTGAAATCGAGTTACAGTATAGTGGCCAGAAGCGGAAGGTCCCCTCGTCAGTGCCCAGACCGTACGCCACACACTGCAACAAACCGGTTTGCATGGCCATCATGGGAGAAGGAAGCCTCTTCTGAAGCTGGTTCACAAGGAAGTCCACAAACAGTTTGCTGAAGCTGTCTAAGAGCATTAATTACTGGAACCATGACCTGTGGTCTGATGAAACTAAGATAAACTTGTTTGGCTCAGATGGTGTCCAGCATCTGAATCAAGAAAATTATGTCTTGCTTACAGTTAAGCATGGTGGTGGTAGCGTCATTGTCTGGGGCTGCATGAGTACTGCTGGTACTGGGGAGCTGTGGTTCAATGAGGGAAACATGGACTCCAACGTGTACTGTGACATTCTGAAGAAGAAACATGATGCCCTCAATTCAGAAACTGGGCCGAACAGCAGTTTTTTAACATAATAAAATAAAAATAAAAAGGGAGTTAATTTTATTTATTCTATCCTATTCTATTTTATTCAAATCTATTCTAGTACAAAATATTTATATACTAAATATGGGAGTTGATACCTCAGTGTTTAAAGCATTGGATCTTGGATCAGAAGGTCGTGTGCTCAAATCCCAGCACCACAAAACTACCACTGCTTGGTCCTTGAGCAAAGCCCATATTCCTTGACTGTTTAGTTGTAAGTGGCTCTGGATACATATTTTCCTATAACATATATCATATAAGTGGTTAAATTCCTTACCTTTATATTATCTGAATTCTTTCTCCGAGTGACTGATTCCCATTAGATTTCAGCTCTGGAGGCACTATTCTGTAATAGTATATTAGTGTCATAAGATCAAGACAGACAAAAATCATTTTCTCAGCTTTGTCTCGCTGTATCCCTAAACGAGCCACGGCATGTCCAATAATCTGACCTGCGGCTACAAGCACCTACAGTAATATGCAGTTAGTATGGATGGCTTTGTGCACTGATGTTTATGATGAGATGAATTCCTCATGAATAAATGTGCTGCATGTAAAAAGAGTGAGGATATTTGAATTATTATTAGAATTGTGTGTTTTAGGGCGATTATGGACCTCCTGGATCACCTGGACCAACCGGACTTCCTGGATTAGGTGTACAAGGAGAAAAGGTGCTGTATACTGTACATACAATATATGGACTATCTTTTGTGGACATGTATCTATTTACTATTATAATAACCTCCTTTTTATTTGGAGTGTACAAGGGTCATAGTAAAGTCAGGTACTGATGTAGGTGAGGTGAGGAGGCCTGGGGTGCAGTCAGCGTTCACATATTTGATAAGGTTGTGGTCAGAAACTTTTAGCAGGAGATTTTCCGCTCCAACCCATGTAAAGCATATCTTCATGGAGCTGGCTTTGTTCACAGGGGCATTGTAATTCTGGAACATGTTTTGGGTCTCCTAGTTCAAGTTAAGGGTGGTGGAATGAGGAAGTGCAGGAGAGCATAAGGAGAAAGAGGTTGGCAAAATAGAAGTGGGATAGACAGAGTGATGAGAAAAGTAGGCAGGAGAACAAGGAGATGCGGCAGCAGGAAAAGAGGGATGTGGCGAAAGCAAAAGAAAAGGCATATGAGGAGCTGTATGAGAGGTTGGACACTAAGAAAGGAGAAAAGGTTTTGTAGCGATTGGCCAGGCAGAGGGACGGAGCTGGGAAGGATGTACTGTAAGTTAGAGCAATAAAGGATGGAGAGGGAAATGTGTTGACTAGTGAGGAGAGTGTGTTGAGAAGATGGAGGGAGTATTTTGAGCAGCTGATGAACAAGGAAAATAAGAGAGAACGTTGGATGGTGTGGCGATGGAGAAGCAGGAAGTGGATAGGATTAGTAAGGAGGAAGTGAGAGCAGCGATTAGAAGGATGAAGAGTGGAAAGTCGGTTGGACCAGATGACATACTGGTAGAAGCATGGAGATGTTTATGAGAGATGGCAGTGGAGTTTTTAACCAGATTGTTTAACAGGATTTTGGAAGGTGAGAAGATGCCTGAGGAATGGAGAAGGAGTGTGCTGGTACTGATCTTTAAGCATAAGGGAGATGTGCAGACCTGCAGTAACTACAGGGGAATTAAGTTGATCAGTCACACCATGAAGTTATGGGAAAGAGTAGTGGAAGCCAGGCTGAGAGAAGAGGTGAAAATCTGTGAACAACCGTATAGTTTTATGCCGAGGAAGAGCACCACAGATGCATTATTTGCTTTGAGAATTTTGATGGAGAAGTATAGAGAAGGTCAGAAGGATTTAGAGAAAGCGTACGACAGGGTGGAGAGAGGAGTTGTGGTATTTTATGAGGAAGTCAGGTGTGTCAGAGAAGTATGTGAGGGTGGTGCAGGACATGTATGAGGACAGTGTGACAGCAGTGAAGTGTGCAGTAGGAACGACAGACTGGTACAAGTTTGAGGTTGCACTGCATCAAGGATCGGCTCTGAGCCCTTTCCTGTTTGCAGTGGTGATGGGCAGGTTGACAGACGAGGTGAGACAGGAGTCTGAATGGACTATGATGTTTGAGGATGATATTGTGATTTGTGGTGAGAGTAGTAAGCGGGTTGGGAAGAGCCTGGAGAGGTGGAGGTACACGCTGGAGAGTAGGGGAATGAAAGTCAGTAGGAGTAAGACAAAGTACATGTGTGTGAATGAGAGGAAGGGCAGTGGAGTGGTGTGTTTGAGGTGGAGAAGGTGGAGGAGTTCAGGTACCTGTGCTCAACAGTGCAAAGTAATGGAGAGTGTGTTAGAGAAGTGAAGAAAAGAGTTCAGGCAGGGTGGAGTGGGTGGAGAAGAGTGATAGCAGGCGGGATTTGTGATAGAAGAGTATCTGTGAGAGTGAAAGGGAAAGTTTATAGGACTGTGGTGAGCAGTCGAGCACAACAATGGGCATTTTTATTAAAGTACATTTGACACATTCTTGACATATTTTAGCTCAAATTGTAATTGAAATTACAGCTTTAAATTGTACATTAAAATGCCTACTGCATGAAAGTGATGTTAATGGGTCATAATTAATGGACAACCTTTGGTCAAATTTATGGTTTTAGGGAGCCGAGGGACCACGTGGACCCCCGGGGTTCAGAGGCCCACCCGGAGAAGGTTATCCAGGACCGAAGGTAAGAAAATCCTATTAAGAACAGCAGAGGACAGTAATTAAGTAAATGTAATTAATAACTGTATTTAAGAAGGTTTTTTGCGTATCTGCGCTTTACTGAAGTGTTTCCATTTGGGCAGATTTTTACTGTAACTTCGCTACAATTCAAAGTCAAATATCTTATCTTATATCTTTACTCGACTACATACAAACACGCAGCGAGTCACCAATCAGGATCGAGCGCTCGCTCTGTTTTTCACATGTTCTGATTGGCGTTTGGTGTATCTACTGATCACCAACATACAGTTCAGCATCAGTTCAACAGAACATTTAGAGAGGAATAAATGATGAAGAAACTTCAGACTCGAACTCACCACAACACACGTGGGATTATTTGTGTTATTTTTTTAAGTAGTTGAAAAGAAGGTTTTGTGTTCATGATCATTGTAATAGAAATCAATTAGTGTTCGAGTCATTAATATCATTCTATTAATAGATCAGTGTGCTGAGAGTCACATTCGAGTCTTTACAAATAAACTGAGGTAATTAAGTAAAGAGTCTTGTTATAGAAATTATAATTATAGGAACATTATAGTTACAATAAATCAGTGATTTGGAAACTTAAGTACATTTGAAGGCAAAAACGTTTGTTCTTTTACTCAAGTGAAAGTTTAAAGGGAGCAATTTTACTTTACTCGAGTCATATTAGAGTGTTTTTCGTCCAACACTGTATTGAGCAATATTGAGTATGACTTTTAAGAAATTTTATAATTGAAAAACATTATTGACTCTTGTGCTCCTGGTTACAGAACATGATATTGTAGGTTATATTGTGTATTACGCACCCCATTTAAAAGTATCATTAAACGTATTTTGACACCTGACTTTTCCAGACAAATGTGATTCTTCTCCACAATTGTATTGGATGTCTTGATATGCTTTACATGGGTTGGAGTGAAAGATCTTGAGTAGCCTGCTGTAGAGCGCAACCCTACTGAATAATGGATGAACTGAAGCGCTGAGGATTTAGGAACCCCAGGCCTTCTCACCTACACCAATACCTGATTTGAACATTGAAAATTTTTTGGCTGAATGGATCCCACACAATTGTTCACAAGTACACTCCAGAATCGAGTGGAACATCTTCCCAGAAGAGTGGATCTTATTATGAGGTGCAAACAGAGACTAGATGTGCAATGGGATAAAATCACATAGCAATCTTATGGCCACAAACTTTGGTCCATATAGTGTACATCTGCACACCACTAGATGATGTCCAATGGATGGATCTAAACAGTTTCTACTGTATATATGTGTTTTTGCTCACAGGGTGATCAAGGACTGCCAGGAGAAGCGGGAGCACCAGGATTGACTGGATTAGGAGAACCGGGACCAAAGGTCAGTCTCAACCGTCACATTGATTTCCTCAATCCTCATCTGTATCCACATCTGTTACATCGTAACATCTGATTCTACAGCTTTTAGTCAGAATAAAGAAATCTATTTCAGATGATGAAGTAGGAGATTAGCTGATTAAAGACACTGTGATGATGTTTTTCTCCTCTGCAGGGTGAACCAGGAGTTTCAGGGATATCAGGTTTACCTGGGTTACCCGGGGAGGACGGTGCTCCTGGACAGAAGGTAGTGCTTAAGAAAATGTTCATTGTTTCTGTAATAGAACTCTTTAAGCTTAGTTTTATGCATCGGGCCACTTTTTTGAAAAAATTAACATTTACATTTAAGATATAAAAGGTTAAAGGCCCTGCTCATGGGCATAACAGTGTCACTGTATGCATGTGTGTGTGTGTGTGTGTGTGTGTGTGTGTGTGTGTGTGTGTGTGTGTGTGTGTGTGTGTGTATATGTGTGTTAGGGCGAACCTGGTGCTCCAGGTTTGAGAGGACCGGAGGGATCACCCGGTATTGGAACGCAGGGTGAAAAGGTAATCTCTCTTTCTTCTTCTTCTTGTTATTCATAAGTCATCTGCTCTGATCTCAAAATCTGTTCCTTTTTTCACTGTTGGTAAAAGAGTGTGTAAGTTATATATATATATCTGACAGGGAGATCATGGCCAGAGAGGAGTCCGTGGATTAGCAGGACCTCCAGGACTCACTGGACCATCAGGAGCAAAGGTGAACATTAAAGAAGAAATAAATTCGCTATGTTTAAAATGCTTTAAAAATTAACACCGCTTTCGTCCTTTAGGGTGAACCAGGAGGACCGGGCCGTCCCGGCTTGCCAGGACCTCCAGGACGCGCAGTAACCGGAGCTAAGGTAGAACTCGTGCTACATTTAATATGTGCACCGATATGTGGATGCTATTAAAGACGTAATGCTGGTGCTATTGTCATTACAGGGTGATGTAGGTTTACCAGGTCCTCCAGGACCATTTGGGGAGACAGGGTACGGACTTCCTGGACCAAAGGTACTACATACTAATGTTTGAATATAGCGAAGGTACAGAATTTATGGGCATTAATGCAGGACATAATGACAAGCTTAAAGGCAGGAAAACTTAAAGTTCGAGATCAGACCTTCCACAGGAAACAATCAGAAGAAATAATATACAAGCTCAAAAAAATGCAATTAGTAAGAAGGCAAAACTTCATAATGAGCCAGTGGCAACTAAGGATTTCAAGATTTTGACAAAAATGAAAGATAATGAGGACCCAGTGACCTAAATATGGCTTGTATTCAGGTGGAGGAATTGTTTGTTACTTTGAAATTTTTAGAGAAAAATCAAACTCCTGCCTCCTCCACTGTTGAAATTATTGGGAAAAGAAAAAAAAAGGAAAACATCATTTACAATTATGAACATTACAGTCCCCTCTTCTGTAGTACCTCATTACAGGTGAACATGTTGAAACTCTTGAATACATTAAAATAAAGATGCTGATTTGTGTGTGCATCGGATAAATTGTGTGTTGCAAACAATAATAGTTACATACATTACATTACATATGGACAGGGAGGGAACACAACATGTAAACAAAGTGTTAGAACTGGCATTAGTTCACCAGTGTAACTATTATTAGATATAGATAGATAGATAGATAGATAGATAGATAGATAGATAGATAGATAGATAGATAGATAGATAGATAGATAAATGTATTAGTATATACAGTATATACAGTATATATATATATATATATATATATATATATATATATATATATATATATATATATATATATATAAAAGTAAAATCAAATATTTATGACAAGTAATTCACAATTGTTGTTAAGTCAACAGTAAAGTACATGTACAATTCCCCTTTGAAGAAAGAACCATCAAAAGGAGAGACAAAACCTTGCCGTTTTTTGTTACTCGCAAAGGGGTCATAGAACGCCCACAAGGTTGCACTCGGTGTATATATATATATATATGGTGGCTTCTGGTTCTGGTGTGTTCCTGTGTCTCCTTTTTGATGGGAGGAGGTTAAACAGTTTGTGACTGGGATGTGGGGAGTCTCTGATGAGATTGTGTTCAATGGCAGGTAGTTGTGTGCCAGTGATGTGTTGGGGGTTTTGACCATGCTTTGCAGGGCTTTGAGGGGCTTTACAGTGCTTTCTATTCACACACAGTGAAGCTGCCGTACCATATGGTGCGTAAAAGCGTTTTGTAACTTTACTTTCCAAATATATGTCACAACTGAGGAAAACAAATGTTCTGATTATTCAGACATATTCAATGTTCATAATACATTTGGCTCCAAATGGCAGAAATTTGCCTTATGCCAATTTACTACCTGCATGTATTCATTAACACACACTTATATATTCTCTTAATCAGTCCAACGAATTAAAACATTTGATTTTCCTGTTATACAGGAAAAATAATGAATATTTAAATATACTAAATAAAAATTGCATACTTGTGTTCTATTTTAAACAGTTTGCATTGTTAAAAATGACCCTTATTTTGTTAGTGCTTGAATTTTAAAACTTATCACAATTCCTGAATCTTTAGAAGTTTCACACAGAAATGTTCTGAATCATGTAGAGAGGGCAAATATTTTTTACACGGCAAATAGTACGAAGTCAACCAACAAGGTAAAACGTATCCCATGGATAAAGCAATCACAGAACGCAAGGTTCAGAAGTTATGCAAATTGAAGTCACGCTCAATGAAGGTTATACCTAATTTGTATACAGTACATTCTGTAATCAGGAAGTATTTCATGGATCATTCAGGAAAGAGGGACCTCTGCTGGGATGGAAGTGTAATATCTGGAGATGTAACATTCTGGATGAATCTGATGATAACATTTAGATTTTAACTTAAAAAAAAATTGGGTCCCAGTTTTACTGGTCAACAATAAAAAGCTGGTGTTTTGAACCTTCTAATGGATTTCGCTCTTAATCCTTTTGCATGCATACACAATGTGTAAGTGACTTTAGTTCCCCTTCTCGTCTTGCTTCTCAGGGTGATCGTGGAGATGCAGGTCCTCCTGGTCCATTTGGGCCTCAAGGAGACGGTTACCCTGGTCCACCGGTACATATTTCTATCTTTGAGCCCTGTTCATATATGAAACATTTGTGATTAGTTCTAATGATTAATTCTATTTTCACATTTAATACAGGGCCCACCTGGGCTTCCCGGGCTTCCTGGAGAGCCAGGTCCAGAGGGATTAGGTTTTCCGGGTCCAAAGGTATCTAATTTTTATAACAATACAATTAAAGTGTGTGTGTGTGTGTGTCAAGTCAAGTCAAGTTTATTTGTATAGCGCTTTTCACAACAGACATTGTCTCAAAGCAGCTTTACAGAAATCAACAGTCAAGGTGAACGGTGTGCATTTATACCTGATGAGCAGCCATGACGACTGTGGCAAGGAAAACCTCCCTTAGATGTAATAAGGAAGAAACATTGTGTGTGTGTGTGTGTGTGTGTGTGTGTGTGTGTGTGTGTAGAATGTGGGAATGTAAATATTTGTGTGTGTTATAGGGTGATATTGGGTTTAGAGGTTTGCCAGGACCACCAGGACCACAAGGAGAGGGTCTGCAAGGGCCACCAGTAAGTCACGTTAACATACACACCCCTAATAGTAGGGTGATTTGAGTCATTTATTCCTTTAACAAGCATAAAATCAGATGTTTCTACCTGACGTTGGTTCAGTTAAATAGATATTTGGCTGTGTGATGTTCTTTATATTGCAGCTCATACTGTACATTTCTTAGCTAGCCATGTAGTTAATCATTAATACTGAACTAGCCATTGAAACCAACAGTAAATAACTCTAATTGAAACCAATGTAGGGAGGACAAAAAAAAGTGTCTTATCTTGGAAATTTATAGGGCACCATTGGAAGGCCAGGACCTCCTGGTCCAACAGGACTCCCAGGGCAGGGGATACAAGGGCCGAAGGTAACATATTTACAAACACAAGCAAGCATGTTTATCTAAATAAGAATGGCATGGTACCAGAACATGTGTTGCATTGGTTTGAGTATAGTATTTGCCACAGTAAGTGAGTTTTAAACATCTTAAAACAACACAATGATGAAACACCAACCTAAAATCTCTAACCAACCCTGTTTAAAGTGTGAAAGGTGATTAACACTAGCAATGCCTGCCATTTTGTTCAATGGGTTTTATAGCAATTTGGGTTTTGATGTTGTTTCAGGGTGAATTAGGAGCTCAGGGCTTGATTGGGCCAAGAGGACCATCTGGAGAAGGTCTTCCAGGGTCAAAGGTTAGAACTTCTTTAACTTCGTTAATTTCTTTAAAAAGTTGAAATTCAGGTTAGATCTTTTCTGAACGTTTTTTCCTACCTTTTTTTATAAGGGTGATCGTGGTGCCCCAGGGGATCGGGGGCAGAAAGGGATCAAAGGTGACATTGGGGACCCTGGACATTCAGGCCAACCAGTAGGTACCATGAGAATATTTCTGAATAGTTAGTGTTTTGATGGATGCTATTCTTTTTGGTTGCACAAATAACATGTAGTATTCTGTACCTACACAATAATGACACTAATGGTGTTGTGGTTTTATTTTATATAGTGTAGAATGCATTTTGGAATTTGGCCCAACTATGATGAAGGAATATGGGGGGTGGAGGTGGAAGCTTAATGGTTTGGGCTTGTTTGGACCAAGGAAGGTTACTTATTCCAGTTGAAAGGAATCCTGAACCAACATGGCTACCATTTCATTCCATATTCTATCCTAGCTTTTGTAAGCATTATTTAAAGAGCAAACAGTCGTCTGGAGTGATATCTATCATGGAATTGCTGCCCAGTCACTGCATCCAAATCCTATTGAACTGCTCTGGGATGGAACTGGATCACAAGAAACCTCCAACTAGTGGAGAACAACTTTTGGCAATTTTTATGAGAGGCATAACAAAGTATTTCAACTGTTTGGAGAAAAACTGTCCAGACTCCAAGAGTGTGGAAAGCTGTTCTTCTTGGTTATGTAGGATTTTTCAGAATATGTGAGAATTATGTACATTGTATGTGCAGCAATACCCAAGCTAATAAAATAGTGTAATTATAGATAGTATACAAATATACAGATATAAAATGGATCAGCTAGGATATACTAATGACATAGAGATAATCCAGCATGTACAAAATAATGTATATTATGTAGCTTTATAGCACCAGAGCTATAAGGCGTATGTAGACATCAGCTGTGCACAGTAATGAAGTCAATGTTATTCATTAATGTATTTGAGAAGCTTTTTTGCTTATCTATACTTTACTGAAGTATTTCCATTTGGGGAGATTTTTGCATTAACTTCACTACATTTCAAAGTCAAATATCTTAATTTTTATAATATCATTCTATTAATAGATCAGTGTGCTGAGAGTCACATTCAAGTCTTTTCACATCAACTGAGGTGATTAATTAAAAAGTCTTGTGATAAAAAATTATAATAGGAACATTATAGTTATAATAAATCATAATACTTTGGCTTCTTAAGTTGATTTGAAGGCAAAAACTTTTGTACTTTTACTTTAAGTGGAAGTTTAAAGGGACACTTTTATTTTTACTAGAGTCATATTTTACATATCTCAACTTTTACTCATCTACATGGTTTGTGTGCTTTGTCCACCACTGAGAAACTCTGAGAAGTGTCCAGATTAGTCATTTGCCAACTGACAATGAATTCATTCTGTTTTCCAGGGTCGACAGGGAGTGAAGGGAGAGTCAGGCTTGACGGTAAGATTTCCTTTCTACTACTCCAATCGCAGCACTTGAGTCGGAATTTAAGATTATGAATTATTGTGTAGAGGATTAAAAAAGTAATGGAGAGTGTGTTAGGGAAGTAAAGAAAAAAGTGCAGGCAGGGTGGAGTGGGTGGAGAAGAGTGACAGCAGGAGTGATTTGTGATAGAAGAGTGAAAGGGAAAGTTTATATGACTGTCGTGAAACCTGAGATGTTGTATGGATTAGAGACAGTGGCATTGAGTAAAAGACAGGAGGTGGAGCTGGAGGTAGCAGAGCTGAAGATGTTGAGGTTTTTGTTGGGAGTGACGACGATGGACAGGATAAGAAATTAGTTTATTAGAGGGACAGCGTATGTAGGACGTTTTGGAGACAAGGTGAGGGAGGTGAGATTGAGATGGTTTGGACATGTGCAGAGGAGGGACATGAGTTATATTGGTAGGAGAATGCTGAGGATGGAGCCACCAGGAAGAAGAAAACGAGGAAGACCAAGGAGGAGGTTTATGGATGTGGTCTTTGGAAACCCCAAAGATCTATGCTTTTGCAATGCAATAGTTTATTTATTATATACTAGTGGACAATGTTAAGTGGATGTCTTCTGGATGTTTTGGAAGGTAGTAGCTTAGTGTTTAAGGCATTGGACTTTGGATTGGGAGGTCATGAGTTAAAATTGTAGCCACACCAAGCTGCCACTTCTGGGCCCCTTGAGCGAGGCCTGTAACCCCATAGCTGCTCAGTTGTATGAATGAGATAAATGCAAGTTGCTCCGGATAAGGGCCAAATGCTATAAGTGTAACTGTAGTTTTTCCACAATTTGTTGAATACGAGTCATTGTGTTTCATCCGTGGTCATTATTTTTCAGAGAGAAGACGTCATCAGAATGATACGAGAAATCTGTGGTAAGATTCCGTTGCTATCCCATGCTATTTTTAGTTTAGATTTGTTCTTTGAAAGTAAATAATGTTTCGCACTAACAAGTGAAACCACCCAACTTTCAGGATGTGGGATTAGATGTAAGGAGCGTCCGATGGAGCTGGTGTTTGTGATCGACAGCTCGGAAAGTGTTGGCCCTGAGAACTTTGAGATTGTGAAGGACTTCGTGACGGCACTGGTAGAGCGAGTGACGGTAGGAAACCGTGCCACCAGAGTCGGCCTCGTGCTTTACAGCCTGGAAGCTCGACTGGAGTTTGACCTGGCCAGGTATGCCACGAAGCGCGACGTCAAACATGCCATACGCAGGATGACTTACATGGGCGAGGGCACTTATACAGGCACGGCCATCCGCAAAGCCACGCGCGAGGCCTTCCGCAGCGCTCGATTCGGGGTCGCTAAAGTCATCGTGGTCATCACAGACGGGCAAACCGACGAGCGTGACTCTGTTAAACTGGAAATGGCGGTCCGGGAGGCGCACGCCGCCAACATTGAGATGTTTGCTCTGGGAATCGTGAATGCCAGTGATCCAGGACAAGCCGAGTTTCTGCGCGAGCTCGATCTCATCGCCTCAGACCCTGATAGCGAGCACGTCTTTCAGATAGACGACTTTAACACCCTACCAGGTATAAGATGTTTATTACCCCAATGAATTACACATTAACCACAGGGCTGATTATAAATCAGAACGGGGAAGGTGGTTGCTTAGTGGTTAAGGCATTGGACTTTGGATACAAAGGTTGTGAGTTCAAATCCCTGCCACACCAAGCTGCCGCTCCTGAGCAAAGCCCTTAACCCCATAACATCTAAGTTGTACACATGAGGTAAATGTAAGTCGTTCAGGATAAGGGTGATGCTGTAAATGTAAAAATAACATTTAAAAAACAAACTGTTATAATAAATAAAATAAAAAATGCTTGTACAGTAGGCCAGGTTATCAATTTGCATTGCTAGGCGTTAAAATTAGCCTCTTGTGTATTTTAATGAAAGTGCTAATTGAACATTGCAGTATCTTAAAAGTGATTTCCAAGAGATACAGTAGAAAGCAGCAGTGGACAGTAATAAAGTACTGGAATTCGTTACTGTACTTAAGTAGCTTTTATGCATATCCGCATTTTGCTGAAGTAATTTATTTTGAAAAGACTTTTACTTTAACTTCACTACATTTCTACTCAACTACAATTTTGTGAAATCAGTCGATCCTTTTTATTTATGTGGATAAAAACGTAACTGGTAAAACACGCAGCAAATCACCAATCAGGATCGAGCGCTCGCTCTGTTTTAAACTCGTGTTGATCGGCGCTTGGTGTATCCACTGATCACCAACATACAGTTCAGCATCAGTTCAACAGAACATTTAGAGAGAAATAAATGATGAAGAAACTCCAGACTCGAACTCACCACAACACACGTGGGATTATTTGTGCGTATTTTTTAGTAGTTGCGTATAGTCGTTGAAAAGAAGGTTTTGGGCTCATGATTATTTTAATAGAAATCAATCAGTGTTTGACTCATTAATATCATTCTATTAATAGATCAGTGTGCTGAAAGTCACTGAGTCTTTTCTCTAATGGCCGAGAAGTGCAAAACACATTAACAAATCCGAAAACAAAATAACACATCCGAAAACACAACGACAATTCAGACAAACTGGAAAAGGTAAGGATAGTTTGTGAATGAAAACTTACAGATCATTGGACAAGACACCTGTCATTTAAGATATACAGGAAGTACAACAGTCTTTTTTTTTTTTTTTTTTTTTAATTAATCAACTAGCATATACAAACAACGTGGCAAAAAACAAGTACAATATACATTACAATACACACAACAGGTGCATAAAAATACAAATATATACACATATATTTAGGGGAAAGATAGAAAATAATAGATAAATAAATAAAATGTATATTAATAATAAAAATAACAAAAATAAATTAAAAAAGGATAAAAATAAACAGGGCTATGGTTTATTCTGTAAATCATTTTTCTATAAAGATAAATAAATAAAATGAATAATAATAATAATAATCATTAATAATAATAAAAATAAAAATTTAAAAATTTAATAAAATACGAAAAAATTAACAGGGCTATGGTTTATTCTGTAAATCATATTTTTCTATAAAGGACAAAAAATAATTTCATTTTTCTTTTTAATCACTGTAAGGGCTTTTGTAGAAATAAACTCATTATAAAATGCAAAAAACATATTATGAACAAGAAAGTTGTCTGTTATTGTTCATTACAAGTCGAAAGATAACGTCCTTCACAGTGAAATTTTTTAGATAGGAACCTTTGGGTAAATCCAGTTATGGATATCAGACCATAAAGCGTCTGAAGTAACAGTCTGCAGCAGGAGAAAGTTGGAACGTATGTGTAAAAGTGTACAAACTAAATCTTTATGTGATGATATACTGCAGCATCTCCAACATCACTGCATATGAATGTCCTTCCTCAAAGTAGCTTTGAATTAATTTTCTCCTTGCTTCTGTTTAATTCTGTTATTTTCTTATAAAGGTCCACTAATCCAAATAAAAAAAAATTTTATTAAATGGAGAATTTACACATGTACAAGAAACAAAGGTTTCGGATTTCATACTTCCTGTATGTCTTGAATGACAGGTGTCTCGTCCGGTTTCCGTTTTTCTGAATTGTCGTTGTGTTTTCTAACCCTAGATTCGTTATTTTGATTTCGGATTTGTTAATGGGTTTTGCACTTCTCAAACCACTGTACTTTTCACATAAACTGAGATGATTAATGATAATAGGAACATTATAGCCATAATAAATCATAGCATTCCCGGTCAGGGAACCAACCCCAGCCAGGGGTAGTACCAGGGTTGCACAAGCCAGTGCATTCTTAGTGCTGGTCCCAAGCCCGGATAAATGGGGAGGGTTGTGTTAGGAAGGGCATCCAGTGTAAAAACGTGCCAAATCGAACATGCGGCTCATGAATACGGATGATCCGCTGTGGCGACCCCTAATGGGAGAAGCCGAAAGAAAGTACTCAAGTGGAAGTTTAAAGGGACACGTTTATTTTTTACTACTTTAAGTCATATTTTAACTTGTATCTATAAATTGTATCTCTACTTTAACTCAACTACATGGTTTACATGGAACTTCATTAACTGTGTACTGATAGGAAGCACATGTACGTATGATGTCTAATAGAAAATGTAAATCTTCCTCTCTCAGCTCTGGAATCCAAACTGGTCAGTCAGTTCTGCGAGGATGAGAACGGTGACATCTTCAACCGCATTAACGGCAATGGATACAATAACCATCTTAACCGCATCAATGGGCTCCTGTATGAGATCGATAACAACGGAAACCGAATCGGCAACGGTGGATATTATCACGGAAACAATGTAGACCCAACACACTCCAGGACACACTCTGAAACAAACTCTGGTACACACAGTGGGACGTACAACAGAACTCATAGTGGGACACATACTGGTTCTCACAGTGGGACACACACTGGTATTCAGACTGGGACAAACACTGGTACTCAGACTGGGACACACATCAGTACTCACAGTGGGATACATACTGGTACTCACAGTGGGACACACACTGGTATTCAGACTGGGACACACACTGGTACTCAGACTGGGACACACACTGGTACTCAGACTGGGACACACATCAGTACTCACAGTGGGATACATACTGGTACTCACAGTGGGACACATACTGGTACTCACAGTGGGACACGCACTGGTACTCAGACTGGGACACACACCGGTACTCAGACTGGGGGACACACCGGTACTCAGACTGGGACACACACCGGTACTCAGACTGGGACACACACTGGTACTCAGACTGGGGGACACACCGGTACTCATACTGGGACACATACTGGTACTCAGACTGGGACACACACTGGTACTCAGACTGGGACACATATCATTATTCACAGTGGGACACACACCAGTACTTACAATGGGACAGAAACCAATACTAACGATGGGACACACACTTTGACTCACGGTGATACACACACTGTCTCAGTCAGTCAGGGAGAAGGAAGAGGAGACAGTCTTCCAGCACCCACTCCAGGGGTGAGTGTCTCTCACAGCTGTATCTTATCAGATGATAATTCGGTTTTAATAGCAAACTGTGCAATTGTGATTTTATTATTCAACATTCAACTTTTTGTCAAGTTTCATTCTGGATGTGGTGCTAGCTTATGGGTTAAGGCTTTGAATTTAAAGGTTGTGAGCTCAAATCCAACAAACTGCCACTCCTAGGCCCCCCAAGCAAGGCTCATAAACCTATAGATGCTCAGTTGAATAAATGAAATAAGTTGCTCTGGATAAGGATGTCTACTAAATGCCATAAATGATAGGGGGTGCCATTGTACCAATAGGCTGAGAAGGCAAGGCTTCCCAGGCTTTTTTTTAGCCCCAGCCACTAATTCTCTAAGTGGTATCTCAGTGATTAACGCTCTGAGTTACTGATCAGAAGGTCAGGGGTTCAAGCCCCTTGTCAACAAACTGTCACTCTTGAGGCCATTGAGCAAGGCCCTTATCCCTCTGTGCACCAGGGGGGCTGCATCACTCTGTGCTCTGACCACAGCTATCTAGAATCGCTGTAGTATGCAAAGAAAGAATTTCACTGTGCTGTAAAATAGATGTGATGAGCATGAAGCACCTTAATAGCCCTTTACAATCAACTCTCGAAATTCTTTGAATGCTCAGTGTTTTGGTCCTGCATCTGCTTTTGCTGCAGCCCTTCTGTTTTTTATTCCTATCACTTACATCATATGAGCTTTCTGGTTTAACCGTTTTATCTTTCCATCTGCTAGTTAATTGGTTTATCTGTTCATGATAGATAGCAGGTGAGGGTTAAGGGCCTTGCTCAATTGAAATGTATCTTCAGCATTTCAGCAAACACAAATCTGTTATGTTTTGACATCCACCCCTGCTACATTTAATCACTTATACCAGTGCTTAACTAACACCTGGAAAGATCCGGCATAGAAAGATTCAACAGTACCCTAGGACATCCTGTTTCACTTCAACACCAGAAAACCACGACAAGGATCGTCACTGACGGCCCGCCTGTTTAAATGTCTTATTGTGGCTGAAAGTCTTATCACCGTACTGTGCTTGAAGTCTTCTGTAGATATCCGCAGTTTTTGCCATTCATTCTAAAGAAACTTTAGCATCGCTGCATATCAGTAATAGATCACATTTACTACTGCGTGTATTACCACCACGCTAGCATCCATTTTTACATCTGTAACATTAAAAGTCCCGGGTTGACTTGAAGGCTCCTCATAAGTCATATGCAAAGTGATCTAATTTGACAAGTCACATGTGCTCAGTTTGATCGGTCTCAATTTTTTTTAACCTTTGTAATCAGGTACCTCATGTCGTAGACATTCACACACATGGCGGCTCAGAGCACAGCAACCGGGGAGATGTTCCATCTTCAAACAACAGACCATCTACACATGGGAGACCTTCCACCTCCTCTTCATCATCATCATCATCCTCAACTGTAATAACATCATCCACTTCGGTGCATTATATTCCTGCCCCAAGACCCCCCTTACCTAAAGGTAAGCAAACTCACACATATACAAACACCAGTACCAGGCGGTGTATTTCACACCGAGGCCTTCAGTGGTGTCCTACCTGAATCAATCCACCTCTTAATACATCACTAAGACTCTACGACTATAGAAACCATCAGTATTATAGAGAAACACGGTTTACCAGAGCGCTGCATCACAGACAGAAATCTCATACAGTGAGAATTAATGCATTCTTTCTTTTGGCTTCTCCGGTTAAGGGTCGCCACAGCAGATCATCCGTCTCCATACCCCCCTGTCCTCTACATCTGCCACTTTCAACCCAACCACCTGCATGTCTTCCTTCACCACATCCATAAACCTCCTCTTTGGTCTTTCTCTTTTCCTCTTTTCCAAAAGTATAAACGGTTCATTAAAAATCTTTTAAACTCCTTTGGTCGATCTTCCCTCACAATGTCCAGCTTTTCTTGAAGAAAAGTCCATCTTGTAAATGTTCTTGTAAGTGTATCTGTGACCAAAATCACTTCTTCTCCTTTCTCAGTCATTGTGGAATAAAAACTATTACAGTAAATCCACACCAGTATATTTGAGCTTGTGCAGTTTGCTACAGATGCAGGTTGTGAGCTCTGACTAGCGCGCTCTCCGACCTTCCAATCAAAACACGTTAAAAAGCTGACATAATTGTACGCCTGCTAGACGGCCTTGTACTACACAAATCTGATTGGTTACATCGTTGCTGTCCACCACTGTCTGGTTAGCTTTGGTTTTGTGTTGCACCTTAATAACGAGGTGTGTGTTTGTGTCTGTTGTCAGAAATCGTACCCCTGGACCCACGCTGTGAGCTGGTTCTGGATCAGGGTACGTGTCGGGATTACAGCATACGCTGGTACTACGATCGCAATGCCAACGCGTGCGCGCAGTTCTGGTATGGAGGTTGTCACGGCAACCGTAATCGCTTTGATACTGAGGACGAGTGCAAGAAGACCTGTGTGGTCCCCCGAACAGGTACACACACATTCACACACTCCAATCCCCTCTGACACACACACACACACACACACACACACACACACACACACACACACACACACACACACACACACTCTCTTTAGGAATTTCATGACTATTTGTTTTCAACAGCAATTGGACATCGCTAATTTTAGACCATGAATGTGCAAATGAATAAATGTGTGTATTATATTACACAATTTTAGGATGCACTGTATCAGTTCTTAAAATGTGCTCATGTAAATCATCTGGATTTTTATTTCAGTTTTATTAAGCTGTAAAGGACAACAATATTAACCGCAGGTGAAATTCCTCTTGGAGTATGGAGGACAAAACAATTAACAGTTTCCCTCCAGACCACTAGTGGGCACCCCACTTATTTTTTTTTTTACTTCTTTCTTTTGTTTTCTGCTGTAATTCCTTTCTTGTATGTCCACACCTGTTTTGGTGTTCTGCCTAATGCCTAAATAATCCTTATTTAAAGTCTGTCTCTACTGTGCTGGAGAAGTTTGGTAGTGTATGTATGTGAGTATAATGTAAGTATAGAGTGAGTATAGAATGAGTGTAGCATGAATAAACAGAGTTGAATGTAAATATATAATGACTATAATGAAGTATAGACTGTATACTGTAAGTATAGAATTAATATTGAATGAGAATAAAGTGAGTATAGTGTGAGTATTGATTATATTGTGAGTATGGAATAAGTATTGTGTGAGTATTGAGTGTAGAATGAATGTAGTGAGAATACAAAAAGGGTTAGGGTTAGATTGTGAATATAGATTTAGTATCAATTGAATATAAAATGAGTATAGTGTGAGTATAGAATGAGTGTAGAATGTGTATAGTGTGAGTGTAGTGTGAGTATATAGTGTGTAAAGTATATAGTGAGTATACAATAAGTATTGAATAAGTATGGAGTGATAATGAAGTGATAGTGTGGGTATAAAGTGACTAGATTGAGTATAGAGTGAGTATAGAGGGTGTATAAAGTATATAATAAGAATAGAGTATAGTGAATGTAGAATAAGTACAGAAAGAGTATAGAGTGAGTATAAAGTTACTCTAAATTGACATTTGACATAGATTTAGTATAAAATGAGTATAAACTGATAATAGTGTGATTATAGAGTCTATAGTGTGTATACAATAAGTATAGAATGAGAATGGAGTGATAAAGTGAGTATAGAGAGCACAATGTGAGTATAAAGTGACTATAGAAAGATTATATTATGAGTATAAAGTGAGTATATTGTGCATATAAAGTGACAATAGAATGAGTATACAGTTTGTATTGAATACATAGTGAGTATAATATGAATATAGAATGTATATAGAGTTTGTCTGGAGTATATAGTAAATTTAAAGTGAGTATAATAATGAGTATAGAGTGACTATAGAGTATGTACAGTAATAGAATATAGGATTAGTATAGAATATGTATGTACAGTGAGGAAAATAAGTATTTGAACACCCTGCTATTTTGCAAGTTCTCTCACTTAGAAATCATGGAGGGGTCTGAAATTGTCATCGTAGGTGCATGTCCACTGTGAGAGACATAATCTAAAAAAAAATCCAGAAATCACAATATATGATTTTTTAACTATTTATTTGTATGATACAGCTGCAAATAAGTATTTGAACACCTGAGAAAGTCAATGTTAATATTTAGTACAGGAGCCTTTGTTTGCAATTACAGAGGTCAAATGTTTCCTGTAGTTTTTCACCAGGTTTTCACACACTGCAGGAGGGATTTTGGCCCACTCCTCCACACAGATCTTCTCTAGATCAGTCAGGTTTCTGGCCTGTCGCTGAGAAACACAGAGTTTGAGCTCCCTCCAAAGATTCTCTATTGGGTTTAGGTCTGGAGACTGGCTAGGCCACGCCAGAACCTTGATATGCTTCTTACAGAGCCACTCCTTGGTTATCCTGGCTGTGTGCTTCGGGTCATTATCATGTTGGAAGACCCAGCCTCGACTAAAACACGCTAGCTAGCTTCAGGGTTGGCCGACCTCCTCATGATGTCTAGCTTTTCTTACATTTTTTTTTTTTCCAATATGTCCGGGACCAAATTAATTTCTCTTCCTCAGTAGGCATAACAAAGTCTAACTCAGATGTATTAATGTGTGCAACTACACACGTGTTTTGCCAATCAAACTTGGCTGTAACAGTTTCCCCTTTGTCCAACCAATCAGAGGATGGAAAAATACTGACGCTACTGTGGGCCAATTTGAAATCTGATTGGTTAAAGAAACAGAGCTACTTCTTAAGAAGACTATGATAAAAGAGCCAGCAGTACTGACTTTGAAGGCCCTTAGCAGATTAGATTGACATGGCAGCACATAGAGGCTGAAATCTGATTGGGCAAAAAATCTAACATCAAGATTACTCCAGATACTGGAAGCAGTGCAGCCGAGAGAAACACTACAAAACAATGAGAATAAACTGTTGGGAATAAATTGATACCCCACTGGTACATAGTGAGTATAAAATAAGTATAGTGTGAGTATAGGATAAGGATAGTGTAAGTATAGAGTTTATAGTATAGAATTGTATTGTATATATTGTCAGTTTTCTCTGTCTTACGTTAGTCTGTGCCCTTGTGTTACTTGATTTAGTGTTTCGGTTCTTTTTCAGTTTATTTGTTCCATCTTCAGTTGATCATTAACATTTAGTTCAGTATCATTACTAAAAGAATTGTGCACTTTCACTTCCACTTTATTTCTCCTGACAAATTCCAGTCCAGTGTCCACATACGATTAAGTAAATGCTAATGACAGTTCTTACTAGTTAGTATTTTTATCATGGTTTTTTTTTTTATTTAGTATTTTTTATATTCACTGCTGTTGGAAAATATTTCAAACACACACACACGCACACACACACACACACACACACACACACACACACACACACATTTGACATTTGCACAAAGACAGAGAAATGTTTAAAAGCTTAATGATTATCCCCTTTTTATGTGTTATTTTCCTGCAGGTGGATGAGGAGCATTGATTGATGACGCTCATGAAACTGACTGTTATAATATCTGCAATACCTCATCTGTCAAGCACCCTGAGAGACATGTGCATGTAAATTTGCTTCAATGTTTCCTTTCTCACACTCATAAGCTCAACGGCAGTGAGTGGTTATGTAAATATTTTATATCCTTAAATTCTGGATTATCTGTAAGTAGACTTTCATTTTACATTTATGGAGTCTCCAGTTTCACTGCTTTGTAGGATTTTGCTTAATGACAGGAATATTCACCTGACCATAAGCTTGGTATCTACTTTGTGAACAGACCATTCCACATTCATTTCCTCATTTTTGCTGTTGTAATAACCTCCACTCCATTTTGGAGTGTGCATGGAGAAAATCAGGTACTGATATAAGTGAGGCCATGGGGTTCTACCAGCATGAGAAATTTATCGTAAAGGTGTTTAATAGGGTTGGAGTTCTACAGCAGGAGATCTTCCATTCCAATCTGTGTAAAATATATCTTTATGGATCTGGCTTTGTGCACAGGGGCATCATTATGCTGGAGCAGGTTTGGATCTCCTAGTATAAATGAAAGGAAAATCCCATGCTACTGCGTCCAAAGAAGTCCAATACAATACTGTACCTCAAAGTTTTGTGGAAACAGTAATGGAAAGAACCACAAATGGCTGGAAAGTGTCCCAATATAGTGTCTATATATTGTACTTCTCTAAACAAGCTGAGTTTTCTAATAATCACAGTCTATGTAACGTCTTACTTCCATGTGTTTTTTTTTATTATTATTATAATTATTATTTTAGAAAATCTGTATGGTTGTTTGTATTATTTGTTTGTAATATTTTAACTTTGTAATAAAATGTTTACAGTCCTTATCATAATCAGGATCTGAAGTTTCCTTCATGAGAATACACACATCATGGGATGTAAGTCTAAAAAAAGAAACTAGAATCACTCTGTAAATCAGCTTTCACACGATGTCATGTAACGTGTCACTATCACTGTGTGTCACTGTTGAAGGAGTTTACTGTGAGTATAGTAGTGGGTAGAATACATACACTAAGTATAGAATTTAGAAGAATACGATCACTTTAAAACCCCATTGGGAGAAAAAATATGATTAGAAAAGCAGAGGTTTTTAATAGAAGTGTTAATTAAGGAACTGCTGAAAGTGGAAGGGGTTCATATAAAAAGTTTTTTCCACCACCTTAATGCCATAAGAATCTTGATGCAGGTCTACCATGAAAGATGGAGGTATAAATGGAGCAGTGGTAAAGGATGGAGGGATCAGTGGAGCGGTGGTAGAGGATGGAGGTATCAGTGGAGCTGTGTTAGAGGATGGAGGGATCAGTGGAGTGGTGGTAGAGGATAGAGAGAGATCAGTGGAGCGGTGGTAGAGGATAGAGGGATCAGTGGAGCGGTGGTGGAGGATAAAGAGATCAGTGGAGTGGTGGTAGAGAATAGAGGGGTCAGTGAGTGGTGGTAGAGGATGAAGGGATTAGTGGAGCGGTGGTAGAGGATGGAGGGATCAGTGGAGCAGTGGTGAACAATGGAGGGATCAGTGAAGCAGTGGTAGAAGATGGAGGGATCAGTGGAGCGGTGGTAGAGGATGGAGGGATCAGTGGAGCGGTGGTAGAGGATAGAGGGATCAGTGGAGCGGTGGTAGAGAATGAAGGGAAGAGTGGAGCAGTGGTAGAGGATGGAGGAATCAGTGGAGCGATGGTAGAGGATGGAGGGCTCAGTGGAGCGGTGGTAGAGTAAAGAGGGATCAGTGGAGTGGTGGTAGAGGATGGAGGGCTCAGTGGAGCGGTGGTAGAGGATGGAGGGATCAGTGGAGCGGTGGTAGAGTAAAGAGGGATCAGTGGAGCGGTGGTAGAGGATGGAGGGATCAGTGGAGCGGTGGTAGAGGATGGAGGGCTCAGTGGAGCGGTGGTAGAGGATGGAGGGATCAGTGGAGTGGTGGTAGAGTAAAGAGGGATCAGTGGAGCGGTGGTAGAGGATGGAGGGATCAGTGGAGCGGTGGTAGAGGATGGAGGGCTCAGTGGAGCGGTGGTAGAGGATGGAGGGATCAGTGGAGCGGTGGTAGAGTAAAGAGGGATCAGTGGAGCGGTGGTAGAGGACGGAGGGATCAGTGGAGCGGTGGTAGAGTAAAGAGGGATCAGTGGAGCAGTGGTGGAGGATGGAGGGATCAGTGGAGCGGTGGTAGAGTAAAGAGGGATCAGTGGAGCGGTGGTAGAGGATGGAGGGATCAGTGAAGCGGTGGTAGAGTAAAGAGGGATCAGTGGAGCGGTGGTAGAGGATGGAGGGATCAGTGGAGCGGTGGTAGAGGATGGAGGGCTCAGTGGAGCGGTGGTAGAGGATGGAGGGATCAGTGGAGCGGTGGTAGAGTAAAGAGGGATCAATGGAGCAGTGGTAGAGGATGGAGGGATCAGTGGAGCGGTGGTAGAGTAAAGAGGGATCAGTGGAGCAGTGGTGGAGGATGGAGGGATCAGTGGAGCGGTGGTAGAGTAAAGAGGGATCAGTGGAGCGGTGGTAGAGGATGGAGGGATCAGTGAAGCGGTGGTAGAGTAAAGAGGGATCAGTGGAGCGGTGGTAGAGGATGGAGGGATCAGTGGAGCGGTGGTAGAGGATGGAGGGCTCAGTGGAGCGGTGGTAGAGGATGGAGGGATCAGTGGAGCGGTGGTAGAGTAAAGAGGGATCAATGGAGCAGTGGTAGAGGATGGAGGGATCAGTGGAGCGGTGGTAGAGTAAAGAGGGATCAGTGGAGCAGTGGTGGAGGATGGAGGGATCAGTGGAGCGGTGGTAGAGTAAAGAGGGATCAGTGGAGCGGTGGTAGAGGATGGAGGGATCAGTGAAGCGGTGGTAGAGTAAAGAGGGATCAGTGGAGCGGTGGTAGAGGATGGAGGAAGTTAGTTAAACACTATGATAAGTGTAGAAGTGTAGGCGAGGAGGATGTCGGAAGAATCAATGCAGTTTCCACTCCTTGAAATTTGTTCTTTTATTTTATATATTTAAAAGTCCCGGTTTGTAGATTAGACAGAAAATGGGGAGTAATGACATGGAGGAAGGAAATGTACATGTGGACATACAATACATTATTATTTGCTGGTGTGCTTTTAGTATGAATGTGTAAATTTTTGTAGCATATCAACGATCCTATAAAATGCTTCCACATGCCCTTCCCAAGCCCTATTCACACATCTATCCTCTTTTAAACTAGGTGTCATTATCTGAGCTGGGTGTCTGAGTAAGACCCCATACCCCACCCCCATCTTCTTTGGTTACACCACCTACCTACCCAACAACACACACATTTGTCTTACAGCCCTTGTGAGGACCTTCTACTGATATAATCAACTGACCTGATTAACACCATACCTTCTCACTCTAACCTTCACCTCGGTAACTGAACAAAGGAAAGGAATCAGAAGCCAGCCAAAAGTCAAACTGCTCAATATTCCTCTTCTAATTCAGTCCCCACTAGGATATAAAAACATCCCCACAAATACTCACACACCTGTGGTGAAGTCAGTGTTAATTTTAGTTCTGTCTCTAGTGAAGCCCACAGGACTGCCAGTCTAAGAACAATTCTGTAGGCATTAAACAGCCAGTAGTGCATTCTTATTCCACTAATATGGGTTTATACATCATTTCCTTTAAAAATTAATTAATACTCATTGTAAGATGAAGAAAAATGAAAAAGATTTAAGATTGTTATTTGTCTGGAACGTCGTTATATGCAGAAAACGCATTATATCACGCAAATGTATTTCGATCTGAAAGAGAAGAATTAAGAATAAATCAGGTTCAGAAAACGTATCGATCCCACAGGGAAATTGTTAGTTTGTAGTTGTTTACAGTACAATAATAGTAAAATAAAATAATATGTAGACTTTAAATTTCTTATATTTTATTTTCAGTTTTATATTAAGTATAGATGCTGTACAATCAATACAGTTCCAATCTTATTGAAATATAGTACAGTAAAAATACAATTTAGTAAAATAATTGCTGTTTCTGTATTTTATTATCATAAAAAAAAAAAAAATAAAGTATAGTTTGTTCATTTACCTTGATTTATTGTTTTATTAAAAAAATTTTCATTTTGTTATTCATATTTTTATACCATGACAAATTCCTTGTACGCATGTACAACGATACTTGGCAATAAAAATTATAAAAAAAATTAACATTTGATTCACTTTATTTATTTTTAATAATAGTATTTATAATGACATACACCCTATATAGATTATTTATATATTTTTGAACAACTCATGACTCATTTAGTCCCCATTTGCTCTTATAGTAACTTCCACTCTTCTGGGAAGATGTTCCACTAGATTTTGGAGTGTACTTGTGGAGATTTGTGTGAAATTATTAGTGAACTCAGGTACTGAAGTAGGTGAGGTGAGGAGGCCTGGGGTGCAGTCAGCGTAAATAATTAATCACAAATGAGTTCAAAAGGTTCAGAGGAGATTTTCCACATATATCCAACCCATGACTCCATGACCCATGAATGTGACTCCAGTAAAGTAAAAGTGTCCATTTAAACTGTCACTTGAGTAAAAGAACAAAAGTTTTTACCTTCAAATGTACTTAAGTATCTAAATCAGTATGATTTATTGTAACTATAATGTTCCTATTATCATTTTTATCACAAGACTCTTAACTTAATCATCTCAGTTTATATAAAAAGACTCGAATGTGACTCTCAGCACAAAATAGAATGATATTAATGACTCAAACACTGATCGATTTCTATTACAATGATCATAAACCCAAAACCTTCTTTTCAACTACTTCAAATCAAAATCTCACAAATAATCCCACGTGTGTTGTGGCGAATTCGAGTCTGGAGTTTCTTCATCATTTATTCCTTTCTAAATGTTCTGTTGAACTGATGCTGAACTGTATGTTGGTGATCAGTAGATACACCAAGCGCCAATCAACACGAGTTCAAAACGGACCACGTGATCGACCCTGATTGACCCTGATTCACTCGTAAATAAAAAGGAACGACTGATTCTGTTAAATGTAGTTGAGAAATTTCACTTGTAAATGTAGTGAAATTACAGTAAAATTCTCCCTAAACGGAAATACTTTAGTAAAGTACAGATACGTGACAAAGCTACTTAAGTACAGTAACATCCTACATTTACTTCCTTGCTCTCCACCACTGCTATATAGAGAATATCATTTAAAATCAAGATTGTTAAAGTTATATGCACTAAGACGGAGCTGTGAGTATCCTGTGGCGTCGCAGCTGAACACTGTCACCTGTTGCAGCAGCTGTTTCCCATCACTGTCACTTTGACCTGAGACGTTTAGCATTCAGACACACACACACAAATGCACATTTATTTCAAAACAAAAATAAAATTGTAAAAACCCTTGCTGTGTGTACACACTTATACAGAATCATCCTCTGAGTAAAGCCAAAGAGATTATTGTGTATTGAATCCTCGGGAATCTCTGTGCAGCCTGTTTTAAGGTGACAGCTGCAGTTCAGAGGTGCTGTCACATTTGGTTGGAGGGAGTAGTGGGGGTAAAACAGAGGGAGGGTGGAGGTTAAATTTAGAACGAACAGATTAAATAACAGCCTCTTCAGGCCGGCAAGCTTTTCGCACCGCTGTCCTTTTCCGGTCAGGACGGTGTGGCAAACGGGAGTGCAGCCACATTCTCCAGGTCTTTTGTCTTTTAATTTCTGAAGAATGGATCCCAAAGCCTTGCAGGAAGAGCTGCGTTTGTTCCAGAGCACTCTGCTCCAGGACGGCTTGAAGGAGCTCTTAAACGAGAACAAGTTTGTGGACTGCACTCTGAAGGTAGGCGACCGCTGCTTCCCGTGCCACCGCCTCATTTTGGCCGCGTGCAGCCCGTATTTCAGGGATATCTTCTTCTCTGAAGACGGCAAGGTCAAAGAAGACCTCAAAGAAGTGGCCTTGGACGATGTGGACCCCAACATCCTGGACATGATCGTCAAGTACCTTTACTCCGCCGAGATTGAGCTCACCGACGGCAATGTGCAGGAGATTTTCGCGCTTGCGAACCGTTTCCAGATCCCGTCTGTCTTCACCGTGTGTGTAAACTACCTCCAGAAGAAGCTCTCCCTCTCTAACTGCCTCGCCATCTTTAGACTCGGACTCGTCCTCAATGTACCGAGGTTGGCCGTGGCTGCCCGTGACTACAGCGCCGACCGCTTCGAGAGCCTTTGCAAAGAGGAGGAGTTCCTTCAGCTGGCGCCGCATGAGCTCTTCGCCTTGATCGGGTCCGACGTCCTGAACGTGGAGAAAGAGGAAACGGTGTTCGAGGCCCTCATGAAATGGGTGCGGAGCGACAAAGAGAAACGAGCTAAGGCCCTCCTGGATGCCTTCGAGTGTATCCGTTTCCGTCTAATGCCTGAAAAATACTTTAAGGAGAAGGTGGAAACCGATGACATCATCAAGGCCGATTCCGAGCTTCAGAAGAAAATGCAGGTCATCCGAGATGCCTTCAAGGGGAAACTACCTGAGAGGAAAAAGAAGGAAAAGAAGGAAGGAGAAGAGGAGGATGAAGAAGAGCTCCTGCCTGGTTACCTGAATGAAAATAAGAGGTTGGGGATGTACGGACGCGATCTGATCCTCATGCTCAATGACACGGCGGCTGTAGCGTATGACGTCGTGGAGAACGAGTGCTTCCTCGCCGCTATGGCTGAGCAAGTGCCGAAAAACCATGTGAGCATTTGCACCAAGAGAAACGAGCTCTACATCGTCGGCGGCCTTTTCGTTGACGAGGACAACAAAGAGAATCCTCTTCAGTGCTACTTCTATCAGGTAAATAATACAATAGTAATCAGTTCTCAAAGCCTAAGCATTGGTTCAATCTGACACAGTTACACATCGCTATGGAGCCGCTAGCTAGCTTGGTTTCTTCAAGCTAGACAATGCTAGCTTATTATCTGAGATTGACTTTTATAACCATCTCTCTAACAAATGCTATCTGTTAATACTGTAACATCAATGACTAGCTAATTGAATGTATTGTAATGATTAGCTAGCTAAATTAGTTACAGGTAGGCAACTAACATCCATCCGAACCAGATGGAACTAAAATCTAAAATCATACGAACCAGAACACAAGCTAGCTAACTAACTAACATCTACTAGCCATAAATATAGCTAATTCATATTACCAGCTGGCCAGCTTAGCTAGCCAATCAACATTCACTGCAAGTTGTAGATAGCTAAAGGGTGTGCAGTCAGGCTTTTTGCTATTAGCACCATTATAATGAAATCATTTCATAAATATTTGCACTTTGGGAATTATTTAGGTATTTAAAATCAAATCTGAAGCTATAAATATTTTCATTATTACTATGAATCGAATATATTATTTTTATTGCCAATCACTAGCGAAAAGGGCAAAATTCATAGTTTTAAAGTTGATAAGAAGAGGATGAAGTATGAGTATTTATGCTGTAAAGGTTTTCATTCAACCATTAATAACCAATAGAAAACCATTAGCTAGTAAATTTTAAAGCTGTATCACGTGAGTAATAAAATAGCCTGGTGAAATCAACCCTGGTTTTATAGTCAATTCATAATACACTAAAATCGCAC